>NC_092015.1:10507207-10811149 GCF_042242105.1 Pempheris klunzingeri | reverse complement strand
TACATAGGAAGCACACCATTTTCCATGTTACTACAGTAACCCAGACTGGACAAACTTAGCCTTTTACATTTTTACGTTGAAATGGCAGCTTGAATTTGACGCCATGAATGCACCGGTTGGAAGACAATGAAATTAGAAGAAGACCTGTTGTGAGAGAGGTTTGAGAACCCAAGCTTAGACAAATGGAGGATCATACTTATTATTTAGTACAAGGAAAAGCACAAGAGCGTGAATGCTCATTAGCCATCGTAGTGTGTCCCACGCACATGGAAAGGGAGGGGTGAGCTGAGGCTGAAAATGCAAACTCATCCATTTGATGCCACTAGATCCCACAAACTGCACCTTTAAGGGCATCTCCCACAAATACTGATTGTACTGTCCAGTACTTTAATTTTCTTTTCCCCAAATTTCAAAATCTGTAAATGAATGGTGGCGAAAACAGTTTTAAAGTTAACTGCTCACATCAATTAGCGTTAGCACGGATTCGCCTTATCTTTGCTGAGTCTCAATGCAGTAAACACTTACTTGAAGGCTACAGTCACTGCAAAATCAATAAATGAAAATTAAAAATCAATGCAAAAATCAATGCAAACCTCATGGATATTTACTGATGTTCTTGCAAAACTATTGTATGTTGAATTGTACCCTTGAAGTGCATGTGTGTTCACATGTATTAGAGTATCCTCTTAGTTGTTTTTGCCAAGTGGCGTTATTGGTGTAAGAGATGCTCAAAAACATTAGTGTTAGCAAGTGGGTGTACTCCTTCTAACTGTTATGATCTAGCGCTCTGCAGATCCATTTATAGAATATATTTTGGGCCTAACTAAACAAGATATACCATATCTGATTTCTCACATAGCCCAGCCTACACAGGACATTATGAAAGGAGGCTTTTATTAGCACATTGCCATGAAGAAGTAAGCAGGGAACACACAGCCAGCAGCTATTAACTTTGTCGGGCTCTATTCATGAGCAAGTCCTCCCTTGAAACGTCTCCTCTAAATGTCTCTCTGTCCTCAGAGAGGCCACCATTTCTACATCCATCTGTGGATACGCTGCCTCAGCATAGACACACTCACACAAACACACACACATCCATCTTTAAACACGCTGCATCAGCACGGAGACATGACACAACAACATCAGAGCCAAAATACATACAAGGGCATTCAGGAATAGCCTCCGACCACATGCAATCATCTCTGTTTCACCGTTTGGCACCCTTCATTCTTTCACTTCTAATCCTCCACTTAACAAACCATTGACGTTGCCTCAAACTAGAACTCTTTACATGCAAATCTTATCTCCATATATGACTGAGACAGTCATTGCATGTATATGTGCCTTTGCATGTGTTTTCGCACGTGGCTGGAGGGCCCTGGACGTTTAGGCAGACTGAAGGTAATATCAGCATGTTTGCGTGCTGAGTCGTGATGTCCCATTGCTATTGCTGCTCCTGCTGCTCCTGCTGTTGTGAACAGAATATCTAATCAGTTATGGCCTGATCCTTTCCTGTTGGTCTGTTTCGCCCCCCTCCCCACCAATATAACTCCTCGTCTTTCTCCAAGTATTCTGATCACCTTCCCTCCTCCTCCCCTCTTTTTTTTTAACCTCACAGTCTTAGGACTGCTTCTAAAGCACAGCGTTTGTAATTCTTTGAGAGTGATGCGGTAAAACAAACATTTAAATTAGACTGCAGACAAGTAAGGTGTAGAGGGGTGGAGGGAGAAGTAAATGGAGAGTGGGAGCAACGGACCATTAATTCACTCCTGGACAGCGAGTCGTCTGCCAACTTGTTCTCCCGCTTTTGTCATTTGGCAGCGCCATAAGTCTGTCTACCACTGTCTACCCTTTCCTCCATCTCCCCTTCCTTCTATCTGTCACTGACCCAGTGCTCTTCATCTGATCTCAGGAGTTCAGGCGCTATGCAGTTGCACTTCTGAAGCATAATCCTTCAATTTCAACCCTGAACGCATAAACACACACATTGACACAAACACCAAACAAGCACTTACTCTCTACTGCATTCACCCACACACACAGTGACACACACAAACTGATGCCAGTAAAACACAGAGAGTCCTTTGAAATCATAAGCATTCACCTCAGGTAGGTAATCACGTTAGAGTGGCTTCGGTGGCGGGTTAATGGTATTGCAGGCAGCAACAGGCAGAAAGTTAGAGGCTGGGCAAGTTTCTCGCTGCGATGTTATTGGTCATTGTGAACTGATCATGTATGCGAGTGCCGTTATGGAAGCCATTACACGGTAGCTCTCAAATCATGATGTAATGGAATGAAGAAATTAAAATGGAACAAGAGAGAGTTTGAATGATCAAAGCGGATACAAAGGGCGGAGGGCTGTTATTTTGGACTGAACATACTATATGGGCCGGCGTGATGGTTTTAGCGCTGTCTCTGGTTTGAACCCACAGTGTGGAGTTTAGATTATGTAAGTATTCATACATGAGTTTTCTCCAACAATCCAGAGACTTGCAGGTTAGGTTAATTAGCAATTGTAAATTGCCTGTAGGTGTGATTTTGAGTGTGAACAGTATGTTTATTTATACTAACAATGTGAGAGACTGATGACCACTTCAGTGTGTAACCTCGTTCTCACCCACTGAGTGTTGTGATTGGCTCCACCCACCACCATGCAAAGCATATGCAGGTACAGATCATTGACATACGTATATGTCTATATGTAACTCTGTCTTCTAGTGTTTATACTTTAAGAGATAAGACTTTATGTTCACAACAGCAAATACATTTTCAGAGAAATGTAACGCTACTGTGACTAAATTTTCAGCCATGCTAGCAGCAAGGCTGCAGGTTGTTCACACACTCATTGTCCCCAGAGGATGAATCCTACCAACTTTGGTTCGGATTTTGAATCCTGGTAATGTCACCATTAGGTTGACATTTGTTGTTTTGAATGAAATGTGTGAAATTCAACCAGATAGACTTCCATGCAATTCTTGTCCCCAAAGGATGAATGTACTAACTTTGGTGATGGTTTAACTTTTCATGTGGCACCATGTCAATTGTACTTTGTTCAATACCTGCAAAACTAACCAACCTCAGCTGTAGTTTGTGTTGCAACAAACTAAACTAAGATGGTGAACATGGTAAACATTATACATGCTAAACATCCAAATTCAGTCATTGTATGCACATGAGCATGGTGGCGTTAGCATGTAGCTCAAAGCAAGTATAGCCTAGTAGAGCCTCTAGCAGGACCCTGGACTCTTGTTTATGGTATGCTGAGAAAGTTAAAAGTGATTTGCTGTCTCACCAAGCAAAGAAAAATATGCTTGTTGATATACAATTTGTTAGCAAGCAAGTCCAGCTTGATTAATGCAACTAATGCAACTGAAGAAAATTATAAGCATATGATTGTAGACTGTTGCTAACATTTGTTTTTGCCAAGCAACCTCCGTTCCCAAGGGAGTGCATTAAACAGGGCTCAACTGAGTATGATTTCTGTCTCGGCATCTGTCATTAGCAAGTTTGTTGTTTTATTTCCCCCCCACAGTTATAAACATGCATTCATAAATTTACTCATTGCCCCCATCACTCACTCCTTTAATTAGAAAATAATCAGAGCTGGATGAGAGGTTCATTAAATCTCATCCTTGAGAGCCATCAGCCACAAACACAGGAGTGGGGTATTTATCACGGTTATGAAAAGAACTCGGATACCTCCTCTCACTTTGTTTTCACTGCTGAGAGACAGAACATTGGTAAGGAGGACAGAATCAACAGACTTAGACAGTGAAATGACATGTGATGAAGCCAAAGAAAGAGAGGATTTAATGGGAAGGCGCAATAAAGTGCGAGGGTGGGAGGGAAGTACAGAAAGTGAGGGAGTGGGGGAAGGACGGGGAGAAAAAGAGAGAGAGATCATTAGAGGAGCGCTAATTAACAGAAACCACACTGTTTAGCAGCACTTTGTCTCCATGCAATATTGATCCATCATGACCATTATGCAGTGGATGTTTTTTGCTGCTTTCTGCGTGGGTTTTCTCTTTCCCCCTTTCTGCAAAAGTTAATACATCAACTCTGAATCACCGTCTTACAGCAACCTGTAAAATCCTCTTGTTTTTTTTTCCACCCTGAAACTGCAAGTCATGCAAGTATGCAGCAAAAGCAAAAATAGCTGTTGAATGACCCAAGAAGCCAATTTGGTTGCAGAAATGCCTGCATCTGTGATTGCATCATCATGACATTAAATATAAGGTAAACAATGTTATCCCTGCAGAGACAGGCAGACAGACAGACAGACAGACAGACAGGAGGGTGGTGTTAACAAGCAGATTAAAGCCAGAGAGGAAAAGAGACTGTGCAGAGCTGAAATGGAGTGATAGAGAGACGGACGGGTGCATGATATGGTGTGACATGGACAGTGATGGACAGATGGACAGGAAAGAAGAAGCAGAGAGGTGGTGCATGAATGGAGAGAAAGTAATAACAGGGGGAGAGCGTGGAACACGAGTCGTGTCAGGCGTCTGCTCAGTGCGCTCGAGATTGAAGAATGTCTGTAATATCCCTTTATTGTTATAGTGCATGTCGCACGGCTTGCTGTTGGACATTGTGATTCTTCAATAGGGCTTTAACTGGATTACAGCGGTATCAGGCTCAGCCATCAGAGAGAGATACAGCAGCTGTGTTGTGTTGAGTCTGCCGACAGCACGCTGTCTGTCACCGTGATGTCCCTCGCTGCAGCTCTCCTCATATTTGAAGTCTAGACCGTGCTACATATCACAAAATATGTGATCTAAGTGACACAGGGAGTACAGTCAGATCCTTAGTGTTCATGCAAAGAAATCATTGAAGCTTCAGCGTAACTTCAATTCAATTTTTCTCACATTTTCTATTTGAACTTTGTGTGTTCTTTTTTTCGATTTTGGCTCCTTTGATATACAACGCTACTTTTGTGACTACATACATTACGGCACGTGGCAGCGGCATCTCTGACAACGGACGAGTCCATTGTAAGAGGTTCAGGGAAGGTGATCACCCTGCCCAGTGTCACCCCGCTTTTTGCTGAAGTGGTACAGGCCGACTTTGATCAATGTGGATCGATGTGGATGAGTGTGCAGCCGGAAGGCGCGCCGTGGAGAGGGACGGGGTGATGGCCCTCTGCTCTGCCGCTTAGTCTGTGTGTGTGGGAGGGAATTAAGACATACTGTGTCATGCTTTTCTACATGATCTATCGCACTAACAAAATATATCCTTAACCTACAAATGACACGTCTCAGTCTCTGTATCTATTCTCTGTCTGTCTCTCTGTCTCTCACTTTAGCACTCTTGTGTGTCTGTAACGGGAACCGGGAATGTGTCTGCTGAGTGGTCCTTTGTAGTGGTGAAGCCAAGCTCCTGAGGGAAAAAAACAGTTATTTAAATGTGCTGAGTTAATTATTTGTGCTGAGTATTCTTGGATGGAAAATGTGTTACTTCAGCATGAAGACATCAATAAGTCAAAACATCGCACATCAAACATAAACATTTTCCATCTTTTCTATTGTTGTCCTTGTTTTCTTTTTTCCCCAACGTTGTCAGAACTCATCACGAATACCCAAGGCTTCAGTTTGAGGATTTTCCAGCTCTGCAGTTGTTGGCGATACAAAGGATTACTTGCTGCTGCTCTGTATTACCGTTATTTCCCTTTGTATTTAGCTTTGATGGTTAGTGTTCAAAAAGAGGAGCCGTGGCTATGGAGGAAAATTGTGGCCATTCCCCTTCTGTGTGTCTGAGTGTGAGTGTGTGTGTGTGTGTGCCTTGAGAGTGTGCATGCATCGGTGTGTGTGTGTGTGTGTGTGTGTGTGTGTGTGCGTCTGTGCTTGTGGGGGGTATCATCACTTTATGGAGTAATGAATGCTAATCCTCTCTTATCTGCTTTAACCTCAAGGCAATGACGCTAGCTGCTGATGCCAGTACAGTGACACCCTTCATTGGAGGAGAATGGGATTGTGCGTGTGTGTGTGTGTTTGTGTGTGTGTGAGTGCAGAGATGTACCACATTTACATGTAAGGAAAGATGTCTTTACTCGCGTCTGACAACTTTCTCTCAGTTTTCTCACTCCTTTACTTGGCTTCAGGGCGTGGTCTCGTGATTATCTGCCACGTCCCCATGACTCATCAGAAGTAGAATAGGATACAACATTCCAGCCCTCTGACTCTACTGCATCTGATCCCGACTCGTTTCATCAGGAGTGCAGGAAGAAAAAAAATTGTCATTTGAGACTAAATCCCTCCTCAGATCATTTCACAAAGAGTGCACATTAAGAATGTGCAGTCATGTGGCTGTGTCTATGTTTGTTGAGTGTTGAGTGTCCACTCACAAACTGAGGGCAGCACCCTGCATGTTGCCAGCGGCGTCTTTTGTTTTCACGTTGTTGCCACTCAGTGTAGCTGCTAAAGATCACAGCGCAAACCAAAGGCAGCTGCTGGTCTTTGTCAGCAAGCATCTTTTGTTCATTCACAAGGACAACTCTATCCTCCCCTTGTCTTCCTCTCCTCACATCCTCAAATAGAGATTCAGGCAAACAATTAAAAAAAATCTTTTTGCGTCTTGATGAAGACTTACTGACAATAGTTGTGGAGCAATGTAAGGAGATCGTGGAAATAGGGGAACATCGAGTTATAAAAAAAAGGGGGAGGTTTAGGTGTAAAAAAAAAGAGTAAGAGGTCTATTCCCAGCAGCCAGTGAGGGCCATACATCAGCAGAATGAGTGTTACAAAGATGGGCAGAAAATAATTAGGCCTAAAAGCTGTTGAATCCTGTGTGCCTGTTCACCAGTCTTCCATTAAGGCTGTTTTAATGGGTCTGCTCTCTGCCTGCCTCCTTGGCACAGTGAATGGGAGATAAAACTGAATTAGACTAAACTTTAGAGATTGTGAATAGAGAATGCTTAGACTGAGAGTGAAGGAGAGATGTAGGCAGAAAGAAAAAGATGAACACATAGAGGATGGAGGAAGAGGGTTAATTGAAAGAGAAATAGAGAAGAAGGGCCAGATCTCTGGGGCTGTGGGGTGGCCTCCCTCTCTTTACATCACTATCTGTGTGTGTGTGTGTGTGTGTGTGTGTGTGTGTGTGTGTGTGTGTGAGTTCGTGCATGCGTGCTGGTGAGTGTGTGTGTTTGTCTGAGGGGAGATAGTGTTGTAGACCTAATGAGAACAAAGCTAATTAGAGACTTTGCCTTGCACAATTCTACAATGACGTTCCCACAGGAGCCAGGACAACACTTGCCACCTATACCGAACCCTCCAGAGAGAGAGGGGGAGACTGTTCATTTTAACTATTTTAATCCTCCTTTTCAAGCAGATTTTACAAGCAACCGAAAACTGAAGCCCTGGCTATGTGACTGCAGCAGGGTCAGTGAAAAAGGCAGAGTGAGCAAGCAGAGTGAGCTCTGCTGCTGACTTGGTGATTTTGACATTACATTTAATCCCTTTACTCACCACCAACTTTATTTCTCCAATGCTAATGCCGACTTTTCTGACTAAGAGGATGTTCACTTTCAAAGTCGTTGGCAGCGGATACTTTAGGTATGACTGATCCTGATTTGTCAAACCCCAAAAGGTTCTGATGATCACATGATATACAGGCCTACATTCTGTGGCCCAGTCTTCAAGAGCAAATATATATAAATAGCCAAGTGCTTGAGACTGACTGTTGAGGCTTTTATGCACAGTTTTTGTAAATCAGAAATTCTGCAGACTGCTCAAGGCAGTAACCCATAATTCATACATTGTGATATTAAAACAGCAATGACAAAGCCTAAGCGTAAAATAAAAGACCCATAAACAGAACACATGAGGAGTTGCCTAAAAGAATTTCCCTGGAAGTATAAACGAACATGTCACCAGCAAAGTGACTTTCAAATATGTTGATCTGGTACAACAGTGCTGTTTTGCTTACAGTCAGGGAGTGAAGAGCAAACACTCCACCTCATTAAACTATGTCTGGAATTTGATCCTCAATTTACTGGCCACAGAAACATCTCCGTCCAGGTAATTTTACTTCACAAAGACCGTTCCCGTTCCTCGGATGGTGTTTGGAGACTGTAAGCTGCATCCTTGCATTGTTGGCACCTCCCATTAGTGTTGATATTGTGGGTCATTTAGAGGTAACTGTGATGGTGGGTGTGTAGCCATTCTGCCACAGCTTTGTTGACACTTCGGTTCTTTTTTGGGAAACGTGGGAGACGTCGCCACTGTGAGGACATTATCACGGAGAATAAGAATAACACTTACAACTAGGCAGTCAACCGTCATGAGCGTTTTATGAATGTATCATTTATCCCTTGCACAGTGGTGGGGGGAGGTTGGAGAGAGAAAGGCTGGACAGTATATCACAGCATCAACATATCACACAAAAACACGTTCTCAACCCCAAGAAATGAAGAAATTGTAGACTTTCAGTTGCATGTCCTTGGATATGGACAAATAATCCATATAGCCTATAGGCAGTCCACATGCAATGTTAGACCACACATGTTGGCTGGCCTGGCATTTGGCATTTTCTGGTTCCTGCTTAATCTTTACCATTTTCATCACTATTTTCTGGCATTTAAATGATTTATCGATTCAATAAAAAATGTCAGTGGAAGGCAGCTATTCAAACCAGCGGGCAACAGTGTCATCCACAAGTATTATATTGCTGTCAAATTTGCACTGACACATTCAGGTAAATTCAGAAATCTTACTGCTGCTGAAAAGTTTGGCAACAGGAGTGGAATATGAAGCCTCTTAACCTAATTTCAACCAGATTTTTAAATCAAAATAATCTGATTAAAAGATTAAAATGTGTGGTTTTCAAATTAATGTGAATAAATGTTTCATGTCATAAATTACACACTAATTTTATTTTCCACCGCTTTACTGACCGTGACTAAAACTGATCACCACCAGTAAACATGCGTCAAACAGGTACCACTTGAGCCAGACATTACTGCCATGTATAACAGTGGATGACAAACAATTTTGCCCCATCATTAACTTCCTGTACTAATGATTTTGTACCCGCACCCATCCAAAACATGCTAACACACTGTCAGACTAAGTACTTAGTAGTGCTTTTGGGGGCTGTAATTGGTGTTTTGGCTAATTGAGCACTACGGTTAAAAGCTTTCTGCCGACTCTGCGTCATTTGTGACGTAGAAGAGCTCCACTGTCTGGTGCAGTATTTTTTCTGTGAACTCATCAGCGGTTTTATTCCGGTTTCTTATGTCTCTTCCGTTTATCATTGTCTATGATTCTTCTGTCCACATATCTATCTTTGTCGATGTCTCAAAGGCTTATCCCTCTGCCCAGTTAAATGAGGTTTTAAGGCCATTAACTGATCTAGGCTGTTATACTAATGCACCAGGGGTGTTCCAGATTTGATAAATGATTGGAAAGAGATAATGAGACTTATATAGACATCTAGTATTAGCAGGGACACATAGAGAGATGGAGAGAGAGCAGATAAAGGACACAGGACTTTTTTCTCTGTTGACTTCAAAGAAAAAGACATGTTCAGGTGTACTTCCTAACAATGTTGCATAATGGGCCAGTGGTTTGCAGCTGGAGTGTATTGGTTAATAAGTGCTGTATTAATGTGTGTGTGTGTGTGTGTGTGTGCGTTTGTGAAAGAGAGAGTGTGTATGCTATTGGCCAGTCTGGCAGCACTCTCAGTCCTCAGACAGGCTGTTCTTTGTGCTGTGTCTGATGTCATAATTTGTCTGACGTATGCTTGCCAACAGGAACCCTCGGTCAAGAAAGCACAAGCCCGTGTGTGTGAGCGCATATATGCTTGTGTACTCTCATCACGGCCCTCATCCAGACGGCACTTTCTTGATTGATGGTCGTCTTTGGGAGCAGGAGGGGGAGGCGGTGCCATTAGGAGAGAATTAATAATGCACGGGGGTTCGGGACGGTGGCTGTCCAGACTTGAGCTCTACAGTTGTCACACTGGTCACGGTGCTCAGTGTGCAGCAGCAGTCACGGTCTGAGGGGAGCTCAGACACAGCGTGAGCGAGAAGAGAGAGAAAGAGGGAATGCGGAAAAGATCAGAGGCTGTTGGATTATGTGTGGTTAACTTGGAATGAGCCATTCTGGATGGGTAGATTAAAAGATCATTCAGAATCAATGGGTGATTACGGGAGTGTACATGCAGAATGGCCTAGTGGAAAGCAACGTGCCATTCAGCCCTCGGAGGATGTAGATGCGTTCTAGCAGAGACACTGCTGAAATCACACAGACAGACTGCTTTGATTAATATTAATAGGAAAAGCACACTCTGCACCTGTCTCTCTCTCTGTTTGTCTCCCTCTTTCTGTTTTCGTACCTCTCTCTGACTGTCTACTTTCCTCTTTTTCTGTTCTTGTTTTTGTCTCTGCTGCTGGTCCGTGAGTGGAATTCTGCCACGGGTTTTATTCGCTGGAATTCCACAGACACATCCTTCAGAGAGCTGCCAAACTACCGCAGGCAACAAATAAGACTGACGGTTTAAGGGTTTGATCATATACTACCACAGAACAAACACACACACACACACACAAATAGTAAGTTAATTAGTTCATAAACATTTAACTCTGAGTGCCATGACCCTTAGTCTGGCATATATGGTTGGAAACATCTTGTAGGGAGAAAAGACGGACAAAGTGCATGATGAAAAAATAGGAAAGAATCAGAATAACTGTGGTCACAAAGAAAACGAGTGACTGAGCAGCAGTATGTGAGGTTATCTTTGTGGTTACTGTAGTGAAATAATGCTGCTGGATTATGTACAAAACCAGAAATAACTGTTTAGAAGTTATTTTATGCTGGATGATAAAGTTTGTGTCCAGGTATCAGGAAGAAACAAAGAAAGAAAGAGAACAGACAGATAAATAAAGGTGATAAATGACAATGATGGCATACTTTCAGCATAAAGATAAAACCTCTATATTTTCTATAATCATCTCTTTGCCAAAACTGTTGTCTGTTTCTTGTAAGGCATTATCTAGTGTACAATCACAGATTCTCCTATCATATTATCCTTTATACCACTATGCACACCACTATCCTGTGCTAGCACTATCTAGAACTTTCACTGATCGCTGAAAGTTAAATGAATGTGAACATGTATTGATGTTTTTGATCATTTGGTCATGTGGAGTATAATGGCTGCCTGATAAAGTGAACATGTTTGCAAGCAGTACACATCTAGCAGATAGGATGCAACCTTAATTTAGAGTCATGTCTCTGGTCACCTGATGAATGAGTGAAAGTCTGATGTTTGGCCTCCTTTTAGCTTTCAAAGTCGAGACAAACTCCTGAGGACAATATCTGGCTCCTTAGCAGCTAATGGCTCGACTCTATTCATCAGCTAGTTGCTAACTTTGTCTGCCTGCTATTTGGTGCCGGCCAGGTAGGGTAATTCTCTGTGGGTTTATTATTATGACATACTCCTTTCACATTACACATAATCTTTCAGTCACTGTTGATACAAAAATATTAGAGCAGCTTTCACACTGTCCAGCCTTACTGTTGTTTTCGTGAACGGCCTTGTTGACGTAACCTTGCCATAGAGGATTAGGTGATACTGATTAAAACCATGTCGTTGCTGAAGTCAGAAGCAGCCACACGTGTGACACCTGAAACTGCAGTGAAAATGCGGCAGTGGTAACTGAGGCACAGTAACTCAAGGTTAGGACATGTATATGTGTGCAGGTGCTTATGTTTAAGCATAGTTGCAAGTAAATGTATCCACATGGGATTTAATTTGCTTTATTTTCCCCGCTATACTGATTAATAAGCATCAATAACATTCTGCCACCACAAACTATTTGTAATCCTAACACTAAATAACAATGACTTGTGTGTGTGTGTGTGTGTGTGTGTGTGTGTGTGTGTGTGTGTGTGTGCACTTTACGTATGTGCATATGCGTGTGTGTCCAGAGGCTGAAATATGGCTGAAAGATATCTGGTGTAATGAGGCCAAGGTGATTCATACATGCAGAATGCTCCATTTCCCCAGCACGTACATGCACACACAGACACTTAAGAGTGGAACTGTGACAGCTGGTTCACTCTATTTTCATTGCTTGCCAATTAAAAGCAAGTCAAACTGCCTGGGAAACAAAATTTGGGTTAAAATTTCATAATCTGTACAGTGATGACAATACTATATTTAGATGCCGTTTACTAAAACCTTACTATGACATGCAGAAAGTGTTTTGCAACTTTGAATGAAAGAAGAATATAATTTGCTTGGTGCAAAGGCTCGCTGTGAGAACATGAGAAGGGGGAAATGGGAGGGAAACAGGCAGAGAAGAGACATAGAGGAACACTCAGTGATGGAGAGCTTGTGTGCAAGACAGATGCAGTCTGTTAGCATATTAGCATCTCAGCGGAGGACAGGCAGACAGGTGAAGGCGGATCAGAGTCAGCTTGAGTGGAGTCTTGTAGTCATACCTTCTAGCCAGAGGGAGAACTGCTTTGGATCAGACAGGATCACCATTAACCTGTACTGACACTGTTTAGACAGCAGGGAAAACAGGAGAGAAACCAGGACATTAGAATTGCAGGCAGTGATCGGTGGGGACTTGAGGCTCACGCAGGATTGGATTGTTCTGACAACAACAACACAGCAACAGATAATAGGGCTATTGGTGAAACACGGGGATGGGGCTATGTCAAGGCGCTGACCTTTCTGAATGAAGCTGATAAAATGCATATTAATCCTCATCACTACAAGCATAATAATTATGATTTCACTTTCAGCCTTATGATAGTACCTAATCCAGATAATGTGTTTGTTCTCCGAGGAACAAAACGATCTTGCAGTACTTCTTTCAAAAACATATCAGCAAGGCCAGACATCAGACAGTTATCCAAATCAGACCACACTGTACGTGATTCTGCTTAATATTTTACACTGTGTTAGTGTGCAGTGACAACCGATTGAGTAGCCAGATAATCACATTAAACTGGTCCTGCCTTTTAGGAAATGAGGGAACCAAAACCATCAAAAGAAAAACATTCCCTGACAAAGCTTTTTTGATCCATCGTGATGTATTCAATTTCCATCTAGCTTTGCTGAAAGTAGATTCTAAAAATCTTGTTTTCAGTTTGCTGATCCAACGGCTGAATATTGATTCATTAAGCATGAAATATTCTTTAGTTTGATGCTAATGGTTTTATACAAGGTTTTGACAGAGAAATGTTGCTGCTCAAGTCAGAAAGGGCATAAAAGGTATTTAATTCCAATAACAGACTTTTGTCCACTGCGGACGGCTTAAACAAGTTGACACATTACCTTTTAAGTTGATAAGACAAATTAAACACTCGCCTATTTACAGACATGGAATAAAATTATCATTCATTTTAAGGTTGTGAAAATTCTCCTTTACGTCTATTTTACATTCCACTCACTCCATACGCCGTTCACCGGCTAGTCGCTAACTTTGTGTGTCTGCTCTTGGGTGCTGGGTTGGCAGCATACAGTGGGGTTTATAGAGCTTCTTTGCGTAAAACAGCTGCCTGCTGTGGCCGAAAACGACATTATGGGGCGCTGAGAATGAACACAAACTGCTACGTTGCAAGCCAGAAAACCAGAAAACAATGAGCTGAAAGATGCTAAAAAAAGCTAGAGTTTAGTGAAAATTCCCTTTTGGGGTCACTATGAGCGATGCCTCTCAAATGCCACATATCGTAGTCGTTTCAGCTTTTGTTGACATTGAAAATGAGTGTTTGGGACTTTATGTAATGATAAACTCTGTATTGTCTCTCTTTCTCACACACACACACACACACACACACACACAGGGCTGGAGTCAACAAACCAAAGTCTAGTTACCCGGAGGGGATGTGCCCTGAAAATCAAAAGACATTAACCAATTAGTGCTGATCAATAGTCACAACCACACAGGGACGAGCCAGACTAGGAGCACGGTTAATGTGTGCCTCTAGGCCAATCGGCATGCTGGGAGTAATATTGCTCTTAGCTTCCAGCCAATGAAAATGCTGGAAGAACTCTTGACATTCTGCTGCTCTCCAATGCAAAGTACCTTTCCTGCTGTAGCCAGGCAGAACAGACTGCACGGGGAAATGAAAGGGAGAGATGGAGAGATACGATGGGACGAAAGGAGAGGAAAGAGGGAAGGTGGGAGGAATAGAGGAAGTGTGCGAGAGTGTATGTGTTAGGTTGTGAAAGCAGGTGTCATAGTGCGCCGCAACGGGCAGCAGGTAATCTCAGTGAGATAAGCAGTAGCATGACAGCCAACCTTTAATTCCCCATGGGAGGCGGTACTGTGGAGTTGCCGCAGGGTTGGTCTCCCCATCCCCTGGAAATAGATTTATATAAAGGAGTAATGGGATGAGATGGATAGAGGATGCGTTTTGATGAGGGAAGATTGAGGCGAGAGAAGAAGAAAGAGTGAAAGCGTCAAAGGCAGAGTGAGGGTTGTACATCTGCTTTGCACATTCTGCACACATACATGAACATGTTCACGTATACAGATCACAGCGGCACCACTGCAACTCCACTGCTCTGTATTCATGATAAGGAGAACAAATATCAGCATGGGGCTTGGGATGTATGGGGGATCGAGGCGGGAGGAAGGGAATGAAGGAGAAAGGGGGAGTAAGAAAGAGGAGGAGATATCTAAAATATTACACCTATCCGGGGGAGTGTTCAGTGGAGCAGGCATTATGAGAGCGTAAATTACATTCCCTCCTTCTCCCCTTGGGCTGCCGGCTGTTGGATGAATATAATCACCAATAGCACCAAGCACCCAGACACACACTGCACTGCCTGTAAACACTAGCAGAATATTAGATGGGGTGCCATGATGTGTGTATGTTTATTGTGACAGAAGTTTCCAATCATGTATCGATCCAGCATTGGTTCTCCAGCCTGTTATTTTCTGGAATGATGTTAAGTATTGACACTTAAATTTGTCTAAATTGGGAGGAGATCAATAGTGATTCACTGGGCCTCATGAAACATCCAGCATCAAGTGGGACAGCTTCTTAGGTGGTTGGACGGAGGAGAGCGTGGGCTTTCGCCACAAAAAACCCCACAAACCTTTGAAGAATCAATTAGAGCTACAGTGCAGAAGCAGTTCTAGCAAGTAAACATATAAGGAAATAATACTGTTATACAAAGACATGTGGTCTTGACCTTTTTGAACCTGAACAGGTCAAACACTGGAGTTAAAATGATTTGTCGACTGATTGATTATTCAATCAGCAAGGAGACTAATCTGCAACTATTTTGATAAAAAAAAATATATCCATATTATTAGCGGACGGTGCATCACTCTCTCTTTCTCTCTTACTCTGTGTATTACAGTCTGTTAGCAGAAGCAGATAGACAGCTAATCCCCCTTTATCTCTTGCTCTTGAAGCTAATTTGTCTCTCAATGGGACCTTGAGAAAATAGGGGAAGGTAGCGAGCGCCAGCTTAGGTCACGAAGTGGGAAAAGAAAGTGGAACTGATCGTTCTTCTTTACGACAAACCCAGTGGCAGGCCCAGATGTCAGGGATGTTAGGTCAGCGCCTGCTAAATGGGAGGGCAGCAACTTGAGTCAAGGCTCATTACTTCTTTACATTAGGCAACAGTTAAGGGAAACACTGTTCTAATTTGCTTCTTTCCATGTGTCTATCCTCCGTATCCCTCCCACTTCTCTCTTTCACCCCCCTACCTCCTCCAGGGCCGCTGTTCCAGGGAGAACTGTAAGTATCTGCATCCTCCTCCCCACCTAAAGACCCAGCTGGAGATCAACGGAAGGAACAACCTCATCCAGCAGAAAAACATGGCCATGCTGGCCCAGCAGATGCAGCTCGCCAACGCCATGATGCCCGGCACGCAGCTACAACCAGTGGTGAGAGGACACATATGATGTTACGCGCACACAAACAAGTACAGATAATGCTCATCTCACACACACACACAGGTTTGTACAAACTCTTCATATTGTAGAGGTCTGCAAAGCCCCATTTTTCATACATGCATAAGTGAATTAGCTGTTTTATCTGACACAAGCCTGGCTTTGCTGAAGTTGGCTTAAAATGCCTTAACTTGCAGACTGCATATTCATAGTCAGTTGTCTAAGAGTTTTTGGTGAAATGATCACAATGTGATCATGCAAAGAGCCCTTGCATTTTCACGTGGTGATCAATAAAGTATTATATTATTATTGTGCAATCATGCATTGACACACCCACATATCCATGCATGCTCACCCACACACACATGCAATAAATTACATCGGAAATCGCTCTCTGACTGTGCCGCATGCCCTGAGGATCTTCAAGGTGATGGCCAGAGCCCCAGTCAGCCATTTCAAATGAATCCTTCCCTGCTCAGTCCATGAGACCTTACACAGTCAATGAGACCTGTCAGTCAGGCTTGAAGTAATTCCTCTGTCTTCTCCTCTGTCCCTTTATGTTTAAGTGAGAGCAGTGGAGTGAATTTGTCTCAGACTATTCAAAAGAGCTTCAGATGCTGCATGCTTGGACAGACACAAGCACATGCACACTTAGCCGATGGCTTATCAACCTTATCTGGGGAAGAGGGCCTGAGTCGAGAGGCCCATTGAGAGGAACAGAGGAAACCATGAAAGGGTTTAAAGAAGCAATAGATCTCCCTGGCACTGCAAAGCCCTCCCTTTCTGTTTATGTCATGGAGAGAGAGAAAGTAAGGAGAGGAGAGGAGGAGGCAGACAGGCTGACAGAGAAGGACACAGCAGAAGAAGAAAGGGAAGACCGAACGAAGCAGGAAGAGATAAATGGACAGAGTAAGGACAGGTAGGTAAAGTGAGTGCGATAGGACAACAGCATTCGGGGGAGATGGCTTTAGACCTGCAGTGGAAAGAAAAGTCAAGAAAACAGAGCCATGTTGTGTGCAAAGGGAAGTGAATACTGAATACGAGCTTTTCTAGGAATCAAGCTTTCTTCCTCCATCCCTCCCCTGTGTCTTTAGCTTAGGTTCCTGCCCCCATCTTCAGTATCTCTACCACATTTTGTCTGCTGCTCTCCCATTTTTTTTTTTGACTATGGCTGTCCCCTCTCTTCCATGTGCGTAGGAGAGCGCTTTCATTTCACGCATGGAACTGTGCAGAGGGTGAAGTAATTAGGGTCCATTACAGCTGGCTGTGAGTGATGGTGCTCATGATGCTTTTTATTACACAGTCCACGTCAACGGAGAGCCCACATTACAATTATATCTATCTACAGTACTGTATCACTCACTCGCTCACTCGCTCGCTCACTCGCTCACTCACTCACTCACTCACTCACTCACTCACTCACTCACTCTTTGGTCTAGACAGTGTACAAAAATAAGGGAAGGGCACTCCAGCGGTGTCTTACTTCTGTAATTGATGTACTTCCACGTTTGGGTGGGAGGTGAACAGGGGACGCTGGTGCTGAGAAGTGGTTGCACCATGACAAACAAAGAGGGTGCACAGTGTAGCTGAGGTAGCAATTCAACAATCTTCAACAAATCTATCTATATAATCTATGGATATAAACCAGACATCTGGTGCACTTGTAGATACAAACATTCAGAATCAATAACTTATTTTAAATCAAATCTTTTTTTTATCATACAATTCCATTATTTATATTTGCATTTAAGCAACACGATGCAACTTTTCCAAGATGAAATAACACCATCAACCTCCGACAAACAATTGATGAATAGTAATAAGCTGATATCACCTGCCTTGTTATGTAGTCTTGCTTTAGATTCATTTTTTATTGTATCATATTGTTGTGTATTTTATATATATATACACACACACTTATGATTCATTCCTTTTCATTATTAAAAGGGAAATCTTTTGGAGACACATTTCAAAAAGTTTTGCATAAAATGATAAAGATACTGTACATACTAAAGGCCGTGCAGTTAAGCACACATTGTTTGAATTTGACTGGTACAATGAGATAAGTGGCAAAATAGGATTATTGTACAATTTTAAAGCAGTTTATTGGCTCCATGGTCACGCATGTCCAAAGTAAACATTTGAAATGCTGATTGTATGTTGGTTTCAAATTACACAGGATCACTTGACATCATTTAAAAAAAAAAAAAAACCTTAGCATTATAGGGCATAAGACAACACTGAAACACAGCTCTAGATAATTACAATTCTTTTGATCTTTCTATTGAATTCTTAGAAAACAAGTTTAGTTGTTCAGTCCACAGAAACACCACATCACTGCTGTTCACAAACTGTGAACAAGAAGCACTCAGATCCTGCAATACACTCAGTTTGGCATAACTATTTTTGATCTGTTGCAATTGTGATTTATAGCAAGAATCTGCTACGTCCCATCATGATTTGAAACGATTCAATGCTCAGTGAGGAGGCATTCCAGAAAATTTCAGTGGCAGGATTACAAACTTGTTGCAAGGTGACATCACGGCAATGACTGTGAGTCTTCTCACTCGCATCATACCCATTTCATCTCAACCTTGAGCTGAGAATATCCCAAACTGATATCTGAGCACCTTGAGACACATCTACTTTTCCAGAGTGCTTTGTGATAAGAAATAATTCCTCCGACATTCCAGAGGGCAGCACTAGAAGAATTAGAAAGTCCATGCCATTATTTCTGATTTTCTGAGTCATCCCAGAGCAGCGAGGAGGTTTTGGGAGGAATGTAGCTGTCCAGCCCTGGCTGCGGCTGCTCTATTACTCACTGTGTCGTGTTGGCAGGGGCTCAAGAGACAATCCTCAGACTGGGGCTGAGGTCAGGAACGTGCAGGGAAAACTTGCAGTGCGCTACGTCAGCTAGCAGACTCCTTAGCCTGTCTCTCACAGAATGTGGATGTCTTCCCTTTCAAATTCCAGTAAAGCACATACAGGCAGTACATTGCTATACGCTATAGCTCCTCTCCTCCCTCCCATGCACACACAGCTTGACGTGCCTCATCCATATTACTCGTATATGTGTGTGATCTCTGGTGTGTGAAGCGTGTGATTCCATCTCTTCCATGGTGGGAGTAGGTGACACCACATACAGAGTGTAGGCCTCCTTCATGCGTTATCTTAAATGAAAGACAAGCAGCCATCAAAGAGGACATATTGTTTTTCCTTAGATATAAGCCCATTAATCGTCTATTTTTGCCATTTTCTTTCCCTCCATGTCCCCAGTTCCTTTCCTCTGCTTGGCTGTTGATAATTGCATACATCTCTTATTTCACCACCTACTGTCATATATCTTCAATGGGTAATTTGAGTAGGAGTGAGGAAGGATGGCATTATAGTTTTTGGTAGCTGTAATTGAATATTCAACATTTTTGTATATAGACTTTGTGAGAAATCTGAGTGAGACAATTTTGACCAACTCTCATTTTGCATGTGCCCACAGCCCATGTTTTCAGTCACACCCAGCCTTGCAACCAATGTCAATGCTGCTGCGGCAGCAGCCACTGCGTTTAATCCCTACCTTGGCCCTGTGTCGCCCGGCCTGATGCCCGCTGACATCTTGCCCAGTGCCCCTGTACTGGTCACCAGCAACCCCAGTGTCCCCGTACCAGCTGCTGCTGCTGCTGCTGCACAGAAACTAATGAGGACAGACAGACTGGAGGTGAGAAACACACATGTTCAAAGACACAGATGCAGGTTAAATATGATAAATATGACTGCAAAAGCACACACACACACACACAACACAGATCACATAGATTAGAGGCATGATTATTTTTTCACTTTCATATGAGTCACAGGTTAAAATATAGATTAACAAAACTCTGGTAAACGCTGCATCTGGTGAGGATCTTTTTCCCAACTATGCAAACAGATTGGGCTTTGAGATGTGGGCTGTGCCAATTTGAATATTAAAGGCATGGGTTGGAAAGTCTTGCCTCAACAGTTTCTGTTTGTAGACTTTAATTATGTATCTGGTACACAGTTTCTGTTACAGTAACTACATCCCATTACCATAATACAGTCATTACCCAGACTTAAGCAAAGAGAAAGAGACGTTAATGAGAGTATCTCTCTACAAACACTAATGTTGTTGATACTGAATCCCATCAACAGGCAGGAAACAGCATTGTTTGGCACAAGCTTAAGTTATACTGTATCAGTGTGTTTGCAGAAAAATCTTTAATTCTTCTGTGAAGCCAATCAGTCATTTGAAACCTGATGTGCACCGCTCCTCTAGCTGTGTTCAGATAATCATTAATTGGACAGTAAGTCAATCTCATCCATTATGCAGCCCCACCCGGGAAACATTTGCAGCGGAATAATGGGTAAATCGTTGGAGGCAGGCAGGAGGCGTGCGAGAACGTTAGGAGGGTTACATTTAAAATGTAACGTTGGGTAGCTGGGTAATTAATGGGGGTGAGGCTGAGGAAGGTCTCTTGGCCCGATGAATGAGTCGGTGACATGCAGAGCGAGGGAATGGGTCAATGGCAGGAAAAAGAGATGGAGGGGAGATAGGAAATCAATCTGTAGACCTGTTGTGGTCATCAGGAGAGGGATTGGGGCAAGCAGTGACAAAGATAACTGAAACAAAGCAGAAAGTGGTGATTGAGTTTCATAGAGGAGTCGTGACCGGTTAGAGGAAGTTATAGAAGTTGAAGAAAATCGGAGGCAAGAAGCTGTTTTTGGTTGAAGAACACACAGGTCTTGATGCAGTCTGGGATTGACTCGATTGTCTGGCAAAAAGTTGATTCCACTCTGCACCAAAGTCCAGTAAACAGACAAACAGATATGAAATATTTATTAGCCAAATGCAATAAGTGGCAGTAGAGAGAAAATCTGCTCGTTTTCACTGTTTTTCCCTTCAAGATATATTGGCTCAATGGTCAGCAGTGCCTGTAGTGCTCAGCATGTGGACTGGTGAAGCTTTTCGATTGGGAGAATTCACATCCTACCCTAATTTGTCAGGAACTGGGTTTGCTAAAAATATCGAAGAGAGAAGGGTCAGCCATATTTTAGTTTCTTGTGTGTGTCGTTCAAAATAAACATAGCTAGAATTCTGTGGACCGACACACATACCAGTCATTAGATATGTTACAGGCTATTTCCTTGAGGCTGAGAGGAATTCCTATTTTAGACAATCCTCCAGACTGTTTTCTCGAGAAATATTTTCCGGCAGTCTCTCCGTCTCTTGTTCTTATGGAGCAATAGACTTTCCTTTCCCTTCAGCGTGCATAAAATCGTATGTTGCTTACCTGAAACCATGGTGATGTAAAAGGCCCAGAGGGACAGTTACCATGGGGACAGAAATATGACTAACAGACCCTTTATTTGTTTGTCCAACTAAGCACTTCCACAGGGTTAGTTCTCTCTAATGCATGATTAACCACTGTTAAGAAAAACACACTGGTCCACACCTGGTGCAGAGAACATCAAATTGCTTCCATTTAGTCTGCCCTTTCTGCTCTTATTTTTTTTTCACTAGCAGCCACACTCACTCGATCCCCAAAGACTCTCACTCTGTCTCCTTGATCCCCATCTCTCTGTCCTTTACACTTTATTCATCAACCACTGTCACAATTTCTTTTCCCTCCTTCGATTCCTCCCTCCCTCCTTCCCTCTCCAACATCTGCCTGACAACAAGGCAGTCTCTTTTTTTAAAAATAAGACCAGTAGCGGCAGTGGTGATGGTGGCAGTGGTGGGAATGAGTGTGCATGTGTAGGTGTACATTCATTTGTGTGAGTGCGTGAGAGAGGCACATAAGAGACGCAGGAGACAGACAGAGAGAGAATCCTACCTCGCCGCTCGCACAGATCGGTGATTGTGGATGATGAGCTGTCATGACAGGAGACAGAGCAGGGTTAGTTTGTAGATAACGGCATTGGTGGCCTTTTGTCTGGCAGCCGTTCCACCACAAATCAAATTCTTTATGCATGCAGACATTGAGACTGGTAAACAGACATTTGGTAAATGCCTTGTTCTATGACAATAACTGATAGATCGATACAATGTACCATGAAATTACATTTCATTTGGGGTAGGATGGGAATCTGAATGCAATTCAGACTCTGCGGTGGCTGACTGAGCTCAAACGGAGATCTTAAGTTATTGCACAGCTCTTTAAGTGTCAAAATTTAATTCTGGGCAAAATGCTGCCTCATAATTTATATGTGCACCTACCTTGTGTGTGTGTGTGTGTGTGTGTCTGTTATTATGCGTGGGCTGGTGATTACGTCAGCTACAGCCTCCCTTGAGGGTTACCAGCCTCATATTTCCCATGGGCCTCATTGAGGCCTCCATTCAGGCTGAGGCAATCAGTTTCCCATGTGTTCACGCAGATACTGCCCCCTTCTGTCTCTATGGGAAATTACAACAACACAGCTCATTTGAATAATGGATAAATGTTTCGTGATTGATGAGTCTGTAAACACTGCTTATGGTCTGTTCTGGGTATCAATCAACAGTAATGGCTGAACCTGTCATTAAGATTGGTTAGTTCTGTCTGGTAAAGTGATTGTCAACTTCTGAAATGACTGAACAGATTAATTACTTCATCAAATGTGAAGTAAAGTGAACAGTAACTCTGTGATGTGTGTGTGGGTCCAGT
This sequence comes from Pempheris klunzingeri, assembly GCF_042242105.1. Lineage (NCBI taxonomy): Eukaryota > Metazoa > Chordata > Actinopteri > Acropomatiformes > Pempheridae > Pempheris > Pempheris klunzingeri. The sequence goes on along the minus strand of NC_092015.1, from coordinate 10,788,631 downwards.
GTCTGTGCAGATCCCTCTGTGTGTTTTAAGCTTATGATCATGTAAACAAGATAAAAGTAATTAAAAAAAAGTGTGTATTTTTGTGCACCAGGTATGCCGGGAATACCAACGGGGTAACTGCACACGTGGGGAGAACGACTGTCGCTTTGCCCACCCTGCAGATAGCACTATGATCGACACCAATGACAACACAGTCACTGTGTGTATGGACTACATAAAGGGCCGCTGCTCGAGGGAGAAATGCAAGTACTTTCACCCTCCGGCTCACCTGCAGGCCAAGATCAAAGCCGCCCAACACCAAGTCAACCAGGCTGCGGCTGCTGCAGCCATGGTAGGTATCTGTCTGCAGATTACAACACCAACAAGGCCTCAAGCTAAGGAGCATCCTCGTGTGCAGCCAGAATAATTACCAGTTAAATCCAATGAAATGTAACATTGATTTCATATCAAATTATCAAACTTGATTTCTCATGTGATGACCTAAAACAAATCCTTAAGCTCTCCTAATGTACATGTTGAGCACACACAGTATACTACAACACTTTATTATTATTTAGCCTTGATTTTCCAGTCTCTTATGGATTTAGCTGTAGTCAACATCCTCTACCCTGTGCTTTTACGTAATCTCTCAGCACACATTCCAGTATCCTCTGTTCCTGCTCTCTTCAGCTCTGACCTAATGCGCACAAAGAAGATACAGAGTGGATGTGTGCTTTATTATCAGCAGGCTGTAGTGATCATGCTAGTATGTGACTTAGTCAGCTGCTCCTCTCCTCCTGCTCCCCCTTGTTTTGCTGCTTCGTTAGTTGTATATTTTGCTGTTCACAGTCAATATGGTACAGTATTACAGTTATTTTTCGGCTGACAAGACAACTGTGAAGATTACTGTAAATTTCAGCCGTGTTTCTGCATTGCAGTGATAATTCATTATAAAGGGACTGTTTTGCACAGCCGAATACTGTAGATGACATTTTGCAGCGGGTATTCCAGAAAGGAGGGTAAGCTTGGTTTCAGGTAACCTTTCATGTCAAAGTTATTCCATAAAGTCAATTCAGGCATAATATGATCAGACATGCCTCCGCAATTGAACAATATTCTCAGTAACATCTGCCCTTTTCAACCTCTTTTCTATTTAAAATGTTAAATGTCATGAGCAGATTCCTTTGGTCTTATTTAGCTTGTGTAGCATTTGAAATGACAAACAGGGGTGAAAATGCTAATTTTACAGTTTGGCCAGCAGAGTCTTTTTTAACTTACGCTCTATCTTATGAACATACATATAAAAATGTTTATTTCTAGTGTATTTAAAAACCCACACTGAAGTTCTTTGATCCAATTCAGAGCTAACATGATCAGGCTCATGTGTGAATAACCTACCGATCAGTTTTCTCTTTCAACCTCACCACTATTTGACGTGTTTTTAGAAAAAAAAAAAGATTAAAAATAGTATGTAGTATGTCTAATGTGCCTAGACAAAGCATAAAAAGATAGAAATAAATTCAATATTAAAAAAAGTGAGAGAGATAAATTGCAATAAAGTGCTGACGATATATAGTGAAATCATACAGTCATACAATGTAAAAAAAAGTGTTTAAATTGATGAAAAGTAATCATTTATACGAGATTCATATATTTTTTGTATAATTTTTTTAATGTATTTTTGAAGCAATAAATGAGGAAATCATTTCTGGTGTGTTTGAAAGCACAAACTCACATGCACACAAACTCTTGACTTCTGTACAAGCCTGAGCTTTCAGGTAACGTAACAGAAATGACACCGATTGTTTCAGAGTTTTGGTTAAAAACTGTCCTGGAGTGGCCTGAGCCCAGGGGACAGGATCAACCTGCCATTATAACGGTTTAGTTTCAGGGCAACAGCTGCCATAGCTCAGTCAACTCAGGCTGTAAGTAAATCCAATATCTGGAACAGAGACTTTTTTGCGAGCCAAGATTTTATTACATCATATTCATAGTGTATGTCTATACAATAATCCAGGATTGCCTTTAATTTGAATTTAACGAATCAGGGTGATTGGCCTATCCTCCTTTCTGGACCACAACACCATTGCACTCAAAGTTATAGTCCATAAAACAGATTTTTCTTCAGACAATAAACTACGTCAAGGGCCATAATTCTTTTCAGTAACCCTACAGCCATTAATGTGCATGCCCTAGTCTTGTTATTGTTGTATATTGCATTCCAATGATTTGTTTTTTTATTTGTTTGTTTGTTTTTTTGTTTGTTTTTTTCTCACCAACCCACACTGCACTGCTGTCCCCATGATGCACCTCCGCTTGCTGGTTTATTTTAATGCGCTTGAACCCCATTGGCCCATTGCCATCATGTGCTCGCTGCCTGCTAATTAAGACTCAGTCGGCTGTCAAATCACTGAAGCGACCCCTCGACGCAACTTTTGACCTGGTACTATGACCTTTCACCTTTTAGCTTGGCATGTAGCTGTGGTGTAGTAGATAAACCTTTGTAGTTCTAATATAAAGTAGATTTTTAATGATTTGAACTGAGGGAACACTGACGGGTGATGAACTGATCGCAATCCCAATAGTTTTGTTGCATGCTACACATTGATGAGACGCCCATTTGAATCTTGATTTAAAACAACAAACAGCAACAAACAGGGACCAAAAACAAAAAAGACTTAAATAGGAAATCGTGTACATTTCTTTCCCTGTCAGCGATCAGTTCATCACCTTATGTGAATCTCAAAAGCAAATAATTGTTGGCATGAAAATGTAGTATTTCAGTGTCTAATATTGTATGGTAGTCTTTGCATGAGTTTGTCACTTCCCATATTGCATGTGTAATTGTTGAAGAGGTGTCATGACAGTCTTAACATGGCTTATAGTGTACTATTTTCATGGAGCTGGCAGTGCAGCTTTCCCTAACTACATCATTTCGGTTGATGGCCCAACAATCAATACAATATTATAGCTCTCATTATAGTTCTGTATACAAAAAGACATAATTGCCTTAGCCTGCAAAATAATTACCTTGTGTACTGTTGTATTCAAAATCATATCATAAGAATCATTACATTGTGCTGAGGACTGTATTTTGTTGTCACTAGCTTGCTCTGACAGAGGTAGTGTAGTCCACTGCTTGCTTGCCAGTGTTTGTAATAGCTTTTTGGAAAGGCAACTTTATTTTCTAATGAAACTCTTTCTTCTCTCTGTCCTGAATGTCACTGCCACCATCCTTTGATTTCCCTCACTCCCATCCCTTTATTTTTGGTGTTGTCCCCTCATCAGGGGCTCCCTCCCGTCTTGCCTCCTTTACCAAAGAGACCTGCACTTGAAAAAGCCAATGGTGCCACCACTATGTTCAATGCTGGCGTGTTCCAGTACCAACAGGCCCTGGCCAACATGCAGTTTCAGCAGCAGGCTGCCTTCATACCATCAGGTAAGGCCTGAGCCGTCTTTAACACACGTTTGTGGCAGCTGCTCTTGGCTTACAGATCACATGTAATTTCTCACAAAGCTCCCTGACTATGTTTTGGCATCAGCAGTGAATGGCCGAATGACTGTGTAAATTCATTTGTTGTTGACAACATGGAAAAATGTGCATGAACTTAATTACACATGTATGTAAAGCAAATTCACATTGTTTTAAAATGGCTGAAAAGATTAATGGATACAGACCTGACAACCAGTTTTTACTACATCAGCACTGACGGCACTGTCTTTTACTGCATTGTCTCTGATTAATGATCTATTTTGATGATTTTTAGGAGAATATCATGGCATTTTTTATTACCCTTTCTTCTCTGTCATCTGGACTTTGGCAGCTTTACAGTAAAATCACAGTTTACACAGTTTCACAGAGATTATATTGAGTAAATAAAACTTAAAAAATGGCACCCTCAGTGTACAGTATATGAACATATGCAGCACACACACAGGGACACCCGGCTTATTTCAGCCACTCATCTCGGGCCACCGTATAGTCATCTCACACTGTGTCCCATATTCTCATCTGACAGCCTAAGAATAGCCTGTAAGAGACTCGGATACTCAGATCCTCATATGTCCCACACTACTGGACTGTCAGGTCACTGCAACGCACTTTGAGCATTCGGAAAGCAGGTCATTCAAAACTAACAAGCTGCAAACAGCTGTTAGGCTGTTGACAGGAAAATGGGCCCGCTGGTAGTGTTTAATTTACCCTTCCATTTAATGGAGCAGTGAGAGTCAAACAGTAAACTGGGGCTGATAGACAGAGTATGAAGTTCTTCTCTCACAACTCTCCCCACTCAGAGCTTTACGTGCAGTTATGCTTCCAGTGCTGTGCAGTAGGTGTGGTTGCAGCGACTGTGTGAAGGTGTGCAAAGGAATATATATGTTTAGTCATTATCAAAAACCAATATTTGTACACGATCAGCCATAATCATAATCAGCCATTGTACTGGAGCAGAACAATTTGTTCATGTCCATATGAAATCCAATATGTTTGACTTGATAACACTTGTAATGGGTTTTCTTGATTTCTTCTCCTCCCTATTCACTCCACTCCCTGTTGCAATGCATGATGGGCAGGCTCGATATTGTGCATGACACCTGCAACAAGTGTTGGTAGGTGCCAGCTTTCCTTATTGATTGTATCTGAGCCCATGTTAGTCACTCACATGTCATTCAACTCACCACATAATATGAGCATATTCCCCATTTTGTGAATTTAGACTTCGGCTTTAATAGAAAACGGCATATGTAATCTCCTTTTAATGTAATCGGCTGATAAGATTGTGACTTGCAAATTTTGATTTTGAACTTGAATGTGTAATTTCAATTGGAGGTTTTTGTGTTGGATTGAACCCCTTTTTGCTCTGCCACAGGTCTATCTGTCACCTAATGCTTGTTGCAGTTCAAACCCCTTCCCCCCCCCGATCCTTGCTTCATTATTCTTACATCCCGAGCTCTCTAACCTCCAGAGCACCTCATTATACTGTCTGGTTATACATGCCATATAAACATGAGGAGTTATTATTGGTAGTGGAAGTACTTGTTAGTACTAGTATTTGTTCATTTTTATATTATTTGTCGTGGTTTGTAGTGGTGCAGTTTATGGTCTTACTGTAATTTTCATGTTTAGGGAGGTTAAACAAATGCTAATTAAGTATCTTGGTCAGTATGAATGAAGACTGTAAAAAGTTTATATTTTGCTTGTCAAATTTGGCAATTAGCTACCTTGCAAGAATTTTGCTTATGTTTGTTTTTCTTCCTCCACAGCACATATGTTGGTATCTCTTTACACTTATAAATTGGTGGAGTAATTGTTAGAAAGAACAGTAAAGGTCAGCAGAAACTGGATTTAATTTTAAGCTACTTTAAACTATCCACAGTTTTTCTCATGTTTATTAGCATTCTATGGGCAGACATATAAATGAAGTGTTAACATAAACAGCTTCAAATCTGCTCTAGTTCAACTGCCTGTGTGATCTTTCCCTCCAAGTACCCATGATGCACGGTGCTACTCCAGCCACTGTGTCTGCAGCCACCACATCTGCCACAAGTGTTCCCTTTGCAACCGCAACAGCCAATCAGGTTTGCTCCTCTCCTGCCTTCTCTCTCCCTCTCTGTCTCTCTCTTGTCACTTCTGGGATCAGCTTTGACTTTTCAGTATCTGTTAGTTGATATATTTTTTAATGCTATGATTCCCATGCGCCTCTTAATGAAAAATGCATGAATGGTGCACAAGGCTCAGCTTTGAGCTTTGCTAGCTTCTGAGAACATCCGATTCTGTGATTATTTAGATAATTACTATGCTTATCTTGACTATCAGTTTAGGTTTACATGCTCTTTGTCCTCCTTTCAACCAATGCCTCTCTTCTTTGTCCCTCTGTTCATTTCTTTGTCTGCCTTTCTCCCTCTCCCTCTGTTTCTCTCCTTTCCCCCTCAATCAGATTCCAATAATATCTGCAGACCATCTGACTAGTCACAAGTATGTGACCCAGATGTAGGAGTCTCAATCAGAACAGTATGTACTGCACCTCTTTAATCATCTCACACACTGTATTTGAACCAGTACTGTTTGCAACTTTAATTGTGATGTGAGGGATTTGCCACAACTGCATTATTATTATTATTATTATCATTATTATTATTATTGACCAAAGACTAAAAGACTAAGAACTGGCTCTGTCCAAACGTAAAAAAATCTGCCTAGCAACATCTCTGTCGCTCACTAATTATCACAATATATTTACTGGCTTCATCCATACTAAAACTGATACGTAAAAATGATCATTTGATTTTGTAGGGAGTTATGCAATGAAACCACTTTTTCATTGCGACTGATTCCCTGGAGTGGAGGGATACCGAATAAGCGAATTTCCCAAAATGTCAAACGTTCCCTTCAAGCACCCAGAGAGGCCCTTAGGAGCAGGACTGGGAAATACTACTTTAGGCAATAAAGATGATTTAAAAAGAATTCAGTACTTAAGGTTTTGCAGTCGTGCACCATAAAAATTCCTTGCAACCCTGATTCCCCACTGATGTGGTTTTATTTCATGTTCCCTGTAAAACTTGGCAAGTGTAAAATGAATATGAAATCAATTAATTATGTAACATTTTTAAAGGCAGAATGATTTGCTTGTCATCTTTCTGCTATTCCCAAAAGAGTTATTACCCCAAAAATGATTACTGTAATGTAAATCAGGGTCCGATTTCAAGACCACACGAAACATCGAAACTAAGCTTCGTCACAGCCTGTCCTCTTCCTCCACATCTCATTTGCTGTGTTCTGCTAACTTTTCTCCAGATGGAACTGGAGCGAGCTGGTGTCGAGTCCAAGATTAGCGGTCACCCTCCATGCCTGTAACACCAAGATCAAAACGGAGAACCAAATCTAAATTGTTTGGAATAAATCTGCATGTTAACATAGGAGGCACAGTTTGTTAGGATTGTTTTCATATGTACTCCACGCACACTATTACACAAAAACAGAAAAGAAGATCATTTGCATTAAAGACTGCCTTTCGCTCTGCAGAGGCAACTTACCTTTATTCACCGGACACACTTTGAATGTTAACATGAGGTAAATGTGTGGAGCAGTCATCAAAATCGACTGGATTGGTACGTCCATTGACCAAGAATCACGACTTATGTTGTTTGTTTATTGGTTGTTGGTCTTTGACCTAAATGTGTTCATTTGTTTACACAAAGGTGCACCTTGTATTTCAGTTGAGGTAAAAGAAACAGAAAATCTGACTGAATCACGTATGCATGCACAAGGATTTAGTTTATGTTTTTATTTTGTTAAACCAGTGATAAGGGAAATTACACTAGTGCACTCAGAGGCAAAATAGCAACTGAATGTCTGTGAGGTGTCTTTAAAACCTTTGTAGCCTACCTTTGTATCTCTTAAGCACATGTTTTTAACCTTGCAGGCATCCCTGTAAAGTGCCATACATCTCAAAACACATGAATGGTATTTAAGCAGTGTTAAAAAGTGTTAAACTCAACAATTCCCTTTAATATGCCTTTTATTTCTCTCTTGGACAGCATGTAGTGTCCAATGCCGTGACCTGTCATTACCTGTGACTCCCAAAAGCACCACTGCTGATTAGATTATCCTCCCCAGATTATCTGCTTCCCTCAAACCTTCTACTGATTGAATAGCATTTCTTTCTCTTGGTCTTTGTCATTGATATCAGTTGTGTAGACGGTAAACAACTGGATGTGTGCTGACACCGATCCCTCTATGATCATTAAGTCTATTGACTCTAAAAGTCAGGTGAGTTGCATGTGGGGTCTTGGAGGAGACCCGACTCCTAATGATGAAGGTGTCGGGATGAATAGCTTTGAAACAACAGGGCGATCAGTTGGTATCCAAACTGCTGTGAGACAGAAGTCAAAAATCTATGGTGCAACTGGTGATGGACATGTGATTTGTATGACATGATTTGTTTTTAATTTGTATGCTTATGCATATTTTAAGGCAGATTGTCAAAGTAGATTCGGTGTAGTGTATATATAGTCTGACATATTTAAGAATATTTGTTAAATACGTCTACCTGAGAACTGTTTTCAGATAGTCAGCCAAAGTCTTTTTGTGTCACTGTTACTAGATATTGTGGATAGACTAGAGAGAAAATTTTTAAATTTAAAAGTTTGCGGATCGCATTAGCGAGCCCAAAGAAAGGTCGGGTGTAAAAAGTAGATCTCTAGAGCTCTTTGTTTTTTTGTTTTTTTTGTGTGTTCTGGGTGTTCTTCAGGCATATTTAATTGGTGGATAGTACAGGGAAAGTGGCAAGAATATAAACGATTGTATTACTCATCCAAAGCCTTAGAATGTACCATCGGGTCAGCACAATGCAACATGCCATTTTGAACCATCCAGTTGCCTAATCCACGCCATATTAACACACACAGAGCACTATGTAACTGTCACTTTTTTTGTCAGTGTTTTCTTAACCTCCTTGTAGTTTTTCTTTAGATGAGGAGTGTTTTACTTTATTTTGTTTGGATGATATTTTGATATTTAGTTCTGGTTTTCAGTTTTGCTTATTATATTTATCTTTCTTAAAATGAATATAAGGTAAAAGTGTGTGTTTGTGTGTTCCTCATGCACAGTTTCCTGAAATTCCATGTAATGTTAATTTTAGTATGATTATGATTGTAAACTCAATATTTTCTACGTTATGCATATTGTTGAACTGTATGCATATTGTTCATTTATCTAGTCTTTTTGTGTTCTTTGAACAAAGATGTTTTATATGAGTATCTAACAGTGATGAAATAATAGAACAGAGAGGCTAAGTTGTCACTGTGGCAACCACCGCCGATAACCGAGTAATATTTTAATGATTGTAAGGTTTGTAACTAGTCATATAAGAAAAAAAAGACTATAATAAAAATCTAGTTCTTAGATGTTTAGAGTAAAGATGTTATTTTCTACTGTATCCATTTCAAATAGTAACTATTGTTTTAATATTTTTACTCTCCCTGGAAATTGGGCCATGTTGGAAAACAAGCTGCATATTTGATCACTTTTTTGGGGGCGTCGCTGGCGGGGTCAGGTGAACGTGGTGAGTAGGGAACTGAGTCCGCACACTCATCTCTGACTTAGCCAACTGCAAACAACAAGGGTGGGGTGGGGAATCTTGAGGCGATAAAGGTGATAAAGGTTGACTTTTTTGCACTTCTGTACATAGTCAAAAAAGAGAGAATCATGTATATTGAGATCTTATTTTGAATAAAAAAATAATGTCTATAATGACACGGAATTTTGCTAGGATAACAAAAAAAATCTTATGAAAGGCTGAACAAAATTGCTTGCATCAAAAGGGCACTGAGTTCTCACTCTCCGACCCCTTTCAGATAAAGGCCAAGTGTTGCTCTTCTTTTTTGTCAGCAGCTTGTAGTTTGCCAGGTAACCTTCCGGAGGAGGTGTCCACTAACCTCCAGCGTAAGGGCCTGACTGGGTTTGTCTGGTCCCCTAACCTGCCTGTACCGACAGGTCTGTGTGTCATGGCCACGCCCTCCCAGGCCCAACTAATCACAACACGTCCTGTCTCTTTACTTTATTCAGAGAGGAATGCATGTTAAAGGAAATACATATACCATTTAAAAAAATCACGACAGTAATATTGAATAAGAAAACATGTTACACAGAAAGATGTATTTACAGTATACAATATTCTATCAATGTAATGGAATAAAATATATATAAAAAATACAAAAATAGAATAGTGGTTTATTTAAAAAAAAAAAAAAAAAAAGATTCCTGAGGATATACTCACTAAAGTTTTACCACTTGGAGAGTTAAAATACATGCAACACAAACACCATAGCTATAAGTATGTTCTTTACTTTATGTAAGCTGTGCTTCTAGTAGATGAAACTGACCAAACAGGAATGTAGTTCAACATCAGGCAGAATTAAAGAATCATTTCAGATTGAAATACTGTTCTGTGGTTTGGTCATTAAGTCGTTAGTTTGAAATATTGTCCTGATCATCTTTGTCACCTCTCATCTCCTACAAGCACGCATGCTTACGTTTATGATATAATGTAAACTGAACTTTTTTTCATTTGTTGTTTGTTTTCTCTGCTTGTAGTGCTAATATGATGTATTCTGTCCTCTGCCGCAGTTTGTTTCTGCTTGTTTTACTGCTCCAGGCCCCCTGAAAGGATGGGTCATGTTTGCATGCCGGCCACCTCCTCAGAAAAGCACCTGTAGAGAAAAACTGTCGAAGTCTAAAGCCATAAAATATAATCTCATCAGAATGAAATGTGTCAGAAGAAACCGGAAAAGAAATAGAGGTGGAAAAATGTACCTTTTGAGGGTAGGAATGTGCTTGCTGGCCTTGTATTAACTACAGTATCATGTAATAATTGAAGTCATGAATGTAGCTAATATAACCTGTGCTGTGCCAACTTGGATGGATGGTTAAGAGATAAAAGTTCTTGACCCATGTTTTCACAGGGCCTGTATTGCTATATTTGATTCTTGCTGTTATGAATAAAAAAAATAATAAAAATTTACAAACGAACTGAACTAAAGAAGAATTTGCTTAAGACCCGTTATTTCGTATAAATGGGAATTTCAGCTGAGGGTTGTTCTGTCTAATTAAAGTAATAGCTGCACTTTTTGGCGCTGACAATTTGATGAGAAGATACCTGCCTCATATCTAACATATGAAGGTGTAGCCAGCAGACAGCTAACTTAGCTTAGCACAGAGACTGGAAACAGTTAGCCAGGCTCTGCTCTAGCTATAACAAAATCCGCTTAGGTTCACTATTCAATATAGTGTATCTTTGTTTGCTTGATTTGTACAAAAACAGAGGTGTGAAAATGATGAGCTGTGTTTGACTACTGACTATTTTCTTTGCTCGACACGGTGACCTCGACGAGTCTTTTCGTCACCTCGGGTTTTTCCGGGCAACTAGTGGAGAGTCCAAGAAGTCCTGGACGTAACCCCACATTACTTGTCATCTGAATCTTAACAAGAAGCCCCAAATTTTAAACTACTACTTTAAGCAGAGACAAAATTTGATTGACAGCCAGGAAAACAGGAAGTTATAGAGCACTGAGCCAATAAACCATTATGTAATAATAAAAATAATCATCATCATCCTCTGAACAAGCGACCAAGTTAAAAAGGAAATTTTGAATAAACTTGGTACTTATTATATTATTGTATTGATTCTATACTTAAACAGAGTTAAAGAGGCTATTTTTAAAAGATAATGGATACTCAAAAACAAATTAAAACACAGAACTGATCAATACATTCAGCTACCCTTGATTATTTTGTTTGCAAGTCCTATAGTCTTGCCATACATTTTTTAGAACGTGTCTGAAATCAAAGTCACAAGTTCTTCATCATAAAATCTCCACTTTTGTCAAATGTATCAACATCTGTAATTCTGTCATTTCTAATTACTGTACATTTGCAGTAACGATTACACTTGCTCATATTCAGTGAGCATAATCATCTTACAAACACCAGCATTGATCCAACACGTAACACATATATTTTTAATGTTTTCATTACACCCAGTGACTCCAAATCAGTACTGCTATTCATTAAAATCCTATTTGAGCTATCTCTACTCATGATGCATCAATTTGTCCAACCTGCTGAAGCATATAATTAGGAGCAAAGATTTTAATTGAGATAGAGATGTGTGCCTCATTTCTTTGGGGAGCACGTGGTGACGCGCTGATAAAATCTGACTGTGACTTAATTTAGTCAGCGGGGTGAGGAATACCTTGAAACGTTCCGATACTTCATTCAGCTGATGTAGCATGTATGCACATTGTGCAGGAGACATCTCTGCATCTCTGCAACTGAAATGAAATATCCTCATTTGAACCCCTGGTTCACTGACGTAAGTTTTTCACTGAATGTGGCTGACGAGACCTCAGGTGTGGTCTGTATGTGTGCATACAGTCCAGAAAAGCCAAAATACTTGAAAACACCGGTGCAGCTTCGTAGTTTGACATCTTTTCACAGAAACCAGTCACAGGTAAGGTGAACAACATAAAAACCATGCTGCTTGTACAAGGATGTGATGCACAGTCCAGCCACCAGATAGCACCATCTCTTTGTCAATTGGGCCTCACGGTCCAGCCGCAACGGCACAGTGTAGGAATCTGCAGTCACCTGTTAGTCCATTACTGACGCCATTTGTGTATTAAATGGTTGATAAGTATTCTGTTATTATGGAAGCATTTGAAGAGGCAGAAATAATTGTTCCTGATGTTTTATCTAATCAAACGAAATAATAGCAACAACCGTTATCAGGAAAAAAGGGTCTGACAGATGGTTGGATGGATGGATGGAAATCAGCCTCTGAAACTTGGAAGCGGTGAGTTATTGGAGGGGTTGCCAACACGCTGCTTGAGCTGTTCTGGAAATGTTGACTAAGGCAGCGTTAACAGGAAGCTGCAGGCCATTATCCCTAATGCATTGTGCCCTTACTCACGGACTTCCACATCAGATTATCTCCCTGAAGAAAATCATTAAATTACCTTGAATTACACAAAATTGTCAATGGCCACGGTTTTGCTCCATGGTATGCATTTCACTCTTCTCTCTTCTCTTCCTCTGTCTTCTCACACAACTACTTTAGATTTCTCTCTTCCTTCACTCTGTTATCGGCTTCCTTTGCCTGGTCTCTTTTTCCACCCCAACCCTCCCTCTACATCTCTATCCCTCCCAGGCTTTGCCCTTCCTTTCCTCCTCGGTTCCTCACCCTCCTCTCCCTCCATCTCTCTGTCCACAGGCATTAGCAGCAGACTGTGTCGTGTGGAGACTTAATGAAGCAGTGCTGATCCAATAATGGCAGCTTCTGTCGCCCGCCTCACAAACTATGATGTACGACTTCATGTCCGCAACGCGTCATGAGTCTCACTTACCACTGCCCCCTCAACATGCCTAGCTTTTCAATTAGGCCTCTCTCAAAACACCGAAGAAGACTGAGTGTGTGGGCAATCCTGGGTGTGTGTGTGAGTATAAAACGATTGTACCCTCAGCCAACTTGTTACGTGGGGGAATAAAGAGTTGCACTGTGAGCACTCAGCCATAAGTACCCATTAATACACAATAAATGTCATTATATGAATTATCTCTCAGGATGTGAAAACAAAACAGAAAATTAAAGCACTTGTGTTTTTGTTGGGCTGTCTTGTCCCCTGGGTTAGATTAGATGGATAGATAGATAGATAGATAGATAGATGACCCTATGATGGACTAATACTCCGATCTCATCATGGAGGCAATAATGAGAAAGGGAGGGAGGAAGGGAGAGGAAGTGAGCGTGAAACCAAAGGAAAGAAAGAAGAGGGGGAAAAAAACAGGGCGAGAAGCTGAAATAAAGAGAGACAGAGAAGGTGATGGTGGCAGAAGTGAGTATTTTAACCCACTGAGTACTAGATGTGGCAGGAGATGCGATAGTGAGATGTGAGTGCATTAAGTAATAATGACGATGTGTCTCCTTTGAGATCAGAGACAAGCTGCAGATGAGAGACAACAGGCATCAAACAGGGTTTTATGTGCAAACACAAAGAGATGGACAGGTAATTCCAGGCTTGATACACGATGATCAAAATGATAGACAGCGTAGATTATCATCATCTTCACTCTTTGACACCATCGCTTCAAAGTAATCTCATTTTTCTAATTTCATTATTTTTATGCACAATCCTCCCCACCTTCACTAAAACCCTGTTGCCGTCGCTCCCTCACTGTTATCTGTCTGCTGACTCACCACTTGACTTTCACTGAGTGCTGCTTGGAGCACGGCTCAAACATCCAATTTTCTCTGAGGTGTATCTGCGTGTGCGCGTGCGTGTGTGTGCATGCATCTAGGTGTATGAGAATACCGTAGTGTGTGTGTGTGTGTGTGTGTGTGTGTGTGTGTGTGTGTGTTTACAGTAAGTGTCTGTGAGTGTTTTCATGTGCTGATGGAAAAAGAGAGTGGGAGTAGCAGCAGGTTAGTATAATCACTTCTCCTCCTGGAAGAGGAGAGGTATCGATCCATCCGGTTCAGTCCATCACTGAATTTAACACCAACCGTCTGCTGTGGTGCCAATAACAGGCCTGTGATTTGGTTGTGTTTTGATTGTGGAGTCATGTAACTGAATCCCCTTCAAAAACACTGGGCCGGTGTGTGTTCCACTCACTTTTTAGCTTCCTTACACCATATAACAACACCTACCATATGTGAAAGCCTTTGAAAGTTGTAAGCAACTTGATTCCCTTCAGACTTACTAGATATTTACCACTTTGATGGCAATTTCAGGGCAACTCTTAACTTAAAAATTTTAAGAAGACTGCCTGAAATATACAATTGATTTTGGTCTCTTTGAGGATAGACCAGGGAAGGTTACGGTAAATAGCGTATACATTTCAAGTCCTTCACAGGAGGAAGCCTCTCACTTGGGGACATGCTTGCATGTTAGTGACAAAAGGATGTAACATGAGCAGACTTTGCAATGATACATGAATGTCTAAGTTAGTTTTGACTGCTATGTTTGTCAAAAAAATAACCATTTCTGTTACAAAAGATAGACGGCTGGACATCTTTTTTCAGGGTTTTACTGGACTGTTATGTTTGACAGGTCCTGCCTCTGTCCTGACAGTTTTAAGATCATAGATCATAGATCAGTATACTTCTGGTCTCCATTAATTGACATTGAATGAACTTGTTCTTGTGGCATGTAGTCTTGAAATAATACAATACAATATAACATAATTGATTAAATACATTGTCCACATCCTGGACAACTTCTTTCAGGCTCATGAATATTTATTTCTTTTAATTGTTGGACACCACAGCTACAGAATATAACAGAAACAAATGGCCTGATGAAGACTCAGTCAGTGAGTTGGTTCATCCATGATTTAATACAGGATTTTTATTATTCACCAGCAGAGTGTACTACATCATGGATTTCCACCTGCAGTAAGCTGAACAGTCATGGCTTTTTATTTTTAGAACTACAGAAGACTGGACATGTCTGTTCTGGTTTGTAATCTAAATGGGAATTTAATGATGCAGCAAACAATAACCTTGAAACTACAATCAGCACGCCACATGTCATTTTTAGCCATATGGTATGAGGTTGAGCCTCTACCAAACTTCAGTGACAGGATTTGAAGTTTACTGAATACTTCAGCTCTTAGATAGTGGCAGAAGAAGTCAGGGGGTACATAACAACTAGCAGGGAATTTTGCTGACAGAATATGGGTCATACAAAGAGGGTTCTGAGGGCACAGCTGTACCCAGAGATGAACAGCCACTATTCACAGGGTGACAGGATGTCCCTCGGCATTACATGTAGCACACAAAGACGGGAATAAAGGCAAGAGAGGAAGTCAGGGAAGGCACGATACGAGTCCCATTAACATACTGTGTGATATCCTTTATTGTGAGTTAATTAGCCAGACATTTGTCTTTACAGGACTTTGGTGGTATTTGAGCAGCAGCGGGGAACGTGACAGAGAACGAGAGTCGTACAGAGAGAGACAAAGCCTAAAGAAAGATCCCACTGTGACACCAGAGCCCACAGGAAGAAAGAGGGAAAAAATCTGTTCTAACAGCTGTGGTGTAAGCTTAACTTCATCTTTGTGACAGGGCTCCGCGGACAGCTAGGAGGATGAAGTGAAGTCACAAGAGTGAGGAGCCAAAGTGGATTCAAATCAACTGTCACAGCATCATCTTGCAGCTTGTGAGGGTTGGGAGGAGAGGAGAGGGGATGTGGGGATCACCCTTTCATTGCCCTTTAAGATGGACTATTTGAAACTTTAACATAAATCTGCACTCAGGGTAGACTGCATGTACTCGGTGTAATTCACTTAATACAGCCTTCTCATTAATGAGTTTCATGAGTCTCAACAGCTCAGTTTGTGTTTTTCTCCCTAACTTTTCCTCATCTCGTCCATCTCTGCCGCCTTTGTTTAGCTCATAAAGCAGTCTGTTCACCGAGGCTATCGCCCAACCACCGGCACAGTGGCAGTTGGCACCTAACTCTCCAGCGGCGTAATTAATTCACAGTGATTTAGGGAGAGTGAGGGGCCTATTGCTGAGACAGGCAGTTTCATGTAAAGGATGTAGCCCTCCCCTTCTCTCAGTATCTCAGATGTTTTATCTCAACTGCGTTAGCAAGACCTCATCTCTAATGGCTGCATTATGTGCTATATTACAATAGCTAATAGTAATTAATTATTTCAGTAGCAGTTCTGTAGCTGCCACTGTCATGAAAAAGAAAGGAATGGTTCAACATATGCACTCATTAACTTTCTTGCTGATGGTTGGATGAGACGATATAAATTTATGGCCCATTGACTATAAAGCTGGAGCCAAGTTAGCTAACCTTAGCATAAAGACTGGAAACAGGTGAAAACAACTAGCCTGGCAAGGGCGATGGGTTAAAGTATTGTTTTTCTGTGCAGGTTGAACAAAGGAGATCCAACCTTTAGAGCAGGGGTGTCCAAACTCCGGCCCGCGGGCCAACTGCGGCCCGTGGTCCAATTTTCATTGGCCCGCAGGAAATTGTAAAAATGTATTGGAACACGGCCCACACATGAAACTTGCGCTGGACTGTATTGTACTTCTTAGTCTCACCGCTAGGTGGAGTAACTGTCTTGAACGAGGCAGCTTCTCTATAAAATCAGTAATAGAAGAAGAAATTTGCTACAGGTGACCCAAAATGGCAGAATTAAGGAAACGTAAGAGAGCAAGTGAGTGTAGAAAGTTTCAGACGCGGTGTGCGATGAGAGCACAGCTAATAACTAATGAAGATCACTTCTGCATTACGGAGGAGCTGCTTGATGTTAGCAGGCTAAAGAGCACCACGACGGGTGAGGATGTTTTTGAAGCTGTGCCAGGTGCAGTTGGCATGATAGGAGTTAAATGGGACGAGCTGTGTGGAGGAACAACGGATGGGGCTCCAGCTGGGACAGGCAAGCGCAAAGGAATGGCCTCTACGGTGTCCGCCGAGGGGCAAGAAAGTGGGGGTAAGGCTGTTAATATGAGCACCAGGGCTCTAGTGGATTAAAGTTAGCAATATAGGTCACTTCTAGTGAGTGGCCCAGCCCTTTGTATGTTTTTCTGTATGTGGCCCTCAATGAAAAAAGTTTGGACAGCCCTGCTTTAAAGGTTTAGAGGTGCCTGTAGGTGGATTGTTCATCATTGGACAGAGTCCAGCTGTTTCCAGTTATTTGTATATATGTATATGTTATACTTATGTTAAGATAACTTTCAGACCACAGGCTCTACTATATGGGATTATGACAGGATTATGATACTAACAGCAAACGCTCTCTGGCTGAAGGCTCCTTTACATTGAACAGACAGATATAAGTGTGGTATTGACCTTTTCATCTAACGCTTGACAAGAAAGCAAAATAATTCCCAATATGTCTGAAAAGATAATTTAACAGACCATGTCATCTCTCCAGCCCCTCATGCCACATTTTAGTACACATGCTACACGAGCATCACTTCATCCTTACATGTTAACACGCTTGAGCCAAACGGGAAACAGGAAATGTTTGTTCCATTTACACAAAAGATAATAATCACAGTGCAGAAGATGTTTGATAGCCACAGGCTCCTTTGCTTAGATTTCTCTCTTCTTTCCTGGCCTCACATGGTACAGAGCATAGTTGTTTTCCCTGGAATTAGGTCTTATACGGTTCAAGCTATCATTACACACTTGAAATGTGTTTAAAAACCCGCCAAGGGTCAAAGTGAGGTAAAAAGAAATAGCGACATAATGTTTTATATAAGGCCGGTCAGTGTAATTTCTGATCCAGTGCCCAACCCACCACAGTGCTCCCTGATGGGACCTTCAGCTTGACTGTATTCATGAAGGCAGCCACACCTGAGTCCGGCAGTTTATCAAACCCGTATGTGAATAATTCTCAATAGCACCATGACTCAGACACTCAGACACTTTATCGCCCAAAACCCCACTTTACTGCTCGGGAGGTTTTATTATTTTGTGAGCCACTGCTGGATTGAGGTAGCACCAGATCCTGTTTTCAAATCAATCATCTATCAACACGAATCTTTATTTGCCAGCCTAATATTAATATGCCACTAACCAGAGCCCAGTGGGTGAAACCGGTGAAGCACAGTGTTTGAAGTTGCACTCTTGTAATCCCTTTGGTGACCTTATTAGGCTTGGAAAATGGTGCTCACCAGACCATACAGCTATCTAATATGAAGTCAAAAAAGTGACATATCTGTTCTGTGGTTTAATGCGTCTGGGAAAGTAGGAGGGAGTAGAAGCTGAAGAATGTGAGAAGGAGGGGAAAACAAAGATATGAATCTCTTGAAAGTTTAAGGAGAAAGCTGTTAGTGATTGGAATTGTTGATCTTTTTTTAAGAACAGGAAAGTAATTACTACAACTTTGAGGCAAAAATCTGCTCTCACATATGCAGCCAAAATTACGACTTCACTTCCAGGCGAGCTGCTATTCCACAAGCAACTCAGTGCAATATCAACAATAAACAATTCAGCTACTGTCTATATTAGGATGAATTAGCATGTCGGTAGTACAACTGTAAGTTTAAATCTCTTTTAACAAATGGAAATGGCAAATCATCTACAGCATCCATGACAAATGCTGTCTTTCAATTTCATGCTGCTCATCTCCACTGTCTATAAAATTCTACACTGTCCATCCTTTGCTGTCCTACTCTCATTGCAGACGTGGATCAGCCATGACCCCTTGACTCTCCCATGGGCTCACCTCTTATGTTAATTATTGGTTATTATATATTTTTTAAACAAAAGTATACAGCCACTGCTAGCAAGTCTACGAGGCTGCGCTTAGGCCCAGCAGTGCTTTGAGCTAAACACTGATATTAGCATGCTAACGTGTTCACAATGGAGATGCAATGTTTATGTGATACGATGCTAATACGTTCACCATATTAGTTTAGTGTGTAAGTAATCAAAGTATTGACCAAATTAAAGTTTTGACCTGATGATGG
Source organism: Pempheris klunzingeri (assembly GCF_042242105.1). Classification (NCBI taxonomy): domain Eukaryota; kingdom Metazoa; phylum Chordata; class Actinopteri; order Acropomatiformes; family Pempheridae; genus Pempheris; species Pempheris klunzingeri. The sequence goes on along the minus strand of NC_092015.1, from coordinate 10,769,663 downwards.
CGTTATAGGAAAACTTCAGGGATCATGAACGCTAATGCAATTCATCCTGAGGGGAATGTAAATGTCTGAATTAAATTTTATGGCGACCCATCTAACTGCTGATGAGGTGTTTCAGTCTGGACCAAAATGGCAGACCACCTGACTTTAGTAAGGTTATGTTCCAAGGCTGGATTTCTGCTAATTTGTGTTCTCACTTTCCTTTTGAACAAGTTTTTTTTTCACTTCTGAAACAGAACTTGAAAGTTTCTGTTTCACAATAAAAGTGAGTGTTGGTTGAAGGTTCATCCTCAACATCAAATTATTTTCTTCAGAGCTACTCAGCTTGAACCTGGCTCGCAGCCTGCTTCTCTTCATCTCCAATTAATTGCCTGAGAACTCCCATGGTGCTCAGCTGCCTTCCTGTCCTTTTCTTTGCCTCCAATAACAAGAAAGGATGAATTGTTTGGTTCTTGGCGCTCCCTCCTCTCCCAGATGTAACACACTGTTGCTTCCTTTCTCTTTTCATATCTGTCAGTTTTCCCTCTGTTTTGAGCTCTATATTCAGTCTCCTTCCCTCGTCCTCTCTGCTTCTCTTTTATTCATTCACCCTTTGGTCCCTCTCTCTGTCACTAATGCTTCCCGTTGTCACTTCTCTCTTCTCACTACGTGCTGTCCCTTCATCTGCCTTTTAAGTCTTCTCCCTCTCGCGCTTCATCCATCTTTCTCCCTCTCCTGTCGTGGTGCAGAATATTGATAAGCAGCAGTCTGACACGGAGAGTCCGTAGCTCCAACTCCTGAAAAACCTCCACATAATATCTAATGTTTTCCTTTCATTTCTCAGGCACCGGCTCAAGACTTTGATTGCCTTGTGCCTTGTGGCTTCGTTTAAGCATGTCATCTTATAATTAAAACTTTGTGGGTTTTTTGTGTGTGCAAACACAATCATCAGCTGTTTCTCTTTGTCCGTGTCACGGCTGTGGTGTGCAAAAAAAACACTTATGTTAATTTGAGAAGCATAGTTGAAAGAAAAGAACATGCGACTGACTCAACGCTTTGGAATGTGGTTAATCCGCTCTGTGCATGTCTTGAGAAAATGTTATGGTGTACTAGATTGTTAGTATGCATGAATAATGCAGGGGCGTGTGTGAGTGAGCGAGCGAGAGAGAGAGAGAGAGCAAGCGTGTAAACTTGTTGCATCATGCCATTTCCACCTCTACCTGTCACCCTCTCACATTTCATTTCTTTCTTTCTTTCTCTTTCTGTGTAACATGGGTGCCAAATGTGCATTACAAGTCTTTAGCACGTTTAGGCCTGCTGGTAGTTAGTTGCCAGTTGTTTACACGCCACACAGCACGCCACCTTCAAAATGAATCAAAACTTCAAATGATTTACTGATTTACAGGTTTTGTGCTTTGTCTCAAATACACCAAACATACATTATTTTTCACATTGTCAAATTGCCCATAAAATGAACAACCTCATTCGCTTTGAATTGACTTTGAATGTTCAACAATTTTACGGTGGCTTGGCTGCCTAATGGGAAAAGTTTGACAAAGTCATTTTCTCCTCTCTCTTCTTCCGTCCTTCCATTTGTCATCACTGTCTTTCATCATTGGGCTTTAGTCCATTAAGGATTTAGTGAATCAGAGTCATTCTGATTATGGTTCACAGACAGGACAATAACGTGAATGCTGTAAGGTACTATACATTCAGAAGGCGCCATTCATTCATTCAAGTCATTTATCATCTTCCTTACAAAATAGCATATTTCCGCATGGCACTTACACACTCATACAAATATCCATACAGAAATACTCAACTCAATTACCGCTACTTTCTGCCGAGCACTACCACAGCATGTACAACAGTTATGTAGGGTTAAAATGGAAGTCATCCGGGAAATATTTGATTAAAATGTTATTTAGTTCTGTAGGGATGCTGGCAGAGTGTAGATCGATGTGGGGCTCTCCTGGAAGCATGGTAATGTGCATCCTGTATGTCTCACCCTGCTCCTGAGTCTCTGTGAGTTAGTATTCTCTCCAATGTATGGCCACACAAAAAGCTTTACGCTAATGTGCACCATTAGCCCCCTACTCTTTCACCCCTATTTTACTCAAAGCATCTCAGCGTCTCAGCATCCTTGTTTCCAGCCACAGTGCAACTAATTGCTGCGTAGCACTGAACCGTCTCCATTAGAGAACCTCTCTACCCTGCAATCCTCCCCATCCATCCCTCCACATTCCTCACATTTGACTCTTAAAACTCTCCGCTTTGGCAATGTTTCGACATTTGACCCGATCCCTCTCATAAATCCGTTTAAGTACATAGGCCATCTACAGCTTCACTGTTGCAAATTCAGTTTAGAAATGTGCTTGTTTTGCCATCTAAGTTGATCCAACACTGAGGTTGTCTTGAATATTACTGTCCTTACCTTAACCAATTTTATATATGATTATTTGAGTGGTAACATGCAATATCTTATTTGTCAAGGCTTTATTAGATCCAAATGTTTTAAATTTGCATATGTGTGTAGTCAGTCATTACATACCCTGACAAAGAAAATCCTCAAAATCTTTGGCGTTAGCTGGTCTTTTTATAGGCTACAGGGCAACGGCACACTTATCTGTAAAGCTATTCTTCGGTTACAACCACCTTATCTATTTGTTCAACAGAAATGTGTGAACAGCTATTCTCTTCATGTCCAAGACTCATTTTTACTAAAAGTCTGCACTGAACTGTGTGACAGAGCTGCCCCTCCTGTCTGGGTTCCTCTGCTATTGGATCCAAAATTGCAAAATAGGGTCTCGTGTTGTGAATTCAAATCACTGCTGCAAAGACTGTGAGTTTCGGTGTATTTGAGGCCTTGTCCACACTTTCTGGCCTCTTTTTTTTTTTTTTTTTTAAACTCCTTCTAAAGTTCAGATTAAACTCAAAAACTCAAGTTTCTGTGTGAGTTTGTTTACCTTTGCTTAGTACTGCCAAGTCAAATTACAAGTTTAAACTGAAGTGCTGTACCACTTCAGAGGTCGCAGTTTTAGGTCAGCCAAAAACCATGGTTTTAGTTTAGTTTTTAGTGAACTAACATAAATTCAATATGCTCACAACGATCTTCTTTGGTATTTGATGTGTCGTTGAGATAGACTTTACCCCCACCTAAATGTTTCAGTGTTCAGAATCTTTGTTGTGTTCTTGGATGGATGTGGATATTTTGGAAAACCACGGTTGTGTGGACAAGGCCTTAGAATCCTTAACTATAAGTCTCTCTAAGTTATCGTTTTGGATTGATCTTAAACTACTTTCTTTCTTAATGGCAGATATGGTTGGATACAGCTTGAGACTGTTTTAAGGATCCATCAAATTAACACTGCGCCTGTTATTTTGGTCTTCTCAGTGATGTGTCAAAGTGATATTTCTCCCCAAACCCATTTGTGCCCACTAAATTTACTCCAGCAGTCCGCTCCATTGGAGCATTCACTTGCCTAATTGCCACTAGGCTTACTCTCATCTCCTGCACCCTTACAATGTAGATTAAATACGGTCAGTAACAGAAAATATGAGATTTAGAGGGACAGTATAAACATTAACATTGTTTGAACACCCTTTCTACTGATGAGACCACTTCCTTCTAATCCCTTTTTTCTTTTTCTTTTTAAAGAGTTTGATTTATTTATTCAAAAATGTTGGTACTTTATTTAACATATAACTTTGTGGTTACATTGAACCAATAAAAATGTTAAAAGGAAATGTTGTGTGCACTTGCATGTGTTACTGAGCATTTGTGTTTGCTCTGGACTTGGACTCACTGTAATGAATGTGTGTTGACTTGGTGAGATAAACATGGACCTGGAGCTCTGGTTGTTTGAGATCCAGAAGGATCTCATTTACTTTTATATTTACGGGGTTAAGGAAGAATGATGTGGGAACATAAACAAGTGAAGAAAAAAAAAACATTAAACCTTTGGAGGGGAGAAGTCAAGCAGATTGGGTAAAATCCCATCAAACTGGGGAGACTGTTAGAAATTAAGGTCAGCTGATGTCATTAGCGTTCTTCAAAGCTGGAAAAGCTGGCTCTCTGCATCACTATTTACAAACAAAATTCTTCTTTTGCGTCTAATGATGTGTTTGTGACCTCCTAGGAGCCTGCAAAGATGCTGAGTATGGGAATCATGATGAAAATCACTTAACTGGGAATAATACAGTAGTGGTATTTTGATCAGATTACCTTATATAATCAGTTTAAAGCTCACAAGAGCTGCTGAATGTTACGCAGAAAAAAAAGATCAAATATTTAACAGGTTGAGATTGTTCATCACTACTTCACACGACATTGCCAGCAACTTTGTCCAAAATCTTTGCACCATCAGACATCAGTTTCTTTTCACTTCTTTTCTTCAGGTTGTATTCACATCATGGTTACCTTGCAAAAATGCACAAATATCAGCCGTCCTTTGACTCAACGCTGTAAAAATCCTGGCAGAATGCCAGTTCTGAAGTCCGAGAACTACATTACTGTGGTATTTACACAGAGCAGAGACACTGACCTTCTCTCTGCTTGATAGAAAGGCTATGTGACATTCAGCTGCATTGATCAGATTATAGAAAAGTCAGCTGTTCAATGTGGACCGACCAGCAAAAGTAAATGATACCTTGCCATTTGTTTAAGATGGACAGATAGTGGATATGAGAAATGCTGATAGAGTGATAGGAAGGCAGAAAGGAGGACGATAAAGAAAAAAGAGGCAAAAGTGGAGCATAGGCTACATGTGGGGTTGGCCATAAGGTTTAGCCTGTTGATCACAGTTGCAGTCAGAGGAGCCCTGGGGAGCAGCTGACCTTTGTGTGCTCATATATGTGTGTGTGGGAACACACCCGAGCTGTTTACTAAAAACTAAAGAGTGCACCTGACTTAAGTGACCTTTCTTTTAAGGTCCATCCAGTGTGAATGTGAGTTCTCTGGCAATCATACCAGGAGAGCAGGAGAGCATGGTAATTCAAATGAGTAACAAATGTCATGAAAAACTTCCCAAGGTAACTGTGGTGGCGTGTTTATGAGTAACATTACAGTCTGTGCAGAGATCTTTCCAGCAGCCTATATCGTTAATAAATTAAATGGTATTAGCAGGCAGTGGCATATTTACACATATTAGTATTCATTTGGAATCATGTTTCTGACCACCTGGTAAAAGTACAATATTCATTCTCATTTTTATTCTCTTTTGATGCCCACTAACTCTGCATATACCTTGCAGCTAAATAAAATGAACTATGTCTTTCTGTTGTTTGGTGCCAGGCATACAGCAGTGGGCTTTTAGAGTATTTTTGCTGAAGCAACAGTAAAGAATAAGAAGCACTCAAAAGTATTGCACAACACAACAACAAGTACAACTAATGCAGTTTTACAAATCAATAACCAAATAATGAATAATGTGTTAAGGGCCATGCACTTCAATTACAAATATTACATGCAAACAATGCCACAAAACCAAAAGTACCAAACAATACATGTGTGAGAAAACACAAGCCACCTCTTCGCTGCAGCCTCTGTAAGTGGCATTGCTATTTTTTTTCAATTGTTTGCTCCTTTTAAGGTTAGATCTGAGGCAAGTTCCATCCATGATGACATACACAGCATGCTCTGGACTGTCCTTGTGCATTTTCAGAAAAGTTGTAAAGTCAAGGCTTGTTTTAATCAGCCATCTTCTTTTCATTTTTCATTTTCATTTATTTCATTTATGTATTCTTCATTTAGATAGGAAATTAACAGGAAATTAATGAAGGAAATTAATAAAAAAAAATAAGAAATTAGAAATGTCCTATTAGGATATGAACGTCACCTCTCTCATCCCCTTTTTTTAGGAAAAGTGAAATCCCCTTTAACTCATGGGGACCTCTGCATACAAACTCTGTTGTTACCTTATCTGACAGGGCTGGTCAGTCAGCGGGGTCAACAGGTGCTGCCATAGTGGACTCACTTGTTCCAGGCTGTGCTCGAGCTGCACATGAGGTAGAGGTTAATGTCTCTTCATCAGGAGCTGCTGTAATCGGTAAACATGGGGCAGGTGATTTGTCCACCTGCAGGCAAAGACGGACATGAATGCACATAGTTATATGTTCATTGTGTATGCTGCTCAGTAATATATCACCATTGGTAATACATACAAATAAGTATGAAACTGTCATTTGTAATAATGATAACAATAATAACAACAACACAATTTGGTTTCTCAATAAACAAACCAGCCTGCTGCAGGCAGTGATGGAGTAGATGAAGGGTCTAGACTTTGACTCTCTTCTCCAGAAGCAGAGTTGTAGAGTTGGGTCAAAATAATCAGCTGAAAGAGGATAAAATGTTCCATAGATGAGAAGAACTACAGAGTGAAGTGATAATTCTCTAATGGTTCATCACTATGAAGACTCGTACGCAAGTAGTCTTTAGTAGTCTTGGTAACCAAGTAGTACAATGAAAGCTACTGATGAGAGGGATATCAGATCTCTTATAGAATAAACACACTGCTCACCTCACAGAATAAGAATCCAATTTTTTTTTCAGTAAGTTATACAGTGTACAATATCCTGTTTATAACAGACACAAGTTGAAGAATGAGTTTATATTCTTGTGGATTAAGAAGATCATAACTTTTAGGCCTGCTTGTTTATTCACTCTGCCTAAACAGTCTATTTCCAACCATCTTCCCAATGTCCTATTCCCTGTAGGAGTTTAAATATGTGATATCATGAATCTAAAAAATATTTTTAAAATGTCAGCTCTGAGATCAACAGCTCTGCTGCATGTGGCTCACAACTACAAACATTACCATTACCATTTTTGACAGCTGACGCTGTGTGATCGCACTGTGTTTGCTACCAAGTGAGGCATGCTGTGTCATTAAAGCAAGAGTCCTACAGGGAAAGAGTGAGCCGGGCTATCAGACATGCTATTACTGGAAATGTAGCTAAATGTTTTGCTCTCCGAGGCCTTCAATATGGAATACCAGTCGTAATGGGTGTTTAGGCTGGAAACACAGAACAAGCACAGGGAAATACAGGTGACTAAGAGTTTCCATGTGGGTAAAGCTTTCATATTAAATTCAAGTCATCTCACCTTTTCAGGCGTTCATTTGGGGGAGACAGTAGAGTGTGGATGTTCATCTGAAACGAAAGAGGAAAATAAAACAGGAATTGCAAAAGGAGACAGAATGGTGGAGCGATGAAGAGTGACAGAAAAAGAGAGGCAAACGAAGAATCCATTATTTTCCAGCCTCGTCTGTTGGACTGCTGATAAGACAGATCAATACCGGTGGAGATGCTCATCAGAATCATGCGTGTGTGAGGTGGTCTCCTTATGGGCATATGATGAGCTTGGAATTGGATGAAGCAGAATAAAGAAATGAATGAATGAATTTTATGAGGAAAAAAAAAAACCTATATGTAGACTGGGCTCAAAGGCAGACAAAGAAAACAAAAAGATGAATGAAGAGACAGAAACATAATGGAGTAACAGAAAAGAAGAACACAGAAGATTAAATGGGTTGCACGCGCTGAAGCCCAAGAGATATCCAGGACTGCAGCAGCAGAGAGAAAAATAATATTCTCACATAAACACTAATTTGTAAAATTTGATTTTCCTAATGAGACAAATGCTTGCTGGTTGAAGTATGCTAATGCAGCATAGGGTCTGATTTTGATCACTCAGCGTTGCTGCAGAGACACGACTTCGCCACAGTTAAGGAGAATGATACAAGCAGGAAGCACTATTAGCCGACCAGACGCCGATGGTGATTGGGTTGTCAGTGGAGCCAGTGAAGCGGGATGTAAAGAAATACAGGTCAGAGCCTGAGACAAATACAATTTCCCCTCTGTGCTTTACACTTGTCATCATGATTACATCTGGGACACAATGAGAAGTGTTATTACGTTCAATCGGTTTTGAGACTTTTGGCAATGGGACTAAATCCACTGGTGCAGCTGGAAAATAACAGGACCCGATGGGCTTGTTAAAGTTAAGAATGTGCTCTAAAGTATTTCAGCCATATCTCTCACGTAATGGCCTGCTTTAAAGCGTCTGCAATAATGTCGTGCTTCTCAGTGCATTCTTTTTGCTTTTCACACACTTGAGACCAAATGAGGCGGTGGTTAGGATGTTTTGGACTGGAGGGCAGTGATCCGTAAAAGCCACACTGAGGTGGGGGACGGGAGCTGCAGAAGGTAATTTCAGCTCTGGCCTTATCTAACTCCACACCTGGAAGCGTGTGCAGGGCAGCACGGCTCCCTCAGACATGGATTGGTTCTGACTGGGAACACCTGACTCACCAAAATCTGTGACAGTGTGAGGTGAGAAAGTGAGAGTCAGACTAGGTGTATTATGTTGAACATGCAGCAGTGTTACAGGGTGTTTTTCTGTTTTAATAAAGACAACATTATCTTCGTATTTGCCTTCAGTTGTGAAATACTGAATTTTCTCCATGACTTGTTTTTCTTTAAAGCAAACTGGTGTCACTGTAGCCACAATTGACAATTATTGGATACTGATGAACGTTAAAATGTGCTGTAACAGTAGCACAAATAGAAAAGAGTCATAAAAACTAATTTAGTGCACAATGATGTTTCGCTTAACTATGCTAACATTAGTCAACATGCTGGTCATTACAGACCATGTGAGGCTGTACAGCTTAAAAACCCCAAAGGGCGTTAAATTGAGAAAGGAACCATTTTAATGTTTATAAATTAGATTTTTCATTTCCAAGGCAAAGACTGAGATATTTCTTTTTTGCCAACTCCTGCCTGCCATTCACACTCTTCCTTTGCCTCTCCCCCACCTGATGTTTTGTACACTAAAGAAACCTTTGGGGTGAACTTGTTTCGTCAACTGCTATTTCCAGGGTTAAGAATTAGCCTTAAGAAGCTCAACCTTTAGCGAACAAGGATGAGAAGTCCTTAAAGTGCTCAGAAAAATTCAAACATCTGCTATCTCAGGAGGCAAACTCCATCTGCTGAGGAATGCCATGTCATATGATCCAAAGCTGCAGAGCAGATTACTTCAAGAATCGCAAATCAAGCAATCGCAGATTCCTATTGGTGGTCCAGGACGATACAGTGTTTCCAAGTTTCTATGGAAGGTTATTTACTCCTGGTTTTGAGAAATAATGATCATTTTATATAACTAGCATTTTATTCAAGGTATATATTGTTGTTTTCTATATGCTGACAGTGTTTCTCCAGTCTCCTACACACCTCAGATAATATTCAATATATAAGCACAACGAAAGGTAACAGGAAGAACGGATTTTAATTTAAAAGACTGAACATAAATTTAGTCACGTGTTTTTTGAACTCTATTGTGCCACACAACACTCATGCTAAGATATAATTCTTTCTCATTTTAATTCATTTGAATTGCTTTAATCTTGCAGTTTAGAAAAGTGGTGATCGTGCAGCAGTTCTTCTGACAGGTTGAGGTACACTGACCTTGCCAATGTTGGTGCTTAATACATTCAAATTAATCGTGCAGCACGCATCCAGCCGTGCCCAATATGTATCTGTCCCTGTCAGCCTCCAGGGCAGAAAATGGAGGTCAGAGCCAAATAGAAAAGGGTCCTTGGCAGGAAATGTAATGGTGGGTGCAGTGGACATTTTTAAACTTTACTCACCCTGCCTTGAAAGTCTTCCAATATCAAATCCTAACTTTTCATTTCATTTCTGTGGCATAAAACAAGACACGGGGCAGTTTGAGCGAGACGGAAGTAGGAGAAGCGCTCACATGTCAAATGTGCTCGTCAGCTATGTTTTAGGGATGAGTTTGCTCTGTCAAAATGGCTGCAGAAATCTGTGATGATTGAAGTCTAATCCGCAGTGCCAACAGCTGCACACATAAAGGAAAAACCACAAGGGGCATATTCCATCACTCTGTGTGTTTTGGCAGATGCACACTGTTAGATATGTTGAACTGATTATGTAACTACAGTAGGCTGTTTTGCGGCAAGTTTCCAATACTGCTACTCAAACAAGCCTTCCATGGAGTTTACATGTCCAAAGGGCATAACTGAGGTTAAATGTGCTCAAGTGTTCTTCTATTATCCAATATGTTGCACAGAACCTTCGATGAGCTCACTAAGCATATAACATTTCCTTTAACTGTATAACATATCATGTTCTCTTTAGCTGTGGATGCATTCTAGTGATGTTTGTATATTTTTCTTTGACGCTCCTTTTTGTTGGCTTTGTTAATTTGGTAGTAAAGTGTCTGTTTGGTGACGCTAAATTTAACAAGTCCTGTTGAGGTCATTTCACGATTAATTCATCAGACAGTTCCTGTAAAGACCTATGTAATTTGTTGATAATTGTAGGGAAAATAGAGATGCTGTTCTCAGAGAGCAACCATAGTAAATACCAGCTCTGTTCATTGAGTTAGAAACCAGGACATTTTACAGCACTGTTACACAATGTGCCAATATTCCCTATAATCAGTGCCAAATTACACATTCTTTCCAGCAACCTACCTAAGAAATTATCGCTACCAGTTCCTTTCTCATTAGTACCAACAGTACCTGGAAAATACAATTACAATTTCTTTCTTTTTGTTATGCACATGCTGGGATAGTTGCACGTGCTACAGATTATATGTATATGTTGCTTCCCTGACACGTTTGGTTTTTTAAATTAAAAAAAAAATGAAACTGTTAAGGAAACTGTAACACAACAAAGACGCCCAACCACCACTCACCTTCTATCTCCTGATGGACCATAATGGACATCTACCAAGTTTATGGCAGACATTTATCCCCTGTCTCATTAATAAAATCCATTAGATTATTGCTACAGTCTTGGCTAACTCCTCTTTCTACAATTTTTAAGATGTTTGGCATCACAGCATAATTAACTTAACCTTTGTCTCTCTATCTCTCTCCACCGCTGATCCTTTCACTATTCTCCACCATCCTCCCTCTGCCTGTCTACTGCCTCTGCCAGTGTCTCTTTTGTCCTTGGCTCTGTCACACACATCCTCAGCCTTTTAGGGGACACAAAATGACCATTTTGATGTAGAGAACAGCCATTTATTATATGTATGCTTCCGCCCTGTCTAACCATCTCCCAATTTTGTTTTTAAATCAATGCCTCCTGACTCTTCACGACTGATAATCATTATGGAAGAGCACATCATGAAAAACATGAATTGCAACGACAAACCCATGAAGAGTTATCACTGTAGTCATTATAGCTCTGCTCACACCCCATTTGAATGATAATAGGCCTGTGTGATTTTCCCCTCAGCACTCTGAATCATTCTTACTGTGATTTGGACACTAATATATAACAACAGCAGCAATGTCATTCCCAAAGCCCTTTGGTAAATCCATGCATTATAGACCTAATATTGATGCTGTCTTGCGTAAATCCTCACAGCCTAAATTGTAAATGTTCTCCTGGTCAGGCAGGGATGCCAAATACGCCTATGGCGACTCCTTACTCGCAAAAAAAAAAAAGCTGAACATAAAGTGACTCAACCTGGCTAAAAACAGGTGAGTATCCATATTTCAGCACCCACACTCAGCCAGTAGTGACAGGTCAGTCTGATAAGGGTCCAACGGGAAGAGGGAGGAACAGAAAGAGCGCGTTTGAAGACGGGAAGCGTCTCAGTGGTTTTGTGTGGCGCGCACCTCCCCTCTCCACGGCGCAGAGAGCCTCCTCTCGCTTGTACGGACTCTGCTCGCAATTCCTGCTCTTCATGCCAGAGCCTGCAGCTGTCTCTCTGTTGCGTCCCACCGCCGCTGCTGTGGGAAATCGTCGCCTCGCATGACGAACAGACTGCAGACTCTCTCCCCCCCCCTCCTTGAAGTTTAAGCGCAAATCCGAAGGATATCGCAACTTTTAAACAATTCCCAACACTGTTAGAAGGCTGGATGAAGACACCTGAAACTCGTACCGCCCCATCTGCGTGTGGAGTCGAATCGTTGCAACTGTGAAGGCTATAGGAATGTGGAATATAAGTGTATCTCAGCGGTGAGTGTTGAAATGCGTTTATTGTTCCTCTCTTAGTGCGTGCGTGTGTGTGTGTGTGTGTGTGTGTGTGTGTAGTCAAATGTTTGTTGGACCGCACGTAGGCGTTCCGCAAAATTAAGTTTAGAGCTTGACTGTCGAGTCTGTGCACGACGGGTTTGAATGCAAACGTCCAAACTGCAGCGCAGACCTCTGACATGTTCAACCTGTTATTCTAAGTTAAAGACTGCATGTCAACACCAAACACGAGCTTGAACATCAAATATTTGCTCCTCTGTCAATCCCTCCCATGCAGTAGAAGGACCCGTCTCTGCCCCTGACACCATGACCACAGACCTGAACTTGACCTCCCTGCTGAACGTGACAGATCTCCACAATCACACGAGAGGATGTTCCCTCACCAAGACAGGTTTCCAGTTCTACTACCTGCCCACTGTTTACATCATAGTCTTCATGACAGGGCTGGTGGGCAACAGTCTGGCCATTTGGATGTTTGTGTGCCACATGAGACCCTGGAGCAGCATCTCTGTCTACATGTTCAACCTGGCTCTGGCTGACTTCTGCTACGTGCTCTCGCTGCCCTTTCTCATCTTCTACTACTTCAACAAAACAGACTGGATATTCGGGGATGTTCTGTGCCGACTGCAGCGTTTTATATTCCATGTGAATCTTTATGGGAGTATTCTCTTTCTGACCTGCATCAGTGTTCACAGGTACACCGGGGTTGTGCACCCGCTCAAGTCGCTGGGCCGACTGAAGAAGAAAAATGCAGTTATTACCAGTGCGTTGGTGTGGGTGGTGGTTGTTATAGGTATTTCCCCCATCCTTTATTACTCCAGGACCGGCTTGAAGCGTAATGCAACCACTTGTTATGACACCACCACCGAGGATGAGTTACCGGGTTATTTTATCTACAGCATGACTTTGACTGTATTTGGCTTCTGCATCCCTTTTATTATAATATTTTGTTGCTACGGCATGATAGTCAAAGCGTTAATCTACAATGATATGAACAACGCGCACCTGCGGCAGAAGTCTATCCACCTGGTTATCATCGTGCTTGCGGTCTTCGCGGTCTCCTACCTTCCTTTCCACGTGATGAAGAACCTCAACATGAGGGCCAGGCTGTACTTCCAAAGCCCTGACATGTGTGACTTTAATAACCGCGTGTATGCCACCTACCAGGTGACACGAGGGCTGGCCAGCCTCAATAGCTGCGTGGATCCTATTCTTTACTTCCTGGCTGGAGACACCTTCAGGAGGAAGCTGTCACGGGCCACTAAAAAACCCTCCAGGAAGGGGGACAATGTTCTTCAGTCCAAGAGCGAGGAAACGGCTCTCAACAGTCTGGCTGAGTATGTGGAGAATGGAGATCGGAGGCTGTGACAGGGCACCTCTGTGTGCCTGGTCATGGGTGTGGATCTCTATTGGTTTTAGAAACCACAATGGACTTTGTATCCAACATATAAATGCACTGTGTGGACTGAAGGCTGTGTGTAAAATCGAATAGACGATGGTTTATAGAACTGTAGGATAAATACTCCATTTAACCCTGTGATAACCATCGCACGCTTGCAGCCTGTTGATGTTGATAAGCTATTGTACTGTATTGTCCCGTACATGTATTGTACTCTAAATGTTAGAGCCCTCACTTCTAGTTTTTATCGAAGAGTTAGAGCCGCTTACACTTTGGACGAAATTAACATTATGATCAGGCGAGCTTGGGGAAATAGGTTTCCCTATAAGCTATAATGTCCTGTTCATCAATTTGTTCTGGAAAAATAGGACTGAGAATGGACGGCACCTTCTCTTATCGCCGAGCTGATGCTTAATCAATAGCTATTAAGCAGGTGAGAGCTTGTGGTTGAGGAAGACTACCAGGGGTGGCTTTTGAAAAAAGAAAAAAAAAAAAAGAAAAGTGAATGCACTGAACCTGAGATTGCTGCATGGATGTGCCGTGCAGACATCGTAATGCACTATAACGGGGGACTCTCTGCTCAGAGGGCCACCTATCACTCCTCATTTCTCTCTCCATGTATTACTGACTGGGCGAGGAATGTGGTCGACTAGTTTTTCATTTTGACAGCTCTGAGGTTGAGGTCTGCTACGGCTCTGTTATCACAATCTTTCTCTCCGTGTTAACCTGTTCTGTACAGGGAAAAAAAAAAAAGAGAAGATAATACTTACAGTATTTTTGTGCATATGTTACTATAATAAATGTTTTTTGAGGTGTACTGTACAGGATGTTGTGACGTTCCAGATTAGTTTGTGTTGTTAACTGTTTTTGTTGAAGTCACTATCGCTAATTCAGACCTTGCATGAGTCCAGTATCAAATATCATCAGTGACACACTGACTAATCACAGCAGGTTCTAACTACTCAACTGTTTATTGCAATATAGGGAATTAAGTAATAGCTTTTAAATGAGCAAAACAGACACGCGAACTCAATCACCTGCGTTGTGACTCCATCAACATATTGAAGTTTGTATGAGATACCTCAAAGTAAATACTGCACTGTGTCTGTGTTTTGACAGATAATCATTTCTATTTTGTATCTGTTGTAATCACTCTGGAAAAATGATTGTGGAGCTCTCTCAGTATATATTTTACCTTTGACTACGTAGATGTTTGATGTCTATACTAATACCATTGTAAATCTGTAATGTGGTCACCTACTGTCAAGAAAGGAAGTGAATCACCTGTACAGGATATTTGGGGCCACCTGTATGTTTGTCATTAAATTTTTATATTTAAAACATGCCAGAAAATGTAACAAGACTCATGTAATTCTTTTCGCAATGCCGCACGATTCAAAATCCATAATTTACAGTATTTATGTCACCTTGTTCATATCAGCTGCAGGTGTTGCGTAGGATGTTATGAGAGAACAAACACTGTTGATTTCGGTGATGTGTGAGCGGAGTTCTGTCCCCTCGCTGCTCCTCCTCTTTCTCCGCGCTGCTGTTGGCTTTATTTTTCAACACAGCCAGTGGGAAGCGAGGAGACGAGGGAGGAATAAAGAGTGGCACCTTTTTCTCTTGGCTTATCCTAAGACAGCTTTTATGTCAGTCACAATGGCGTGGGGTTATTAATGCAGACAGAGGGTGTGAAGCTGTCGCCAGGACCCCAGGGCTGCATGCTGTTGTGGGCACAGGAAACCGACCAACCCTCTTCCTCCAAACAGCGCCCATGAATACAAACGGCTTTTGATTTCCTGGCTTTGAGGTGCAAACTGCATAGCTGGCCTTGGCAACTGTGCGTGTGTGTGTATCTGTGTATCTCTGTGTTAGGGAGCCCGAAGGCAGGGGAGACCTTTTTTGAGTAGGTGGCTGTTTTAGCCATTATTTCCATCCGGTTATTGGTTGTTTCACTGTCAAAAGGAGCCACTGTGATATGCACATATACCACAGGAATATTAATATTTATGTATATCCGTTTATTTGTGGAATATATATCCTCTGTGACCTGTGTACACGTGATTAGATGAAAGCAAGGTTAGATTCAGCAAGCACCAAACCTCAAGCCAACATCAGTGCTTTTGAGCCTGAGCGTCAAATCTTGACTTGCAGAAAGTCGGGATGCTTGCCAGTATCTCCTCCCTCCCTTCTCAGCCACCTTTCACCTCTTTTCTCTCACATCCTCCTCTCTTTATTCTGAATCTAGGATTGAAAAAAAAACCCTTTTTTTCACTGCACTTCACCACCTTCAGTGATTATCCTGTTTGAATAAGTGTTGGAAAGGGACAGTTCAGTAACAGCGGAGAACAGAGGGAAGAGTCGAGTGTGAAGAGTAATAGTGGTTGTGGAGAACAAAGTCAGTGTGTGTGTTTTTCCCAAGGACACTGTTAGTGGTGGTAAGGGGGCCCCCCACCACAGGGTAAGGTCAGGACAGCTAACCAAAAGTACTGAGCTTTCTTCTTGGAGATTTACAGTGGGAGCTGGCACAACCCCATCCATCAAAGGGGCACCGTCTTTTTAAGACAAAAACCAAACGTAATCGGAATGCCAGTGTGTGGTCTTTGGTGAGTAAACAATCATGGGACAGTGTGATCACAGGGATGCGGTTATGTTGCAAAATTCAATCATTCACTGACACCACGTGACAATGCTGTAAAAACCACATGAGGACACATAAACTCCCATATGTATCAATTCACACAAAGCTGCAGTACAGTGAATCATGCAATAACTTACAACCTTACGAGTCTTTATTTTCAGGATTTTACATGTAACATTACAATTGTGCATATTTCTATTTGCAATACACAGCATTTGGAGGTAAACTATGCACTATTGAGGCTATGCAGAGCATTGAGGGCCTTGCATAAGGGAGGTACAGTGTTTGTTCACAACACATTTTTCAAAAGAAGTCACACAACCACGCATATGTTTTCCAACTGTTGCAGTTAAGTAAAAACTATTTTTTCCGCTGTCTCTTGGCTGCAACATGGTGCCACTGCCACACTATGATATTAGTACATGTACAGTCACTCCAATCAGGCACCAACCTACTACTCAACCCAATGCCGGAGCACCTTTGTAGCGTTATTGCACTCATATGGTAATGTCAGACTGTCATGACCCATTTTTACATTATTGTGAACTTGTGAACAAATTTAGAATTTCTACATCATCCAGCAGTCTACGTGTGAGAGAAGATCTGGACTGACTCTGCTGGTCAGGTAAGGATAGCTCACACTTCACTGACAGTCAAAATAAGGATTTAAGCTGTTGGTTCAAACCCAAATGCAAGCAAGTATGTATGTGTGTGTGGCAATGGAGTTCATCACACACCACAGACAAGACTCTGCTTGGCAAGATATCGCCTTGCCAACCATAATCACAACTGTTGAAATGAAATGCAAGTGCAACCAGTGAGGGAGTGCATGCAGTTGTGCACACACACACACACACACACAGTAATAATCAAACGTTGTAATAACAAAGCTTTGCTACCAGAGATTAAATTGTAACATTAATGCTGCTGAACCTGGTCATTGATGTGTGAAAGTGGGATGTCAAATCCAGTCTTTTTTTTATTTTACAAATGAATGCGTATCCATAACAAAGAATAATGTCTTGACACTCATACCTGTCTTCCTGGTGTGTGTGATGCATTTTTAACATTCTAACTAGAGGTGGAAAGTGTGTAACTGCATCTACTGAAGCACCATACTCAAATAAAATTTCATTTTAATTTTATGCTACTTTATATTTTTACTCCACTACATTTATTTGGAAGCTAAAGTTACTGCTTACTTTGCAGAATAAGATGTTTCTTTAAATGTGCATATGATATACAATGCATTATTATACCATGTGAACCTAACCAGCAGTATATATAAAGGGTAAAATGTGCTTCTTTGCAGTCAGCTATGATATGAAAATGCTTCTTATATGTTACATCATCAGTAATAACAAAGAAGCAGCTTTGCCTGCAAAGTGAGAACTTGTACTTTTATGCTTCATTAAGTTTATTTTGGTGATGATGCAAACATACTTTTACTGTACAGTACTTAATTAATAGTTTCATGTATTATGTACTATTTTTACATTGTGTTATTTTGTAATTTGACTTTAGTAAGGGATCCGAGGGCATGTTTCAAAATAAAAGTGGTATGATGTTTAGCACTGTTGATCCACAGCAACATAGGTCTGAACCTACTGGCCTGCTGGGGCCTTCCCTTGCATGGGTTCACTCAAGGTACTCTGGCTTCCTCCCGCAATCCTAAAACATGAAGGTTAAGTTAACTGCTGACTCTAAATTGCCCATAGGTTGGAGTGGTTGTCTGTCTTTATGTGTTTGAGTCTGCATCTAGTCCATTTGCCCAGTGTCACCTGGGATTGGCTGCAGCCACCCTACAACCCGTCTAAGTATAAGCAACATAGATAATGGATGAAGTAAGTCACAAAGTGCTTTATAATATAAGTATTTAAAATTAAATATTAAATAAGCAACAAAACTGAAATGACAAAACAGATGCAACAAGAAAGCAAAAAAGGCAAGCATTGCAAGTGAGTAAAAAGATTTTTTTTTTTAAATTCTATTTGCTTTGGATGATCTAATAATGACTATCCATTTTGTTTTGTTGTGTGTCTGCATCTAAGTGACACTGTCAACAGCACTGCTGCCAAGATAAAACATATATATATATATAGCCATGCAGCATGAATGATAGCCTATCAAAAATACAGATGACCTGGGGTGTGGCTGCTTATGACACTAAAAGCTATTTGAAATGAGACCGTCTTCAGAGCAAAGGGTTTACTATCGCCACTGGTGTTGGCCTACTTTAACAGCATGAAATGACTTCACATTCATCATGCTGTCAGACACACTGTACATGTTTGTGTGTTAAAGCCAAATATAGACCTTGATGTAACACTTGATATAACAATACAAACAAAAAATGAAAGACTCTCTCTTTTGCTGTGTTACTGTGCAGACGGTGTAAGCTTGACGATGAAGAGGAGCTGTCATCATGATGAACTCTCTAGGTTGCTGTAAAGTCTTGCTTATGGCCTGGACCGCTGCCACTGACAATAACGGTGGTATTGTATATAAGATGTGCGAGGATTAGATGGGACTGGAGGAACAGGTGGAAGAGGCGGTGTGAGAGGGAGCTGTCATATTTCGCCTGTCATGATGTCTTGGGTCAATATCTCTGCAGCCACTCCTGTCTGGCTTCCTGTTGATTTCCTGCAGCCTCTTGGTGCTGTCATCGATCAACTTGAACAATCGACTTACTGGCTGACATTCACGCACCTGCGTTTTTGATTTCATACAATGGGGTCACAATGACCCAATCAAGCAGTTCAGTCTGGACTGGGAGGAAGACGTCTGAAGGTAGTTTGGCTAGGTTCGTGCAATATGCTGTAAATACATTTAGTGAAGATAACGCTGATGCTGTTTCCCTTTTAACAGATATCGGAAGGTGCAGTTTTGCAAACGGACTGGCTGAGTGAAAAGAGGTCTGTAAGACTGAGCACAGACGAGCTGGTCTGCCTGATAAGAGTTATGAGATAGGAAGAGTAGCTCTGAAATGAACTGAGGTTAAATAAAAGGGCGCCCGTTGCTTGGGAGGATGAGGAAGTAACAAGATAAGGCAAGGTATGAGAAAAAGAAGCTGAGAAGTACGACAATATCAAATGTGCTTGTGGACACACAAAAAAAAGCTGCAGGAGAAATAAAAAAAGTAGCACTAAGAAAGAAAAAAAATAAATAATAAAAATAAAAGGTTAGTCGGTTTGACTTAGCCCACTTGTAGCACATGTTCTGTGGAGAATATACACCATACAGAATATACAGGGGTATCAAGGTCACAATAGTAAAATAAAGAGAAACTGCAAGCAATCCGTTACGTAATGTAGCAGATTAGGCCCATCACACCAATAACTGCACAGGCTTCTGCATGTTCTGCGGCTCTTGCCTTCAATCAGCCTTCATATGATCTCTCTGTTATGTAATAGAGTTCTTTTGTCTAGAACTGAAAGTTAGAATACGTCCAAAGGGCATCCATCAGGGAGTGAAATCGAATTACAAAAGTAAGTTAGAATGAATTTAAAACCAATAGCCTAACTGGAAGACCATGCTGTTAAGACAACTGTAATTACGAAAAAGAAAGTACGAAGCAAGGTCTTTAGTTTTGAGTTCCTCTCCGTCCACAGCTTGTCTGGAAGTTGTGCAAGTACAGTAAAGGGTGATGAGCTATGCACTCCACTGAAAGTCCAATGCTTTTATTAGCTGGCAACCCGTCAGTCTGCCCGGTGCCCTGCTTCAGGGCGGATGATAAATCTCTTAAGACCACAGTTTATGTAGCAGCAGATTGCATCCACTGCTCCATATTCACAGTGTGTCAGTGAGTGTGGGGTTACAGAGAGTGGGAATGAGCTTGTGCGTATTAAAGCAAAGGAAAGCAGGATCTTTGCAACAAGCTGTGTGTAGGCACATCTATATATACAGCAGGTGAATAATGGAAATATTGAACAAACATAACCATACATGCCATCTAAGCAAGAAGAAGGGCCATGTCTCGCCTTCACAGGTTTACTCCTCCTCACCGCTTTTGATTTGATGTCATGCAGGTCCGGAGCTGTGTGTGGTGGTAGAGACTTAAGCCTGTGTTTCTCTTAGGGATTGGGAGATGAACCTCTACACACCCTGCTACAACTTCCCATGAACAGTAATCTATGTTTAGAACTCACTTCAGTGGTATTCATGCAACTACTCTTTAGTTCGTTTAGCATATTATATGGGTGTTATCTTATAGTGGTAGAAAGCCTTGAGGAAACCACCAGAAGCTTATGAATAGATTGCATGCAATATTCATTGGTCATTATATGAACCCGCAGGCTATTCATCAGACTGGAATGACTGCTGCAAAACGGCCTCCAAAAGAATCAGTGTTTAGACAGTAAAGACATTAAAGTCCCTGAAAAATTCAAATGTTTCAAATATTTCTTTATTTGAATGACATATTTGTGTCAAAATAAGTAGCAATAAAACCAAAAAAGAACAAAAACAATCATTTTTTTTAGAGTTGAACACTCAAAAAGCTTAATCAGGACTAGATGTGTGTGGTGTGTGTGGTTTGATTGACAGTGACCAAGGAACTTCTCTCTAACTAAGTCCTGCCCACTTCCAACCGATAAAAAGAACTCAAAGTATCAAAAAGAAACCCAGACATTTCTCATTTGAAACAACCAAAACTGTGCAAACTTTGTCAGAAAATAACGTGTTCAAGTAGGATTCAGTCATGCATATCAAGAAGCTGATTGAGCCAGGTTTTTATAAACACTGAGGTCATGAGTCCTAATCAACTGATGGAATTATATATTCTATCTGTCTACCTAAAGCGTAAAGCCTTGGATTTTCAACGAAAAGGCTTTATTCTACTTATTCTATTTATATTTAAGATGATATTTTTTGCCACAAATAATCTAGTTTGAACTTGTTGAGTCAAGAATTGTAATTGTAATACGTCCTCAGGTCATTAAATTCCCCAAAACATTGACTCCAGAAACAATACTGAGGACATAACCTTTATGTCCTTTATGGTACATGATATAAACTCTGGTGTAATGGGCACAAAGACAGATCCCTATAGGGAAATATGTGGCCATGGACATTCATACATGTATTCTTTTACAGCCCTGTTATACCAGCAGTACAAACTCTGCCACTCCAAACTCAAACATTTGCCTCACTGCTTACATTTCGTCTACCTGCTTTCAGACAGCAGAGTCAAGGAAGCGCAAAAGAGCATCATAACTCATATTTACTCATGTGCCTGCAAGTGTCGCCCATGTTTAATTTGTCCTCTCATATGAGCAGCTGTGCAGCCACAAACAAGTCTAAATATTTTGAAATTCTCTTTCTACCTCTGAAGCTCTTATGAGCACACAGATCAAATTTACTGGTGGCTGTGTTTTTTTCAAGTATATACATTTATATATATATATATATATATATATATATATATATATATATATATATATATATATATATATATATATATATATATATATATATATATATATATATATATATATATATATATACACTGTTGCCCATAAAGTTAGAATAATTGTTCAATACCCCCAATTTTGTTAAAGCCTGAATACACAGTTTGCAAAGGTTAATTGTGGTTTAAGTTTCATTGTGATATGTTTGGAAGAGTTTGATCAATAAAGTTGAGAAGATATACACTTTATTTATCAAGAATAAATCACATTGTCACAATCATTTCATGAGAAGAGGTAAAAAACATTTTATTCCAACTTTATGGGCAACAGTGTATATACATATAGAAATATATATATTATTAGGATTAATAGATTCTTATATATGGCCACAAGTTTGTTCATTTGTTCGTTTGTTCATCATTTTTGACGAGAAAGAAAATCACTCCCTGTGCAGCAAAACGTTTTTGCATGAGTGATCTATCTACACTGTAGATCAGAAAAGGCCTGGAGAAGGTTCTGATATTAAGCTAATAGCCTTTACATCCCGGAGGAGTCAACTGCTGGTAGAAAGAATTAAATGCCAAAATGTTGCTATCACTGCAAACTCTTTTTATACATAACAAAACTGATAAAGTCAAAAAATATTAGTGAAGGGCTTAAAAATCCTTTACAATCTAATTAACAGCTGCAGCTTTAAAAGCTCACATGAAAAAGCGGTGATAGCAAATCTCTTTTAATGCTGACAGATGGTGCTAATTGGCATTTAACTTTGCCTTTGAAATTGTAATTTAGCTATTACAAAGTTAACCACTTCAAAGTTCTTTTTAATGCTATGTCTCCATTATTTTGTCACTTTGGGTGTGTGTGTGTGTGTCTGTGCTGTAAATTCTTGCATACTGACACAGTATTCTTGTACACTGTCACCTCATGTAATGTACTTCCTGTTCTGGCAAGTGAGTGTTAATGATCCACCACAGATAAAGCTGCGTTATCAAGTATTGAGCCTCCTGTGGGAGCTGTGTTTTCTGAGCTCATTAGACAAAGCTACACCTTGCATGCTTAGCAGGTGACTCTCTCTCTCTCTCTCTCTCTCTCTCTCTCTCATTGCTGCCACAGTGTTGATTTAGGAGTGTTTAAAGTGTTATGTACCAACCGAAGGTCTTGTCATTCCCCATTAAGTTTAAATCAAGATAAGATTTTGTCAGCTTCATGATAGAGAAATGAAGTCAGCCAGAAAATTAGAAAATACTATATAATATGACTCAAAAAAAAGGTTATTTCCACTTTTGATTTGACATCTAACATCAGATCTGCTGAAATTTCTTCTTGCAGTTTTCTTTTCATACTTTCTTTGAAGTATGCTGACATACACATGAAATGCATTCATAAATATTAACCACCACACACACAAATGCATCTGCACACCGTGTGTGCTCACACTCCTCCATTATCCATTAGCAGAAAGAGATGATCAGCAGTGGAGTGCATTCTCCTCCCAAGAAAACAGCTGACAAAACATTTTGCCCTCTAAAACTGCTGCTGCTAACATCTAAAGAGTGAGAGTTAATCAAAGAAAGACACAAATAGGCCTGACAAAATAAAATTTGTGTTTTTTACGTCCAACTCCTCCTTTGTGTTACCAATTACACCTCTGACCTTTTCCTCTGGACCATAAATTCACCTTCCCTTCCCTGACCTCCTCCAATGATTAGTCACTCTCTGTCCGGACACCTCCCCTTCCTATTTCTCCTTTCCTCTTTTCTCTTCCCCTTCAGCCTTGTTGTTTAGATTCTATTATCCTGTGCTGCTTGGCTGCCTCACCCTATTAATCCTAGCAGTTCAGTGTGTGTGTGTGTGTGTGTATGTGTGTTAGTAAGTGTCTGTGTAGGCTGTAAGTGGTGGCAGTGTGAGAGTGCGGTGTCTGCCGAATGGCTGCGAATGATTAATGATCTGGGTTAGGCGAGGTGAAAAATGGCAACACACACAGACACATGCACCAACACTCATACAGACACATGTATACACACACACACGCACATGCGCTTCCCCTGCGCAGGTGTCCTATTAATATCTTGTCTGAAGGGGTTTGTCTGTCTGGACAAAAACAGACTCCAGAGCAAGGTTGTGTCTCTTTCAAAAGCCTGTGTCAGAGACAGAAGTGAAATGGGGATGTAGTTAAAGCCAAGTGGAAGTGATACACTTTAAAAGGAGTTATGGGGCATTAAAGAGGAATGTACTGCAATTGTGAAACTACTGTTACTTACCATAACAGCCTGAAATGAGGCTCATACTCTGTAACACAAGTTTGACAGTTCGGAGAAAACTGCATCAAGAAACAGTGACCTACTGCATGCAGATGATTTCGCTCCACACTGGGTGTGAAAGTGTTTGTTCAGTCTGTATGCAACTTTTGTTTCCCCCTGGAGCTAATATGTGTGTGTGTGTGTGTGTCTGTAAGCCGATCCACTTGTCCTGGATTCCCTGCTAAACTTAGCCAAGTGACTGTGGTCATGATTGAGTGGTCATCAGAATGGTTCACCGAGTGGGTCTTGGCTGAGGATCTATTTTTCTGGGTGCAGCAGGCCCGAGTACCTGTTGCTTCAGCCTGCTTATCTCATACACCATATAAATCCACCAATCAAATGGATATTGATCCAGCCGGGGACGGCGGTGGGTGGCTGAGCTGTGAGTCACAGAGGCTTACAGTGGGTTGAAGGTCATGTCCACACTAACGCAGATAGATTTTAGATACAGTAAATTTTGGCCCCAAATCCAAATCTAGTCTGTGTTGATAACAACAGGAGACTGGTTTTTCTTCAAGATCAATTTCATAGGCTGGATTTCGAAATCTTCAGTGTGATGATACACGACCAACCTTTCTCCTGCGTCTGCGATCACTTATCATGTGTTTCCAATAAAGCCGGTCACACAGTGCAGGTGCTGTAACTGATGTGTGTCTCTCTTCCCATCTTCCATGTTTGTTACATGTCACAGCAGGATGTTCACAGGTGTTAATGATTAAATGAATGATGGCTGAATTCCATATATCTGCTTCAGTTTCAGGGTCCTGGCATTGTGCATCATTGCAACACTTTCATGGCTTACTGGGACGAAAGACAAAAGGCCTATTGTAAGATGGCTGCAGAACTATATACGTGATCAATTGTGTCACTGTCTGCCTTGGTTGTTAGTGCATTGTTTGTGAACATTGGTCAAATCATAAAATCACACTCATTCAGGTACAAAACACCAGAGACATTTATGTCAGTGTAACACCTGGATTTTGTATTTTACTGTATGACAACACAATCCAAGTCTTCCCCTGTGAAGACTATCAATTCTATTGTATCATTTAATGTGTTATTTTTCACACAGTCTTCATGATGAAGAAAATAAAACTGACCCTTAGTTTGGATTATTTTGTCAAACTGCTATATCCAAGGTCTTTGAGCCAACTTGTGTGAGAAATTTCAGAGGTGCTATAAAAAAGTCTAGAAACCGGATGGTGAGTTAGGATTATGTATTACTACTGTTTTGTGGTTTATTTACAGCCATTTAAGGAAAAGTTCAACATCTTGGGAAATACAATTTTTTTGCCAAGAGCTAATTGAAAAGATTGATACTATACCACTCGCATAATTAACTGTCCATTCAGTACGAGGCTGGTCAGGAAACATTTATCTTATCTTAGCATAAAGCCTGTCGCCTTTATACTTTGGGATTAGTACAGATTAAACAGACAAGATATTACATGGTCATTAGTGATCTTAAAAGGTTTTGATGAGCGGATTTTCATTTTGCCTTTGAACAAAGGCTGTTTCCCTCTGCTTCCAGTATTTATGCTCAGTAAATTTCATTGGATCCTGTCGGCAGCCTCATATTTAGGGAAAGGACTTGAGAGTGGTGTCATCTTTTTATCTGCTTCTCAGCCAAGATGCAAAACATAGATTTCAAGAATTATGAGCTGTTCCTCTAGGGAAATAAAAGAGGAAAAAGAGGAAATTAAAGAGTATTAAATAGTGCTTTGCCATTACAGACTGAAGAGCGAAGAAAACAACGTAGGAGCGCTTGTTTGAACAGACATGCTTCGACACACAATATTCTCTCATTAGCGTGGATGGGTCCTAAATGTCATCCAAGCACTTCCTGCAATGGCAATAGGCAGCCTAGCATGAGGTGAGAAGTTAGTCACTTTATTTCTGTCTATTCGTGGTCTTGCCGTGAAACCCCAGTGGTCCTCAGAGCCTTTCCAATTCCAAATCCTATTTAGCGCTGATTGTGTGAATTTGTGTGCGTGTGTGTGTGTGTGTGTGAGTGTGTGTGGAGTGGGTTAGAGGATGAGGGCACGCACACACCAACAAATCTCCTATTTTAATGGATGAATTGCTCCCATTGTGTTAGCAGCAGCAGTAATTACATTGCTGCTGGGATTCTGTCTTTTCTCTGTGGCCACAACACTGAACCTTGGTCATCACGGTCCCCCGAATAGCATCTGGTTATGACAAGAGTATTCACATCTGCCTGAGGTCTTTACAAAACTGCTGCAGCCTCCCGAGGCAACCTTCAAGTTCCAAACTATGAAAAGCACACACTCGCTTACAGCATCTCTCATTATTATGAACTCACCCCACCCCATCAGCTTCAGCGAGGAAGTGAGAATGTCAGATTCCTCTCTGTGATGATGATGGTTACTGTGACTCTCAACCCCTAAACTTTAACCCCCAGCAGTCAACTGCACTGAACTGGAAAGAACTGTATGTATTATTAATGATGGCCAAATTCCACACATGAAAGGCTGACATTGTGGACTGGATGAAAGACCCTGTGTCTAATCTCTCTCTCTGTCACCCTGTTCCTTTCTATCTGCTACTTCTTCTTTCTGTTTTCTGCTCTTCATTGTATCTTATATCACATATTTTCTTGCTCACATTTAAAAAAATATATATTTAGTTGGTAATTTTTTGAAAATTTGTATGTCACAATGTCAGTGACTCAGTTCTCAATGTATCAGTTTCTCCCCAGACTGTCCTGGCTTTGTTGGTGAATATAATGGCATTTTACACAGGACAACAGCCTTTTGTCCTCCTCCTTTCCGCAGTTTGAACAATACTGAGTTCTCATCCAGCGAGATTTAAACCGATCAAGTCCTCTCTTTGCTGTGTTGGTGCATGTTGTCTCCTTCAGGACTGTGAAGCTATGTCAAATATTTATCCAATAGATGATTTTCTGGCACAAGTCAAAACACAATCACATAATAGTGTTGACTCCTTACGTAAACTCCCATATATTTTCCATGCGTAATTATGTGTTTTTTGTGTAAATTGACACATACCCTGCACATTTCACAGCACTCTCACCTCAGTGTGGAGTCTCTTGCTCACCTGAGCTGTGAATAACATCTGAAGTCATGCAGGGAAATGGCAGTGCCCTCACATGATTGGATGCGGGTCTGCTGCCCTCCATTGGACAAAATACCTCACTGCAGAAAAGAGAGGCAGAACTCTTCACCTTCTCCAAAGGTTCCCAGCCTTCCTGACCCCTCTTGGCCCCTTAAAGCAAAGTTTCATTGTTATCCAGTCAAGAGTGGTGTTCCCCTGTCAGACTGCTTCATTTGAATAGTTTTGTGGTGTGTGGAGGAGATAAAAACTACACATAATTAATAACTTTTTTTTTTGTGAAAATTTCTCATTTTGTCAATCATGTTGCGACCCCTCAGGTAGATTTAGCACCCTCTGAGGAGGTCCTGACCCCCATTTTGAAAACCACTGTTCTATTTTGCAAGTGCACTGTAGAAACTGGCTTTCTTTCTCTGACAAATCAGTTTTTTGTGTCCTAGTTACTCAATGGTCTGAAATTGAAGTCATAAGGTTGCTCAAATTCCATTTCATGCTTTATAGATTATATGGGCTGTGCATTAACAAATTACATGGACCAAAAAGCCATGCACAAACAAAGAAATGCGCAATATGTTATCCAACATAGTGATGTTACATTTGGCATTAATTAGATTCCAGACAGGTCCAAAGCTGCCAGTACGCTTTGTCAGAACTGCTTGTTTGACGGTGGAATAGCTTCAGAAACGTCCTCCCAATACACCTTTCTGATGCGGGCTGTGTCCAATCATTTCTGTAACTTTCCGAAAAACAATCTGACATTAACACCCACTTCACGCTGTGATTTGCCAGTTTGTGGAGGTGGGAAAGGAGCCAGGGTTTTGTTCTTCTCTATCTGGCTCTCTTTTTTCATTGGTGGCACAACTGTTTTTGCACTTTTCATGTGAACATTTGAGTGCAACACTGTGAATGCCCTGCAGGAGACACACTTTGAAAATTTGTGCACAGTTATCCCTGCATTTCAAGATTGTCACGTCTCACCCTCTGAAGCAACTATAAACACCTCACTTCACAACACATCGAACAAACCAGCTCTATTTGAACATAGCCTGACGCTCACTCCATGTTAAAAACTCCAACAACAGAAATGCAAACAGACTTATTTGGGATATGGGAGGAGTGGTGGTGCATATAAAGTATCAAACCACTGATATTGATAGTATGAAAATCCATTGCATTTGTTTTACAGCTGAGGCCATTGAGACCCCAAACAGATGTGATGTTTAATTTTCTGTAGCAGACTTCTGGAATATTTCATGGGTTTAAAATAGTAATTTTCATGAAATTAGTCATTAAATATCAAGCTGATAAAAAAAGCATGTTTTTTGGAGCTGTTAAAGAGGATCTGTGTCTTCAGGACGGTAAACAGATCATTGGGTTAAAGAATATTTAGTCAAACTAGTAGGTCAAGGATAAACTTTTACTTCCTTCTTTGAAAATATGTTCTCTTACAACAATGGACACATTGATGGGACCTGTGAAGACAACATGCTGAACAACTCTGGTAACACCGATAGGAGGAACTGTGGCTTTTGTCAGAGGGATAGATAAAAAAAAGAAGTGATTTAACCAGTTCATAGGCTTTATTTTAGTCATTATGTGCAGTGAGTAACACTTGGAAACCCTAGTGTATAATACATACTGATGCTGAAACGTTCTGTCCACAATTGTGGCTTCATAGCTGTGAAGTCTAATCAAAAGATGGTTTTTATTTACGCTGTGCTCTGATGCCATTGAATTGATGAATGGGCCCCTCAAACCATCTGAATAATTCATAAATCAAAACAAACACATTGCCACAGACGATGATTGGAAATGCAAACTATGAAAATACAGTAATTAATTCAAGGTCGGGAGGCTATAAACTGTGCATCCAAACCAAGTAATACAATTTTGCCACAAGTTTTTTCCCTTTGAAATTACAGCCTGAAACTTGTTATGTGAAAGGCCTCTGAGTCCCTGTGGGATGAAAACATTGGAGGGGACTTATCTCTGTCATTAATTAGCTCAGTGGTCTCAGACATTTTAATTAGTCTACTGTCACTCTCACAGGACAAGGAGTGAGGATTAAAGACTTGTCACTGTACATCTCATTGTGTTGTTGAAGATGTTCACCTTTTACTGAATGGCACACACAGGGACAGTCCTCGGGCTATTCCAGGCTATTTCAATTAGAGCATGCTGGGGTGGATATGAGATGAAAGTGGTATTAGGTGAGGGGCAGTGAGCCCAGGCCCTCTGGTAGAGGTTATAAGGAGCCGTAACAAGGGAAGCTCAGATCAGCGGATTAAGAAAAAACTCACAGTGAGCTACCTGCCCCACAACAAATGCCAGACGGACAAAGATAGCAAATAGCTGTCAAACACTGTGGAGAGTTCAGCTGCTACAGAGCCAGAAGTTTCCCCTGGGAGTTGGAGTAGACTAAAACTTAAAGTTAAAGGAGAGTAGTTGGACTAACTTACATTCGCCACATGTCAAGAAATACAGCGATCAGCTGGATTTTTAACAAGCTAACAAGGTCACTATATCAAATTAAAAGCCCTATAATATGTCAGTGTTATGTTTACAGCCTTTTTCTGCTGCCCCTAATTGGCCAAAAATGACTAGATGCAGATTAAGATTTTAATACAATACTGACATGAGCATAAGGACATTAAATGCATTCATCCAGCAAACTCTTTCAGTGTTGCTGTAATTATTTCTCCCCTCCCTACTGGTCCCAAAGTGTAAGATTTGGTCAAACTCCCAAACAGTCCTTTCTGCATGGAAAAATACAATCTAAAGCTCTGATTAAGCCAATGTGAGGCATCAGGAGTCTGAATTTGCCTAATGAAGTGGATATCTTCCAAAGTTACACTCTAAAATTTACTTTTTCGTCTGAAAGAGCTGCAGAAGAAGGACAATAACACAAAGACTGACTAATAACTGTTTGAATGTACATGTTTTAAGATACAGTAGACAAAGAATCTAACGTTTGAAAGTCTCACACTTACAAATAAATCTCTCACAAATAAATTGATTTCTTACAACTTGGATGCTGTTTTTACCAACACTAAGGAAGTTTTTTTATTCAGCATCAGATATCACCCAGCAAATGTTGTGTCTTTGTTCATGTGACATGTGTGTGTATGAAAGAGACGGCAAACTAGTAACAGTCAAGCTAGAGGCCCTTAACACCATGACGACTGTGTGAAAGGCTGTGCATCACAGTTATCCGGCTCTTTGTTGGTTTGTTGTCGAGAATTCACCTGAACTGATAAAGTGACGGGGTCTATCTAATTATCAGTGGGGTGTGAAAATAAACTCTGCTCTTCTCTGACAGGATCGCCTGGTTTTACATTCGGGATGATCACTCTCACAGATGTGACAATCCACATCACAAGGCTCGAGGTCACACCACCCTCACTCCCCATGGGGCAGAGCTCTGATTGACTTCATATAGGCTTTGACTTGTTGTTTCTTAATGGGATTTGGGGAGGGGCTGGCTGCAGGGCGCTTTGAAAGCCCACATGACGAGCCAATCCACATGTTTCGTTTGCTGTCACCTGAAACCAAGCCTGTGGAAAAATCCTCTGAGAGTATGTGGGTGTTTTGTATCACAGAAATCTCATATGTTTTTTATGTGAACATCATGACATATTCTTTGAGCTCCAACAATCACAACGATGCATACAGAATCACAGGTTTACCTCTTCGTTCACAGGTCTAACCGCACTGCATGATTGTGTGTTGCATGATCTCTGTTGGCGATTTGTGGATGAATTAAAATTGTATTGATCCAGCCAGAGTTTTCCCAGCCATCCCTCGAGGTGATGAAGTCATGACTGTGGTTTAATCATCACTGCACTGCGCTGATGTGCATTGATTGGAAACAGTGGTTGTTTCGCAGTTTTCAAGAGGATGCAATGATGTGCATGTGCGTGCCAAAACGCACACTGAGAGAGACATGTGATGACTTTTCGATTGACTTTATGACAAGCGTCTCACGTGGTTTCCGCTTGGACTACAGATGACACCACAAGTCATGAGTCATGGATAACTTCCAGATTCAGGAGATGTTTGAGAAACACCAAAGAGATCAGACAACATTTTTCCCGGTAGGTCTGAGTGTGGTTTAGATATTGATCTGACTACAGAGAAGAAGCTCAATGGAGCAAATCAGTGAACAAGAAATGAAGATTAATCTGATACTGGGCTGCATCAAGAAAACAAAATAAGCGCAGGAATGTTGGGAGATCTGACACAAAAGCCCTATGATGTGTCAAATGTGGGGTCATGATTCATTGGACTTGAATTTGGAAATATTATCATATGTGAGGAGTCTAGCATTTTATAAACATTTTGTAATTTAGCTTGACTCATTTTGGAGTTTAAAAAAGTGATGAACTCCACACACCCAGATTGCCTTGAGGGGTTAAGCAACAAGAAGTCTGCAGAAACAACAGGAGACAGACATTTCCAGTAAGTTATGTGAGTATGAGTCAAGCAGTAGTAAGCCCAAGGATCACTGCGTGATGTCGAAACTAAGGTGTGGCAGTCTGCGTGAGTATTGAGGGTAGCCGACACGCTGACTGTGCGATAACAGCCGCACTGCACCTTTAACTAAACACTGGAGAGTATTTATTGAGTGACGTGGGACGCAGAGTGCGTGCTCAGTGTGGGCAGGAAGCGCAGACAGCTCACCGCGACAAGCCAGCTAGAGTTAGCAAGAATTATACCGGATGTACAATAGCTCGCCTTCAGGAGGGAATACATATAACATGAAAACAATA
Organism: Pempheris klunzingeri; assembly: GCF_042242105.1. Taxonomy (NCBI): domain Eukaryota; kingdom Metazoa; phylum Chordata; class Actinopteri; order Acropomatiformes; family Pempheridae; genus Pempheris; species Pempheris klunzingeri. Next base: position 10,738,059 of record NC_092015.1, on the reverse strand, counting down.
ACTAGCGACAAGAATACGCAAAATAACAACCATCTTAGCCAAAATATTTGAGAATCCCTTAATTTAACGAGTAGTGGAAGCGTTACTGGATTGACATTTCAGGACACGTCCGGGCTTTGGACTTTTATTTTGAAAGCTCACACCGGACGCAGTGTGTTTCCGTCACGGTTGTCTTGACTCCGCCAAAGAGAGCAACGGGCGCTCTGTGGCCACTTGAACGAAAACGGGGGAAGCTTGCAGAAGAACCGGCCGGGCTGTCGTCGGTAGCTCAACATGCCACAATACATGTGCTGAGCGTGGGGTCTGAAACGACTGTATTTACCTCCTGAGCGGTTATAATTGACGGCCACGCCCCGTATCCACCGACCGGAGTGTGTACAAAACTGCCGGCGGAGGCGCAACGGTGAGCGGTTTGAAACCCAGCAGGGCGGCTAGCGGGCTCACGGCGGAGAGGAAGCAGGAGTGTCGGCTGTTGTGGGAACCATGAGAGAGTACAAAGTAGTGGTTCTCGGGTCCGGAGGGGTCGGTAAATCCGCGTTAACCGTCCAGTTCGTGACGGGGTCGTTCATAGAGAAATACGACCCCACGATAGAGGATTTCTACAGGAAGGAGATCGAGGTGGACTCCTCTCCGTCCGTCCTGGAGATCCTGGACACGGCGGGGACCGAGCAGTTCGCCTCCATGCGAGACCTGTACATCAAAAACGGGCAGGGTTTCATCTTGGTCTACAGCCTGGTGAACCAGCAGAGCTTCCAGGATATCAAACCGATGAGGGATCAGATCATTCGGGTGAAACGGTACGAGAGGGTGCCGATGATTCTGGTTGGAAACAAAGTGGACCTGGAGGGGGAAAGGGAGGTCTCGTCCGGTGAAGGGAAGGCACTGGCGGACGACTGGAACTGCCCGTTCATGGAAACTTCAGCCAAAAATAAAAGCTCTGTGGACGAACTGTTTGCAGAGATAGTCCGACAGATGAACTATGCCTCAACACCAAATGGCGACGACCAGTGCTGTTCGTCTTGTGTCATTCTTTAAGAAAAACAGGACAACCATAAAGTTTTATTCTTTGCTCGGTTTTAAGTTTGCAATGGTAAGTTTAGACGCTGTACACTGAAAATGTAAAGCTGACATCAGTGGTTTTAAGTTTTGCTAAGTGTCACTACACCAGTACTTACTATAAACATGCCACTGGAATCCTTTCTTAGCACACGTCTAGAACAAGTATAGATTAGTAAACAGTAAAGCACTGGATGCATGTTTAACTTCATTTTTAAGCTTAGTCATTCTAGTTTATTGTCACTTCTCCTTCATGTGAGTTCTCACTGGTAACCTACAGTAGGACACTTGCAGTCCATTGTTTTGCCAATCAGATTGGGGAAGTGTCTGACTCATTTGGAGGTGCAAGCGATGATAGGTTTACAAATTCAGCGCTTGAATCAGCACACCTCGAATCTGGGGTTATTAAACCACGGCTCATATGGTGTTTTCCAGAATGAGGTTAACAGGAGTCGGGAGATTCCAGTGTTCTTGTATGGCCTACATTCAGGGATCAGCAAGTTGGTTTTTGTTGAGCCGAGCCCCAAATGAGCCTTGAGAGCCAGTGCGTTTTTCTTTATGCTTTGTCAGAAGTTGTTGTAGTTCATTCATGACTCTCCTTATCTCTTGTTTGTGGCAGTGTGTTGCAGCAAGTGTGTACTGTTGAGCTCTTCTTCGTGTCTCACCCTGGCCTTGGAGGAAAATACAGGGAGGAATGCTGCAGGGGGACGAGAGGAGGAGGAGGAGGAGGAGGGGAACAACAGAGACAGAGGGAGGGGTCCACTCTTCAGGAATTCTGCTGGGTTGGAGTATCTTTGCTGCACGATCAGTGTCCGCCATTGATGTCAACACAGTGTCAGATCCAGAGTTTCAGCAACACCCTCCTCACCAGTTCCATCTGTACTCACAACTGGAACGAAAACCCAATGGAAAAGTTATGGAGGGCAACACTTAGAGACACTCATAAATGGATATTTCTGTATGAGAAGAAGACAGAGAGATAGAGTATATTTTGGTAAATAACTGCACAGTTTGGGGCGGGTAAAGATTTGGGTGATATCTCTGCCTAACCCCTTTTGGAGCAATGCTCCACAACACTCCAAATCCTATTTTTTTTCCAAAGTCAAAAGAAATTGCCACCACTTTTCTGCCGGTGGAGTAAATGTGATGAGTGCCACTTTTTTTCCTTCGTCTCCTCTTCATTGTGCGAGAGGACCTTAACTTAAGTGACATGGGGACGGTGACCAGATTGCCCTTGTGTCGAGTGCCTTTCCAAAACAAATCAGCTGTTCAGATTTAGTGCCAACCTACATGTATCACCAAAAGAACCCTTCAAAATGGCAATCCACAATTTAGTGAACTGTTCTTCTGGATAATCTCGTAGGGGTGGAGGCTGAAAAAAAACTACAATAGGCTTTTTGTTAATGGAATGGCGGTTTTCTGTATGTTATACGTTGGCCTTTTTGAAGTCTAAGTGTTCATTTTGGAATGTCTGCTTAGTCTGGCCAAATCTATATCTTGAAATGCACAGGTACTGGAATCCCCTAGACGTGACAACACCAAACGCTTACCTTCCAGACCACTTAAATCAAAATCTGTTTATGTTTATTTTGTTGTTTTTAACAGGAAATGTGATGATGTACCGTTGACAAATCTAACCTGATTGTAAGTTTAATTTCAGATCAGCCTTTTAACAGTGGGCTGACTGTTTTAAAAATAAGACTTTTAATACAAATTGCATTTTTAAAAAAAGAAACCAGGCTGTGTTTTCTCTTTGTTGACTTGTTTCAGCGTATTACCACAATGGTTGTTTGCCCATTTGCTGAGCCTAAACAAAGTTGTCGTGAGCGGTGTGGACCAGAGTGTGTCACCGCTTGAAGACCAGCTTAGCATCTTTGAATACACACTAAAGGATCACTACTAGGGCTGACACCTTCTGGTCGGTTTGGTCGACGTGCTCGTGTTCGACCAAATTCTCAATCGCTGGTGTCGCTTTCACAAGGAGAGATGCTTTCTTAATCCATTATTTTCATCTAATTTGTTGTGCCATGATACTGTAATTCACCACTAATGTAGAGCTGTCGCTGGACTGAGGGCCGTTCACCCCCCCTCTCCTCCCCGTCGACCATTCGATTGGATGAAGAGTAGGTAGATTTTCATCCTACCAAGTTTGTTTGGTTGACTGCAGCCCTAATTACTACAAATACTCACCAGATTTTCCCCAAACCCAAACTTGGATGAGGTGTTTGATGGTTGAGGCTAGCCCACAGGCTAACAGGAAATAGGGCTACAATAGGATAATGTAACGTGTTGAGGTTTATGTTGACAAATGTACTGGGCACATTAGTGGACGCTTTATTGAATGCTGTGGAGGTTGTAACATGAAAGTTATTTGACTGTTGCACCAAAAATGTATTTTTATTTTTCTCCTGCTGCCTAGCTGTGCTATTTTTTTCCGTTAACCAGACTTTCTGTGCGGTTAACACTGAGACCACTGTGATGGATGTGTGAAATCCAAAGCTTACAGAAAGCAGACCAAGGTGTATACACGGTATGACTGGTTTAAAGGCTGTTACAGTGTTGACATGACACTGATTGTCCAAGCATGGTGATTTCCCGGCTGTTGGGAGTGCAACGCTCCTGAACAGCAGGAAATGCGGGTACATATGATTTTTAAGCATCTGATGAGATTTGTCCCTCTGCCTCTTTGATGAGCCATAGCCGTATTCACCAACAACATGTGATCATGATAAAAGCCCTGCTATCTGCTTCATTGTCCTCACATGCATTAATAGACAAGACCAGGCTATGCAGCACCAGAGAAATGTCTCTTTTAACTGTGTGGGTGAAGAAGTGTTTCAGCCCAGAGCTTGAGCCTGGTTGCAGTGTGTGTGGGTGTAGTGGTGTGATGTGGAGAGGCTGGGGTATGACTGAGCAGGCCCCGCTCTGCTTCTGTTTACCTACGGGGATTACCTAGCCTCGGCTGGCTGGTCGACCGCAGTATGGCTTGGGGGGGAGAGAGTAAACAAACACAAGACAGGCTTCGCATAGAGTCTTTTTGAGAAGTAGATGTGCGTTGGTCTTCACGCTGCACCGTATATGTGTTGTAATATGGTACGAGTCTTATGAGTCTGAGCATATGTGTCTGCCTGTCACTGTCCTGCACAGGCTCAGACCACCTTGTGGGACTGTGCAGGCCTGGGTATCTGTGTCTGTGTAAGCAATGGTATCATATGTATTCTTTGGCTTTGCCTGCATCATGTGACGGAGGGGCATGATGAGGTCGGGCTACAGGGAGCAATTCAGCGTGAATATTGCATCCAACAGGTGCGATCGAACAGTGGCGTACATCAGAGCTGGGCAAAATGGTCAATATCAGAATGTTTTTGGATATTGATGTGTACCAAAATATAGTAAATGTCTGTCAAATGACATATAGAATAATCAAATGCATGTTATCCCATAGCCCTAGTGTATAAATACAACTTTACATTATGTGCGCAGTCTATCTCTGTGTGAGCAGGCAAAAAAAACGTAGATGAACACATTGTATTTTTCTCACTCCCCAAAGCGAGAACAGACAGCTTTACAGCTTAATGTTCGGTTTCAGTGTTCTGTGCAAAAGTGCTATGTGTAATACTATGTGTGTATGTGCGTCTGACTGTTGATAGCAGCTCTCAGATTTTCCTTAAATCCGCCACAAGCTGTGGCTAGTTTACGACTGTGTGCTATCTGTGTGATGTCGAGGCCGATAACATGTTTTCTCCAAGGCCTTGATTCAGATTGCGTGATTAGACGTGAGCTGAGGTTGAACTCTGCCTTAGAATAATATAGTTCAACTGGTAGTGGATGAGAGGGAGCAGTTATTACAGCTATGCCCCAGATACTGTAAATGTACACCCCCCATCTTCGAGCGCTGCGCGGCTTCACTCTCTTGCTGTGGTATAAACATCTGATAGCAGAAGAATTTGCCCTTTGGAGAGAAAGGAGCCTGTCGAGTTCTTGTTTCTTTTTATCTGCCTCTTTCTAAGGAGCGAGAAGGTGAAAGTTTCACTTCCTGCCCTTCTTTTTTTTGCACAAGTCAGCACCAGTGTTGCTTCTCCGTGGTTGTGAGCTTAATTGGTTTCAGCCTTTGAGTTATTAAGTTTCAGTATGTTGCGACCACGTTTTTGCATACATGAATTGCAATTTTTATTTTTTTTTATTTTAAGGAATTTAATTAGCCTATTTTTAAATCTATTGGTTTCGGTCGCAGCCAACGAGAAATTTTCAGGTTTACAGGCTTGTCAGTGGTTGCTGATCATGGGAGATGGTCATGTGATGTGGTTGCCATGGTTAAGGGGGGTTGGGATGTAGTATGGCTGCTCACGGTGGCCTCGTGACCTATGGGAGTTCAGTCACTGCTGGAATGGTGACTGTAAGAGAGGAGGGTGTCGGCCTGTTTGATCGTCGCTCTCTCAGTCGTCACAAACGTATATCTTCTTTGTTCGTGACGGGAAGCGTGATTTTTACCTCTAAAGCGACTTTCTGCTGTGTAAAGAGAAATCTAGAGGCAGAGCTTGCAGCCTTAGATAAATAATTTCCCTCCTTTGGCAACAGTAAACTAAATATTGATTTGTTAATGATTAAGATAAGGGTTAAGTGTGTTTGCTGTATGGGTGCAGGATCTGTGGTGTTTTGTTTTTTGCTGTTGGAAGCAGTTGCTCTGACAGGAAGTGTTGCAACAGAGCCAGTGAGAGTGGGTGGTGTGTGTTTGCATTTTTTTTACATGGGACTTAATCACTATATAGGCTCCTTGCTGAATTACAGACTGCTCTTTCTCTACCAGCGTCATCATGCTATTTCTGAGGCTCTGTTGTGTTCAAGAGTGTGGTTTTTGCCTTTTTTTTTGGCAGATGTGCCTGTTATGTACTCTATCTGTCTAAGGCAGTATGCTCACTGAAATCCATTTGACTCCATTAGCCTTTCTTTCTCAACATTACACTTAAACAATTCTACAAAGCATTCAAGTGATAATGCATGAATTTACTTTATACGCAGCAGCGTTGTTAATTTTACAATGTGTGTCACCGTCATTTCTTCAGGGCATTACCATAACGACACAGGAATAACCGTTTGCCCCTTGTTTGTCTTCCCCTAGAAGGCTGAATGAGCTTTGTTTTTTCTCTCTTTCACTCACACATGAAAACACACACACACTGCAGTTAACCCACACTGTGCACATTTAAACCCACTGCAGTTCAGATTCCTGCAGCATTCCGACACCAAGACTTTGTCCAGACGCAGGCAGCAGAGGCATCACTCACCTCCTTCACAGCAGCCGTGGGCTGGATTGGACCTGTCAGGTTCCTTATTACCCAGTTATTACTCAGTCCATGTGACCAGATCATATTCTCCGACCAAACTGATCTTTGAACTGTGATATGTTGTCATTCAATTGACAGTAGATTGTGAGAGACCCTCAAATGGGTAAAGTACCTTTTACTGTAGTTTCGGAGTGTTGCTGTGTCTAATTGTGGATGAGATGGCGTAAACTCTGTGTTTGTCATTGTGTCTGTCTGAGTAAGAAGCGTCATCCATTACTTTCCTCATTCAGCCCTCTGTGAATCAGGGAGTGGCCTTTTCACTCAGAGCTAACTGTGCCGAGATGGGAATGCCCCGGAATTCCTCCCATTCCTGTCATTCCTTCAACTGTAATGTCTGAACATGTCTTCAGCCTGAAATATAGAGCGATGGAACACAGGGGAAAGTTGGGATTTGACGCGGAGTGGCCATTTATGTGTTCTTTGTGGTCCGTTTCAGGGATTTGACCTTGTTGTTGCCACTTTGTGTCTAACTGGATGTTACTTTCCTTGTTGTTGTTTCATAGCTTTTCTCGTTTTGCATTTCATAACTCCGATCTGATAGAGGCCAAGAGAGGAGTATCGCCAAGAAGCTGCAACAAACACAAAGGTAGAGAAAGAAAGAGCAGATGAGATAAAGGATAAAAGTGAGAGTGCATGGTTTGTCTAAACAGGCCTCCAGACACCGCCCCACTGTGTCACAAGATAGATCCCACTGGGCACACAGTCAAACTGCTCTTTTTACCATCTTTAGATAATCATAGCACAGTTGCCTTGGTTTGCACCAGAGCTCCATCTGAAAAGGAAACTAGGCCAAAAGAGCCAGTCAGACAGGACTAGTTACTCGTCACATTCCCTGTGTGGATTAATAGCTTTTGTTCACTGGTGTCAGTGAGGACAAGTATTGCTGAAGGACCTGATTTGTAATTGAGCTCAGTTACAATCAGTGTTTTAATTATGATGGGGGGGAAAAAATCAGGTCATTAAGTGTGTGCAGGCATGCCAGACTGCAATTTGATCTCTCCGTAAGTATAATTAAATATGTAATTGGTATCTTGAGCTGCCTGGATAAATTCTCAAATTTCTAGGTTATTAAGGCCATCTTTGATAGCATGGTGTTACCTTTGGCCTGAGAGAGCGAGGCACTGTGTCAGTCACTTGGTTGTTGTTGCTCTACAGCAGGCTACAGATGTAACTGAGGTTTGGGTGTGGTTTCTCACTTGAACGACGGGCTGGCTTCTCTGCCAGAGGACTTACAAGAAGTGAACGGCCTTGAATCCTTGTCATTTGGTTGGCTTGTGCCAGTGTTTGATCACAGGCCTGCATCAGATGTTTAGAAGTGATGCGTTAGGCCACATTTAGAGAGGGGAACATGACATAATTTGGACCTGACCATGCTATTTGTGTGATCTTGGAAGGATTTGGATTTTTTTTTTTTTTTTTTGTGATATAATAACACCCACACCCCCTTACCGCTGCGGCCCCCACCACAAGGATGTCTCAGGGCACAGTTAGCAACAAACCAGCATCTCTCGATGTGGACTGGGTTGTACCAGCTATTAAGGAAATCCAGTTCAGACTTTGTGTAAAGTCCTTTCTAAGTTCTTAAAACTACTACTACTACTAAAGTATGTTGCACCTTTAAAACTTAAGAAATGTCTGAGCTAGTTAAGGCTTAAGGATTGTTGTGAGCAAACATCTGAAGCACCATCCAGTTACTGTCACTGTAGTATCACTAGCTATGAATACCAATTTTTATGGGAACAAAGCAGACAAAAGTAACTGCCAGGACTTTTTAAATACGCATTTGTTTGGTATTTGGAACTTTGTTCTGTTCTTTCATATGTGTGGAAAAGTGTCTTTCAGAGTTCTAAGTTGTATTCATACAACTTAGACTCAATGAGAAATCTCTGATAATGCCAACCTGACATGATCATTTAGTCTAATGTTATTGGCCTTGTCAGGTGGTTCATTGACACCTGCATCGTACACTGTGGTGCATGCAGTTTTAATATAGTGATGCTTTAACATCCACCTAGTAAACACTTATAACGAGGCTCAGTTTGAGCTGACGGAGAGCCGGTGCTCCTGGTGCGAGTTAATGTCATGCTATGGACAGGATGCTTGATGTCAGTGGGGTGTGAACCTTGGCCTTCTGGTGACAAGAAATCTGTCTTCACTCACTCCATTATTCTGCCTACCGCAGGCCTGGGCGCTGTATAACAAGCTGAACCTGCATCACACAGGTTTTCGCTCTGAGACGAACTTTTCCACGCGCAAGTAACTGGCAATCAGCCTCATCTTCCTGCCCTCCTTTCCTCTCCATCCCCCCATCTGGTAGATCTGTGGTCAGAAGAGGGTTTGTGGCATCCTCCTCCAGGGCCTGACGCTGGGTCATGTGACTGCCTCCCACCACTCTGGCCTTGCCCTCCTGTCACCACGGCAACGTCAGCATTCTGACTAACATGCCGTGACATCCGTGACCTTCCTCCCCCATTTGCAACCCCATTTCTTTTTCTCATTCCATCATCTTTTTCCCCATTTGTTACTGGGTTTCTGACTGTTGCCATCATTTCTCTACATTTTGTGACTCCTGCCACGTCTTTCTTCCAATTTGCTTTGTTGTGGCCTTTGAGCAATGTGTCATTTTTGTCTTTTCACTTCAGGGTGTGCGCTTTCCGAGAGAAATGGAGAGGCTTTTTAGGTAGTTATTTACTTTATTTAGTTATTTACTCCTCTTCCGTCTCTATCCGTTTGCGTCTTTCCTTCCCCCAGTTATGAGTCCAGATTCATCATCAAACTTTTCTCCTGAGGCAGGGTTATGCAACATGTCTTTTATAACCTGAGAAACCAGGGGGCAGAAAAAGAACCTTGTGGGAGAGAGCAACCACTAAAAGCAGAGCTGAAGGTTTCTCGTACAGTGAGAAGTACGTCTGTGATGCCTTATTGACTTAACGTTAACTCGGAGGGTATATGTGTTTGTCATCTTGTCCTTATCTATCTTCCTTTCATTTGTTAGAGACATTTTCATACCACCTTATCATATTAATGCCCGTGAAAATGCCAAAATCTTATGTTCATAGCTTTCTTATAACAATAATATTACCAAAAACAACAAATCCAGTCGTCCACAACATTTAACTCATCTTGCTGTCTTTTAATGAAACCAAATCAAATTATTTGGGATTTTGTCTGCAAGACAACCAAGAAAGAAACCAACATTTACTTTTCACGGAAAAAACTTGATATTATTTCATCAGAATTTTTGGCCTAGTTTTTATTCTCTAGGGTTTCTGGGGAAGTTTGTAAAGTATTTTAAAGTAATTAATTGTGTAAAAATTTGTTTTTCCAGATGGTTTTTATATTAATAGCATTTCTTACAGTTACACAACTAATAACCAAGGTGTCACAACATGTTTATTTACCTTGCGGGAAACATTTTCCTAATATGGCCCTGACAGGAAGTGTGTGTGGACAAATCAGTGTGTGGCGCAGCTGACTGTGCACTTAGTTTACCCTGTAAAATTACACACGAGCCCCACCCAGAATGCCAGTAGATCTGTCTCACACACCAACACACTGCAGCAGGAAGTGAGCGTGACAGTGCAGTAGCCAGAACCAAACATTCATACCTCCAAAGCCCGATCACTGTTAACACAAAGCGCTACGTTATTACATGAGTCACACATGAGTCTCTTTCATTTTCGCTGAAACCACTGAGATATTTTTGTGCTGACAAGGTACAGAGTGTTCATGAGCAATCATACCTGCATGTGAGCAGTGGCTCATTGTTCCAATATGCATAATAGGCATACATGAGACTGTCATTATGTGTTATCTGTAAGATGCAGGGAATGGCCTACATGTGACCCTGTATGTTGAATTGGTTTCTGGGAATTTTGGAGGGACTAGGCTCTGAGGAAATTGCTCATATCCTGTGTGGAGCTGTGGAAGAGGAAGTCTCCCGTGACACTGGGAATCTCCAGTCTACTGACCCACATCACTGGGCTCTGGATCCTGCTGCACTATGGTTACCAACAGTACTGCTTTACAGCATTTTAAGAGTTTCAGAGAACATGCTGCATTGTTATGTTGGTGCAATTATACTTAAGGAACCCTGTGGGGTTTTCTTATAAACAAATAATAGTTATGTTTATACTTAAGATTTTTCTACAAGTCATATTATTCGTATACTCGAGGCCTATCAGATATGGTAAATAGGTTTCATTCCTGATAAAACATTTGCAAAGGCGCTTTTTAAATTTGGAAACATGCATTGTTCAGGCTTTTTTTTTCTCTTACTGTCCTTTTGCCCATGCATTTCTTCATTTATATGCATTGCCACCATTATATTTTGATAGCATGAAACTGTCTCTGGCATGCTCACATACAAACGTGTGGGCCCTTGTATGCGTGCTGGTAAAGCACAAGATCTGCAAACAACTCATAACATCGTAACATTTGTGGTTTAAAAAAAAAAAAAAAAAAAAAAGCTCAGCAGAGCATCTTTAAGGTGGGTAATGCTGTGTTCAAGCAATTTTGGCGCTGTGGAAAGAACAGGAAAACTTCCTGTTAAACTGACTTGATAGCATTCACTCGGCTGCATGTAATAATGGTTTGAACAATATTACATGAATGTGGCATAACTCTCAAGGTCAATTTAAGCCCCTTAGTGCCAACATCTCAGCCAGATTGGGTGCAATAATCGTAGGAGTATGTGTGTGTGTGTGTGTGTGTCTGCTATTTGCCATTTTCCTCCATTACTACTGATCACACTGTGATATAACTTTTCAAGAGTCAGCCTGTGGAAATTACATCCAGTTCTGCTCACTTCTTTCTTTTAAAGGTGTTAAAATGATAGGCCTGTTTGCAGTCTGCTTGTGCTCATATGCAAATATCTTGCTGGGCTACAGGCACAATAAGATAACTGAAAAGCATGTTAACAGATGGGAACTGCACATAAATCTGGAGCTCACTGCTCCTTTCTGCCTTTGGCACCCTGCGCTTGGTTACAAAGTAATTTGCTGATCAATGGGTGTGCTCAAATTCACTGTCTGGCTGCTGAGATTTCTGTATGTCCTAATCTTGCTGCCTGTGGGCCTTTTACCAAGAAAAAACTCCACTAGGATAGATAAAATATGAACCCCTCGAAGATCCATTTTTTTTTTATCATCACAGGCACTGAAATCCCGAGATGACTGCACCCTGACAGGCATCATGTGGAGCAAAGAGTCTTGGAATTGATGCAGCAGTTTTACAAAAAGAAGTTACTATGGGCAACACATACTGTAGCCTTGAGCACAACTCCATGTAAACAGTATAAAGTATAACACGGTACTGTCTACCGTAATAATTGTCACATGTCTCGTGATGTGAGACTGAATGGTGTCCAGTGTTGTGATCAGTGCACTGACAGGAAGGAAGGGTGTCTCCATCTAAGACTTCCTGTCCTGCTGTGTGACTCAGTGTTGGTCGTTGTGCTGCTCTTTTCCTTTTCCCTTCACTCCTCTCTTCCTCCCTGCCCCAGGGCATGCCTAAGCCTATCCTCACTCGCTTCTCTCACTCACATTTTTCTTTACTGTTTTACCTTTTTTTTGGATCATCTGTCCTGGTTTTGAAAAGTCAACATGTTATCAACCAGATTGGCCAGGCTGACATGATGACAAGACTAGAAGTTATTGTTTTTATACAGATTAAAAAGGACAAAGTGTTAAATAGTGAATTTTAGAAGTGGTGGTAGCCAGTTTTTGTTACCTTTAGACAGAGCCAGGCCAGGTTCTTAGCTTTTATGCTAACCTAATCAAATCAGCTGCTTGCAGTAGCTTCATAATTACCGTATGCACACGAGAATGGTGTCTTTTTTTCCCAGCTAACTCTTGTCAAGACAGCGAATAAGTCTATTTCCCCAAAATCAAACAATTTCTTTCATTTGTGCCTTGTATTAGTTTAATAGGACAGGATGAAAGGCCATGCAAATCCATAACAGTTTCTTATCAAAGCTGTTATCCACATGTAAAAGAACTTCTGTTGTATTAAAAGACTGACATATCAAAAACAGCAAAGCCCCCTGGGAATTCTGAGGGATAATTACTTAAAATTTAGCACATTTCATCTTCAATCTTTTAATTGCCTCTCTTGATCCTCTTTCAATTTGTAACCATCAGCCATGGTAACACTGATTGATATCTGGGATGTTTATTACTCAGTGTACGAGTTGTCAGCTGTAATGAGATGTCATCCAATTAAGAAGGTGGGTAGGCCTAATCATCGCAGCAAGTCTGTCTTAAACAATCTCACACAAGTCAATAAACAAGATGGAACAAATGAATGCAAGCAGGGGGAACATGCTGGAGACAAGTTGGAGATGACAGAGAGGAAAAAGTGAGGAGGTAGAGCGGGAGGGGAGGGTTACAGAGGGATATGAGGGACAAGAGGAGCCCACACTGCAGGTCTCTCATTCAGGCTAATGCCATTAGTGTCACCGTGCAGGATCATATGACACACAGTCATTATTGCTCTTTATTTATTTACCCTGACACACGCATAAATTCCACCATGTTCCATATCCTGTACAGTTACTTTCCTCACATATACCCCCCCCCCACCCCCCCATTTGCGTAGCCTTAAAGCCACATGAATGCCTATCCAAAAGCACACATGCACAAGGGCCCACACGAATTACATCTTTCCTAGAGTGTGTAACACATGAGCACACATGTCCGAATGCTCATCCCGTGCCGACAGTCTCCCCCCCCCCCCCCCCCTCCTGTTCCTGTTTTTTCTTCCTGACTGTGGATCCAGCCTCTGGGCTAGCCTTCTCATGTCATTTCAGGGTGCGTAAGCCTCCAGACCATATGGGCCCCGAGGGGCTTAGTGGACCTCCAGCCAGCCCCCCTTGGAGGGCCTGCTGTTTGAGGGGAATTCAGGGGCATCTTGTCATCTTTTCAGCTGCTTCAAACTTCCTGTCTGGAGAAGTCTGAGCGGTTGTTGTCATCTTATTATCTCATTTTCTGTCCCCCTCCTTTCCCCCCGCCTCTCTGATGTTATTTAAGCCCTACGGTTTTGCATGTTTCAGCAAATACACTTCATTGCTTGCCTGAAAACGGAGTTAGCTCGTTGTCTAAGTATTATTTGGTTTGTGATATGTAGATCTCAGCAATCCAGGCTGGGCAGATGGCTCTATCTTGCTCACCAATAATTCTCTCTCTCTCTCTCTCTCTCTCTCTCTCTCTCTCTCTCTCTCTCTCTCTCTTTCACTGCCTCTTCTTCCTCTCCATCACTTTTTTTTTTCATGTGCATGTCTGTGTTCATGTGTGAGCTTACGTGTCTTTGTGTCTGAGTGTGAACGTGAGTCTGTGAGTGTTGTTTTAGGAATATCTACTCTGCAGACCATATGGTACAACACTGCCTGCTGGGCAAAGATAAATCTCTCATGCAAAGGCAGCAGAGACACCAGTACACACACACACACACACACACACACACACACACATACTCCTCACAATTAGCACAACCTCAGTATCATGTACTTGTATTGTGCATTGTAATTAGTCTGCACCTTCACGTCTGTTGTTGTATAACAGCAATACCCAACAGGCCTGTCTTGTGTTCATCTGTCAGTCTCCCCTCGCTGTCTTACCCCCTCCTCCTCCCTCCTCCTCCTCCTCCTCCTCCTCTCTGGCTGATTTGCTTTCTACCTGCCTGCCTATACTCGTCTACATCTCATGCTTTCCATCTTTCTCTGAAGCAGCTTGCCCCCAGCCTACCTGAGTCATCAGGCCTTTCCTCAGCACAAATGCAGAAGTCAACTCGTATGTTCTTCCCACACATCCAACTAGTCATATGGAAGTTTGTCTACTTCAGAAAGCTGTACATTCTCACTCTGTCTCTCCTTTTTCCTCTGACTGTTTCTCTTCGTCCATCTCCCTGATTGCATATGTCTATAAAGGTCCATGTTTCAGCCCATATACTACAACCATGTATAGGCTACTTAAGACCAGAGATTAGAGACAAATCATTTTGAAAACTAATCTGTTGTTGATTAGCTTTAGTTGCCTCAAGTGTCATAGAGATCAAATTATCAGAGGTGAAGTCTTCAGAGGCAAGTGGTTTTGCAATGCTTTTGTACATACAGAGGTTTTGTGAGGATAACAGGGACAACATCACATGAATATGCTCAGATCATAAGAATAAACATAAGCAAGTGTGATTATAAGGTTTCCACCACATAAGTCTGCATTCATTTTCGCCACTGTGAGACAATCGCTGTGTGGTAGTGCACTGTAGTTAAGGATCATTTCTATCTGATTCATTCACTAAAACAACAATGGTGTTACCCTTTACTCAGCATATCTGGATAGCCAGTCAGACAGGTTGTAAATAGATCTCCAGATTAGCCACATTTATTTTCCAGGAAACACAAAATGAATAATAAATTACCCAAACTGTTCATGGCAAACATCCAACAAAGTTTACAGATACAGAACTTCCTGGTTCAGCTTTGACATACAGTACCTACCGTTCATTCACCTTTGTTTTACCTCCAAATCCAGTGGTTTGGATGATCTGTCTAGACTGTTGGTTTGTTTACAACCTGTCTGAATGTCTGTCCTCTCATGTTTCTTGCCCAGACTTTGTTGCTGCTCCTGTGAATACAATGGTGTCATAACTGATAGAAATGATGTCCAAAACTATCAGAACGAGACCCGAGTTGTAACAAACTAGAATTATTTTTCAAATGCATTGATTTGAAAAATCTGCACTGCCCCAATAACCACCAGTAATGTAACTCTGACAAAAATGTATGCAGACTTAGTGTTTACTGTGATGGTGGTGCAGGTTTTCAGTCCTTTAATTGATTTGAATATAGAATTGAATCGTAACAGTAAACATTAAATCCAAAAAATGTGAAACCCAGCATGCATTTGAAAATAGAGAGCAAAAGTCATCTGTAGTTAAGAAGCTCAAATTTGTAAAAAACCAAAACACCCCTCTGATCTCTTAGCCAGTTTGATGTTTACTTGTTCCTGTGTCTGTCTGTGTTTTATACCTGCGTCAACTTGCAGCAGAAGCAGACAGCACTAAAAGGGAAGGTCACTGAAATCAAAGTACTCCAGAGCTCCCACGCTTCTCCACTAGTCATGCTTTCTCTCTCACATTAGACAGATCACATAAAACCATTTACCTCAGTGTCTCTGAACACCGGGGCAAACAATGAAACACGTCGTTTTCTTTAGAAATGTGGGGGGAGACACGTTGTAAACCCCCGTGGCACAAATCCTCCACCCCCACTGCATCTTGTGCCACAATGTCTGCTAACTGTCGAACATGGTAACATGGATGAAGGCACAGCTGGAAGAGAAATAGAAAGAGACATACAATGAGAGGGGCGGAGGAAGAGGCGAGGCAGCTGGAAGCTGGTTAACTGGGACTGTTCTTGACTGTTTTTGATGTTTTTCTGCTAGTCCAACGGATGCAGGCAGGGATGGAAGTGAGAGACAGACACACGCAGAGGGAGGTTAAGGATAAAGAGATGGGCACAGGAACAAAAGCAATGGCATTTAATATGAAACAGAATTTCAGAGGTAGCCTACTAGTTCAGTCACCATGACAACAACACACTTAAACCAGCATTTAATTGGTGCTGTCTGCACTTGTCTGTTGTATCTCCATCCCCTCCGTTTCTGTATATAATTACTCTGTGATTTGCGGGTATCATGTACCAGCAAAAACCTGTCTACGATATGGTATACATTATTGTGTTTGGTTTGTAATGTAATACTATAATATAGTTCAACTTACTGTGACTGCCACATCAGATTAGCCTTGAATTTTATGGACCACCAAAATGATTACTAACTATTAAGTCCAAATGTCAATAACATGGTGCCTGTACTGTATTTATTGAATTAAATATGTCTTTTACTGAGTTTTACTTATTTAGGCGTGCGACTGTGAGAGATTTTTTTAAGAGTAAGACGAGTCAGTAGATGAGTCGGTAGATGATAGGTGATATAATTCAGCCTCAGTCTTCTTGAGAAGTCAGACAAGGCAGATTGTTTGTAAAGATACTCAGGCTCTGTGTAAGAATAAGGAGGGTGTGTTTACCCTGGCTTGTACTTGCATGTATGAGAGAATGGGTGTCTCGTCTGTATCTTCTATCCTATTTAACTCCTAAAAGCTGCTGTTGGTGGCACAAGATTAGCCACCTCCTCATTTTGTAGCAAATTTGACAGCAGTGAGGATTCTTTGTTTGAGTTTGGCTACAAGAACCCTTGGTGCAGAATTATCTCTCTCTTCTGTCATGCACAAAAATATTGCACAATACTAGTGTAACAAACAATTAAGATACAAGCAATCAAAAGGCATTTGGCATTTAGAGTTTTTCAGGTCTGGACTTGTAGAGTAGGTTTATGTGTTTCACAGGCCTGGCTCCAGACTTGCTAGCAAAATCCAAGTCTGCTGAGCTTAAAACAGAAGAGGATGTTTTTAGTTTTGACATTTCGCTTCAGTCATGTCTAATCTTCAACCTCTGTCTATTCTTTCTTCAAGCTTCAGTATTTGTTTTTAGTATTTGATGTAATAGTTGTTCATAGGCTCGCACACACAAGAGAGTAGGAGAATTAAGAGCAATATAAGATGATGTTACCACGGTTGGCAAACTGCAATTTACTGTTTCTCAAGGTGCACAGCTCTGAATGTGTCTCTCAGGCTCCCCACGGGTTATTTGTCTATTTTCAGAGAACCGTAGGCGGTAAAGAGCAAGTATTCAAGCCAGGACAAGATGAAGATGTTCTCTGAAGAATGTAACAGCTGCAGTGACAGGGAAGTACATGCATGAGGAGAGTCCATAAGAATCACAGTTCAAGTGTATACATAGGATGAAAGGAGGCTGCATACAAATACAAATACAAGCAGCAAACAAATGCTATTGGCTATTCTTGTATAGAGAAAATCAAAACTGCAAGCCATGATAGATTTTTATCATCTGACGTTTCTCTAATTTCATCAGTATTGCCTATTAACATGACTGCTTTACGACGGATGCAAGTTTTTCCCTCAAGCTGAAACACACACAGGCTCAACTCAACGCAGGCGGCTAAAACTCTCTGGGTGTTAACTGACCCCAAACAGACGTAATTTCAGTGAATGGGAAATAAAAGGAATGTATGTTTGTTCAGCCCCGTCTTTTATCGAGTTTTCAATAAGGTCAGAAGGAAAGAAGTACAACCGTGGCGTCTGTGGGATCCCAAACAACAAGAACGTAAAGTTAACAAAATACAAGAAGAAATAGAAAAATTAACAGAAAGTAGCAACCACCATGTTTTGATGTAAAAACACCCAGACTCAGCTGCGCATTCCTGTGAAGTGAATTCATTCCCCATGCCTCCTGGGGCGCACACACACACTCTCTCTCTCTCTTTCTCTTTCTCTCTCTCTCTCTCTCTCTCTCTCTCACACACACACACACACACACACACACACGCTGCAGAGCATTGTGGCTGTGTCTGAGCCTGCAGTTGATAAGATAGGGTTAGGTTGCACAGCTTGCAGGCAGATACTATTGTAGCCGTTGACAGGAAGCTGAAACAGGGTGGGATGGTGAGGCTCCAAATGTACATGCGTATTTGTGTCCATGTGTGTGTGGTGCCTCTTTGAACGCTTGCCCTCTCCCCTCCTGTCAAACGGCGGCCAAATGCTTTCCTAAATTCACTGTTTTCCCCTCAATGAATGCTTCTTCTCACTCGTGGACTGAGTGGGCTCTTGTGCTCTGTGTGAATGAGTGTGTCTGCCCCAAAACAGGGTAAAGAGAGAGAGAGGGGCCATACTGTAGGTCAGTCTGCATTCTGCCGTTTGGCCACCAGACGGGACAGTGGGGTGACTGTACTAGCTGGCACTATTGTATTCTGGTGAATGAAGGCCCTATCGTAGACCCACAGACACACTGACCTGACTCTGTTTCCCATCCAAGTCACTGGGTTCAAGTGCTGTGTGGTGGATTATTGATGCTACGGGCATGTGTGATTTTCACATATTTAAAATGAAAAATTCAGCGAAACAAGAACTTAAGATCTACTATTACACATGATGCATTTATACCTTTGTACATTTCATATGTGAAATATCAATATCACCAGCCTTGAACCAGAGTTTCCATAAAGGAGCGAATATACAGCATCAACCCCATACCCCCACCAGGCTGGCCAGGCACAGAAAAACTACATAAAATTAGCTTAAGATAAGTTGGATAATAAGAAAATCACATAATTCATTCCAGAAATGATGTGACAAAACTGACATCATATTTTGTACATATACACACATATGCACATAGATACATTTAGATGCCAATGCACATTACATACTGTATACCTGAATGTACATACACACAACCGAAAGGGTAGATGAGAGACTAAACTAACTGGTGACTGTAATATAGACTGGCAAAGTCCAAAGCGAGGCATGAAGCTTGATCAAGATCACAATAGCCTTAACCATGTGTTTAGAATTGCAACTGTGACAACAAAGCTCCCTAACCTTAGCGAAACCGTCTTCATTATGACCCAAACCACGATGTTTCCCTAAACCTGACCAAGTCCTCTTTGTGCCTAAGCATATTTTTCAACAAAGATTTGTGACAGTTTTAGAAAGCACAGACAAGGATGACGCACTGCCGGTGGGGCGTCAGATTATAAAATACTTCTATGTATCATCCTAGAGGGCATGGATACACTACGTATTTTGTCATTGAATTTGGAGGACTTGTTGGCATTGTTACAGGAGGTTTCTCAGATAACCACTGGTGAAGTGGGCAACAAATATAATACCACAGTGAATAAACTAATGTGAGGCATATGAGTGTTAGAGGAACTGAAAGATAGATGTGGTAATATAAACAGCACACAAGGTCAGGTGTTGTTCAAAATATCCAATAGATTTATGGCACAACATCGTATCACGTCACTCCCAGTTACACAGAGGAAATAAGCCTCGCCTATTACAATTGGGGACTTTAGTTATGGTGTGTGTGTCAACAGCTATTAACAGAGTTCTTTCTAGGCTAACCTAAGAAACCTAAGAAATATGCAATTACACAGAGCACTGAGTGTATCGAGTCCATTACAACCTGCATTCCAGGGGCATCAGCGGCCAAAATGAAACCCGGGGCCTGTTGTACATACAGTTCTCTAATTCAGTTTCAGATGTGAAAGGATGCCATGGTGAACTTCTCCATTAGTCTGTGGGGGTCACAGTCAAAAAGCTCGTCTGGGAGAGGAGGCTCTCTCCCAGTGCGCCATCCTCAGAGAGAGGGAGATAAAGGAGAGGTTAGCTGAGTGTGGATAGATGACTCACTCAGTGTGTCGGTGCTGGAAAAATAGATTAGAGTTCTCTGGACCCTCAGGCTTTTTATTTTATCTGGTATTGCAAAAAAGTGAAAGAAAGATATGAAAATAAAGACAAGAAAGGCTGTTGCTGGGAGCAACATGACATCATGACCATGACTATCTATCTATCTATCTATCTATCTATCTATCTATCTATCTATCTATCTATCTATCTATCTATCTATCTATCTATCTAGACTAAATATTTCTTTTTGGCTTCCCTCCGTCTGTCTCTGTTCTACTGTGTGGGCATGTGAGGAGTCAGTCAGCAGAGCTTTTTCATTGTCCTGAGATAAAGAGCAGGCTCATTATATGACTGACATAAAACAAGATGAGGCATATGCAAAAACTGAAACAAAGATGACAGTGAATGCAATAAACTGTGAAATTGTTACATTTTGATTCTGTTACTGCTGCTGTCAGGTATAAAATACTGGTTTTATCAAAAAGGAATTTTCTATATCCAAGTCAAACCTCATCTGTGAGTACGACACAGTCCCCTACCGTTATGGAACTACTGTAATTGGCTAGGATGCTCTTTCAATTCATGAAAGCCTTTAAATTTGTTGCTCTTAAAGGGGCATTCCACTGGTTTTACTCATGAAGATCAGTTTACTCATCATGGGGAGGATTAGTCAGCCCGTCAAAACAATTCAGCCCTAATCTTTCTGTCCTTATCTTTCAAACCTCATGATAACAAAAGGTTTCTGTCAAATATTTGCGGTCTCAGTCCTAATTCGCGATAACCCTGATGACATTATGTGGCCTGACAAAACTTTTCACACACTGAGTGTACTCATACTCATCATGACAAGTAAACTGACCTTTATGCTTGAACTTGGTAGAGAAGGTCTTTATCTGTCTCTTGTCAGTCGCCAAGCAGAACCTTACGGACTACCACTTTAACGGTTAGGACATGAGCTCATGGTTTTGCTGATGAGCTCATGCTGCAGTGTCTTTGTTCATTCATGGCCAAGATTGCTTCTTTTTTTTTTTTTTTTTTAAATGACCTGGTCCTTACTGTGCTGACTTAAAATTTCAACCATTCACCATCCAAGATACTCTTCTATCTTTTTAGACAGACTGCAGAGGAGGGCGTGCATTTGTCAGTGATGTCAGTCTCTATGCCCTGATGATATCATTGCTTTTATGGAGACCAGCCATTTTAAATCATTTATTGTAGATGTTTTCAGCACCCTGCAAACTTGATTATACGACAGTGACTTCATACCACCGCCTCTGTCTCAGAGTGCGCGCTGTGTCAATACATCCCGCAGGGTATTTCCAGAAAATCACATTTGGAGAAGGACAGAGAAAATTTCCGCCGCACTGCTTTCATAATGTGTCACAAGTGCTGGAAGGCATTGACATGGTGGTGAGTGTCATGTCTCTCCTCCAGCTGTAGTTGTTTTCTTATGATGAGGTTTATCTAGCCAAACAATGTGTGCTCTTTTTTTCAACTTTGACCCAGGAAAACATAGAACCTCAGAAAAGAAAATTTACAGCAACGTCAGTGTATAGAAAGAGAATAATCTTATGGGTCTGAGGAATAAAAACCAGCTGAAACACAGGGATAGGAATGTAGCCTGAAGAAGAAAACGATGTGAACAGATGAGAGAAAAGGGGATGCTGCCAAATTTGTCAGCGGCAGACGTGGCATGTTGGGTAGAACTGTCATTCAGCGGTATTCTGGGCCGCTCAGTAACAGTGGATCTACGCCGAGCTGAAAAGTGTGGGAGGGATGACTGACAAGAGACGGAGAGGAGGGATCTATTCAGAGAGCCTCTCTGTGTTATGGCTGAGTGACAGGACTGTGAGGTGTGTGAGATGGCTGTATATTCAAGTGATTTAGCGGGACAGTGGTGTTGGGCATGTTGTGTGCTCATGTCAAACAAATGAGAGTTGTCAAACTGGATGATGGTTTTGCCTCTCAATGAGAACGTGCGTGCATGTGTGCTGTGGCAGGAATGAAAAGAGCAATTTTGCCTGTCCCTCAAAATACACTCACACACATTCGCGGCTTCCTCAACTGCAGCCAGTATTGTGAGTTCAGATTGGCCTCAGTAGCCTGCGTCAATAATGATCAGCATCAATAGACTTTGACTCACAACCTTGTCACCAAGCAAAAGGGACAGAAGAAGGGAAAAAAGAAATATGGAAGAGGGAGAAAAAACATGCTGTGAAGATGGCTGAGGAAACTGGGCTGGAAGAGGACTGAAATAGCCTTTGGCGCAGTATGACTAAGACTTTAATTGCAGAGGGACAGAGAGATGTGGCCCTCTATTGTGTGTGTGTGTGTGTGTGTGTGTGTGTGTGTGTGAGAGTTTGCTTGTGTGTAATGTGTAGCTGTTTCCTTGTTTATCTTCAATTCATAGATATCGCTTATCGTGCAGTTTGGAGAAAATTAGTTCTATGACTGTCTCTCCCATGATTTACCTGTCTGCTGGTTTTGAGTTTGTGTGTGTTTGTTGTCTGTTTGCACCATGTGAGAAAACTAAACAATGATTTATTTTTTTTTGTTCCTATTCTCCGAGGGTAAATTGCTGTCACTGTTTGGTGACCTCCCGCACAAACACACACATACAATCACTTCACAATGCACCGACATTTCCGGTGCCACCGTCTCTTTTCTCAAATAAAAGTTTCCCGATGTGATTAGCACCACAAGAGCGCCTTCTTCTCCCTCCTTCCATTTCGACATCCGTTTCACTTTGCTTCTCTTCCTACTCTCTTCACCAGATGACTCAAACTGGAGCTGCAGGGTAAATGGTGGGTCTGTTGCTGCATTATTATGTGTGTGTGTGTGTGTGTGTATATTGGTGAGAGAGAGGTGTGAACCTTGGGACTTGTGTCTTGGCTGTAGCAAATCCCCAAGGTAAGCAATTATCCCAAGTTACAACCAACATATTGCTAATGTGTCTCAGTTGTTGCAGCTATTTACCTAAAATGCAATGATGAATCATTAGCTGTGGGGAGAACTCTGCAGAGGGAATAATGCCGAGATAGCAGGACTCATCAGTTAATCGAGTTTCACACTGAACCAATAAAAGAATATTCACTTTGCAGTTTTGGTGAAGCTCTACATCACCCCCGCTCCCTCCAGCAGCGTGGAGGTACTGCAGTGGAAAGTGGACGGGGTTGTCACAAAAACAAAAGCACATTCACAAATTTCTTTCTCACAGTCACACACTCAACTGGAAAGGCCACGCCATAGTTATCAGGGAGGAAGTGATGCTATCACCTCTTCCTGTTGGAGGTTGGTTTGTTGCTCCTCCCCATGTGTGTATGCAGAGGTATGCGTATGTGTTCATATGTGTATGTCTCATTGTGACATTTGAATGAAATACATTTTAGTGTATTTTGAGCTCTTCCTCTTTTTTAAGTGCATTTGGATTGATGTTCGATGGATGGATGGATGGTAACTTTCCTCCTCTAGTAGTTACTATTTGGTGTCTTTGCTTAATTATGACTCATATGCATATTACATTATTTTATAATCATGCAAACATCAAAGTTGCAACATCTGTTCTTTTATAAAAGAAGAACATTCAGCAGCATGCTAGCTCGAGATTATAATAATTTTCTGCCCATTTCATTGCACAACATATTTTTCGTAATGTTTTTGTGTACCGATCTTTATACATGCCTCTTGAGTTATTGAGATATTTTTGTTAAAACCCACTCTTCTTCAAACTGCAAAATTAATAGCAACATAATAAGCTCCACAGAGGCTTGTAGTAATATCAGAACGCCATTCATGAAATACAGTGTAGTCAAAGGGTTAAACTTCATTTATGTTTCTATATTGTGCAGCTTTCGAGCTTTACTTAATTTTTTTTTTTTTTAATCTCAGGAGCAGAGATTGGTGAGTACAGTTTATTGACTCGAGATAAAGAGACTATGAAACCAGTGAAGTCAGCGGCATAGATAATTGCGTCTACCAAATGCATGACACCTTGTTTGTCTTCATGCAATTGCAGTCATTATTTAAGGACCAAATGAGTTGAAAAAAGCTAAATGTTAAAAGTGAAAATGTATTTGTGATTTTATCCGGCAATATGCCGTGACAGGAATATGTAATCTTTAGGGAAATGGCTCAACAAAGGAAAAAGTGACACCTTAAACGCATCTTAAAGAGTAAAATCAAGCATATGCATATATTTCTCTCACTACTTTCTTATTTTTTTCTTTCTTTCTTGCTCTCTCGATATGCCCTCTACTGGTTGTAATTGGCATTATGTCAGCCAACTAGGTAATAGCTAAACCATCCTGCTGCTACATCAGGAAATCTGATCTGTGAGAACCATGCACCTTTGGATCTTACGCCTCTGCTTCCAGGAAGCTAAAACTGCTGTCAATTACACAAACCCAGCTGACACCTCCAGCTTTGATCTAATTCCGCTTTCTTCATCCATGCCCAGCAGTGCATGTCTCAATGCCACATCTACTGCAACATGCCACACAGGATGACATCATCATCCTGGGGCAAACAGCCAATGAGAACCCACAGGGGGGAGTCAATCACGGGTCATTGCAATAACGTCGACCAATCAGCACATGCCAAAAGGCCTGTAACCATGGTGATTAGCCTGGGTTCAAATACTTGCATGCGTGGCAGATGCCCCCTGCGCTGGTTCCATATGCATTTGTGTGCATAGATGGGCCCGTTGCATTATTCCTATACTAGGGTAGGTATATGCATGAAGGGGCACAGAGCTGTTATCATCATGGCACACTGAGGTGAACTCACTCACACCACCACACATGCATGTGAGCTGTATTCCTAGTTTTGTAACATATGGCTTATGCATGCATAATGTAATCCATACATGTATTAGACATGATCATCCCCCAGCTTCTACATGTTATTTCCTGGGTTTTTTTTCAGCCCTTGCAAGTTCTAACCACGGTAATTATAGTTGTTAGCTCTCCTCTGTATTGTTCTCCGAGAGGATGGATGAGGAGACGTGTGGGTGGCAGTGAAGGGTGAGGGGAGGGGAGGCAAGGACAGCAAGCAAACAGCACTGTTGAGTAGGAGAAGTACAATGGGCTGTGAGTCAGAGGAAAAAGAGGAGCGAGAGAAAGAGATGGGTGTGCTGTGAAAAGGTCAGTGTGTGGAGGGCTTTTTTAAAAAAAAAAAATGCCAGAAGATTGAGGAAACTCAGGAATGTTGTGTTCATGCTATCGCTCTGTTTAATGGCTTTAATGTTCATATCTGGCAAGGCAGAACTCGAGCAGGTGAATCATTATGCAGAGAGAGAGAGAGAGAGAGGGTGGGGGCGCTACTTAGGAGAGGCTCAAAATGAAAATTAATTAAACAACATACAACTATGAATTTCTGTTCTGAGAATACATTTAAATAGCTTGTGTTTGACAGGTAAGGGACATTTTAATGCAAAGTGTTTCTCTCCAGCTTGTTCCAATAAAAATATGTGACCTCTTGCCTCTCCTGCTTCCCCATTCAATTATTTCTTATGCCAAACCATCATCGTGACGTGGAATCATTTGACCCCTGCATTCCTTATTCCCAAGACTAAACACACCATTGTTATCTCAATTGTCTGTGACTGAATTATCTGAATTATATGCTACACTACTTTGCACACCCAGCAGCAAAACAGACACCGCAGTCATCCAAGCTATTCATTTACGCGGCCCTGACTTCTTTTTCAGCATCTTCCCTGTGATTTGCCCTCAGTCCTCACCTCACATTTTATCAAGCACACTCTCAGTTCGGTCTGTCAGATGAACACTCTCTGGACCAGAGTGATTCTGACCAAATTAGGACACCAAGATCTTGTGAATCACTACAGAAAAATGAATGCTGTGATTTGGTATCAAAAACTTATGACATTTGGAGATTTTTTTTTATTTTTGAGCAACTGGATGTCGATCGCTTCTGTTCTAGAAATTGCTCAGATTATTGTCTTATTGTCAGTATACATATGAGAGCCATACGTCTTCTGAGTGCCCTGTGTCTTGTGTGTGTTGTTAAGTTTCATGAGGCTGTGATTAACCTTTGAAAATGACAGTGACAGTTTTTCTCTCATTTCTCTCAATGGCCATGACGGTTCATCTCTCATCAAAATTTAGCCCCATTCCTGACAAGCTAGCATGAAATGGTTGGTGCCAATGGATGCCTGAGGTCTGCTCACCAACAGCCTCTAACAGACACAAATGTCGGCTGGGGAAGCATATGCCCCCATGAGTCTCTGAGGGCTAAAAACAACACACTGAGCCTCCCAGCCCCCTCTTAGCGGCTGTCCAATACCATGGTGGTGGTGCCGTTGTGTACTCAAGTGCATTGCCTTTTTAATACAGTGGGGTTTATATACGTCGCTGCTGATTGGATCACACCTCTGACATGGCCACCAAATGAGACCAAACATATGCTCAAAGCCCGATGCACACCATTGCGGTGAAACACGCCGATCAACCCATAAACCACAGTAAAATGATGCACACCATTTTCAGATTGAGCACGCCTCTGGTCTGAGTCCCTCCTGATTAGATACTATCATACATCCTGCTTTATCAAGCGGTTTACTGATGATTTTGCATTCATTGTTATGTTTCTTGTTACACGTGTCTGTAGGAGGGATGAGTGGTTCTTAATCAAGCAGATTTTTCATTTTTCCAAGTTTTACATGATACATGGGATTTTACTGGTGCCTTTTACAGCAGTAAAATCCAACACCAACCTATTTTTTTCAGTGTTGACAGTGTGTTCTGTAGATTGTCCAGAGGGCCGTGTTACTGGCCTGGTCTAAATGTGTTTGTTCCATTTTTTTGTATTGGGGCAGAAATATCAGAAACAAAAATACTGAAAACCTTCCTGGGTACCACCAGAGTTTAGTTTTATGTTTACTTGTCTGAGTTTGTAGTTTGGGGGAAATTGACCCTTTAACAGTCCTAAAACAAGTAAAAAAAGATCTCTCCTCTTGGACTGAGACAAAAGCACCTGTTTACTTTACAGGTCCTGAGAATATTGAAATGAAATCAGAGAACTGTGTATCAGAAAAATCCTGAAAGAAGCTTACTTTCTTCGACCTAAAGTATTCCAAACCCTCAACAGATCATGAATCTAAAATAAGATTTCAAAACTCAACACGTTGTTTTTCTGGTGGGATATGACACAGTTTAATGCAAATGTGCACAACGGCAGCGAACACTTTAAGTTAAATCCTGCACGTTAAGCATCTTAAATACAAAAGAATGGAGGCTAAGACGCTAATCCTTCACACTTGGTATAACAAGATTCTTTCTTTGCTGTAATGAACACTACATTTAGGCCATAAGTCGTCTCAAAGCATTTTATGTGAGTTTTTCTTTTAATTTCTAATTTCTTTTTTTGAGTCTTCACTTATTTGTTCTTTCCTTTCAGCAAAGATGTGGACCAGAATCAGCTGTTTAAAATACGTTACTAACAAGTCTTTTCTTAGTATTCTCTTTAGGGTGGACTTTAATGAACTTAGTGACTGTTATCATAGAGCTTTCTGAGAGAGGAAACCTGCAGGGAGCCTGGACTTCATTTTCATTTAAGATCTATTCATAGAGGATCAGGTCAGCAGGGTAGCTAGATTATATCTGCAATAGATAGCTGTGATGACTCATCTGAACACAAACTAGACCACTAGGATGTGTAGCCTAGATGCCTTTGTATGACTAAAATGCATTTTTCAGTTAGTAGTTAGTGGAGATGCAAGAGTTCACAATAGTAGCTTTTTCCCCCCTCTCTTTACTCTTCCCCAGAAACATAACTTAGCCAGAAAAACTGGTTCATCTGCCCTGACCACTGAGGTTTAACTCAGTGCGCTTAATTCTGCTTTCAGAGCAGCTCATCCCCTCCAGCAAATGTTTGCTTTAACTCTAAATGTAATTCATGACTGTGTAGAAAATGATCAGAGAGAGAGAAAGAACGCACACCAGAGTTGGAGAGGTGCTGACAACGATGAAAATATTCCTCATACCCTGAGGAAAACTTTTATGTCGAAACGTCTGTACAGTTTAATCAAATTTCTTGCATTGTGGCTACGAGTGTGCGACTTCCCTCTCCTGCGTGTGTAGAGATTGATGCCATTAAAGCCCTTGTGTCAATACATCCCACCACCATACTCAACCAACACCACCTTAGACATACAGACTCTTCTGCTCTTTCACACCAATCAGAAATCCTCTTGTGAGATTAATGGCTTTTCCAGGATCTTTCTCTTTAGTCATTTTAATAACATTAGTTTGTGTTCCCTGTCAGGTTGTCCTTTCCCTTATTTTGCCTTCGTTCTACTCAATTTAACGTCACCGCTCCTAATTGTTTTGAAGCAGACTTTGTTCAGACAAGCAAAAGCCCACACAGACAGACAGACAGACAGACAGACAGACAGACAGACAGAGCTAATGCTCATGCCTTATCAATCTTTGATGTGTGGAGGACTAAAGGCAGACATCTGGAGAGGCTCCAGTTGAAAAGATAGCGATGATTACGCCTTTAGATTTTTCCCTGCCTTCCTTTCCTCATTGTTCCACTCCACCGATCCTCCACTGTGTCGCTCAACAGCTCCTCATCAGGGCGGATGTTCGCAGGCTCAGGGGGCTCGCATTTGGGCCTTCCAGTCAAGAGTGAGTGTCTTGTCCGATGGAAGAGGAAGCATCCATATTTTTTCTAAGCAAACAACATGAGGAAAAGTATAGCTCCTTTAAACAATAGAACAGGATAGGCTGCTGCACTTCCTCTATAGAACATAATGAGGATCGTCACACCATAAGAGTCACATGGGCTCTCTGTGAGGAACGCTAGCATAAAAATACTGTGGTAATCAGTGATGATATTAATGATAATGATGTTCATTTGTCTTTTCCTGATAAGTGTTGAGATGCTAATGCCTCTGGTGATGATAATATGAATAATATTGCTGTGGATTTATGTGGGAGAGACTTGGCAATGTTGCACACACGAGTGA
Source organism: Pempheris klunzingeri (assembly GCF_042242105.1). NCBI lineage: Eukaryota > Metazoa > Chordata > Actinopteri > Acropomatiformes > Pempheridae > Pempheris > Pempheris klunzingeri. The sequence continues at coordinate 10,709,340 of NC_092015.1, read as the reverse complement.
TAAACATCAGGGAGGAAGGCAGCTGCGTTTACAATGATTATTTATATACATTTTCACAGAATTCACACAATAACGAAAATGATGACACACATTAAATGATGCGTTTATGATCCCTATTTTACTCCCTCTGCATCTTGACCTACCTCAACCAGATGTGTGCTTAAAAAAACTTCAACTTAATTCACAGATGGTCATGGAAATAGTGAAGACAATCATTATAGTCAGTCACTGTACAGCAATCATAGAAGGCAAAACTCTCGACCAGCGTCTAATAACTGTAGATTAGAATAATGTTTGACCTCTTGAAGTCTCTGTGCATCCATAGCCAGTGATGATTGCTAAGCGTGACAATAGCGCCCCTTAGTGATCAAATAAACAAAATACTGGCACACAACAACCACGTGGTGGGGCACAATCTATTCAACATGCTGGATGCCTGATCAGTCTGGTCATTCTCAACAGGCCTTAGTATCAGTGAAACCCATTGTAAATGTTGGCATTTACTTTGGTGTTTTCGTGTCAGGCCTTAATCTGTGTGTCATGTTTTAGGCATTGACAGAAGGATATTAGATGTGTGGGTTTAATGAGAAAATACTTTTGTCAAACAGTTTTTTCGCAATCTCAAATTGTCAGCATTGCACACAACCACAGCCTCAAGTTGCACAACACAGATTTTTTACTGGAACGTGAATGAAAAACCATAAATCCTTCCAGATCCTCTATTTACTTACTTTTTTTTTACAAGCAACTGCAAAACAAATAGACAAAGGGATATTGTACTGAAGTATCACGTTTATTCAAAGGGCGCGACTTGACACACCATACAGTCTTTATTGGAATATTTTGGGGACACAGCTCTGTGGTTTGGCATTTAGGGTCCATGAGATGAGGAATGTTAGGATTTCCTTCGCTGCTTTTCACCCTTACTGACCAGCAGTGCACTCACAAGTTGGCTGCTTTGGGAGAGTTTTGTGAAATCGGTGAGTACATGTGTTTTTTAAATCACTATCCATCAGATGGCTGCAGTTACGCCACAAAACACACGGTGGCGATAGACAGCAACAGGTCCATTCAGAAACCCTATTTGAGCAAGTTTGCTCTAACTTGTTAGAATGTTTTAACACAGACTTCTTTTTTTTTTGATCTACCTGAAGAAATGTTTAGACTTCCTACTGGGGCTACGTGACACAATATAATCAAACAGTTTAATTAAAAAGACACTAACACGGTTGTTGTTGTTTACATCTCACTCTATTAAACACCAGATGTAACTTTAAATAACAATGCGCTTCTCATTTTGGAGAATCACGGCGTCAACTACCACAGAAGTTGAGTTTTTGTACACTTGGGATTGCTGCCGTTCTTTCCCCTCCCTCCTCCTCCTCCTCTTCCTCCTCCTGTCTCGGATCATAGACACTCCTCAGCGCAGTCAGCTGCGCCTCAAACGCGCGCACTGATCTCCAGTTCTCAGTCGATCACACACTCCACAGTGAGCTGCCGTGCCGCTCCAACTTCCACAAACTTCACCCGGTGTCGATGCCATGCGGGTTTAACCCCACTTAACTCTCGTGTTTCTACCAAAGGAGGTTTGTTTTACGACAGCGCAGGTACAATGGCCGTATTCTGCAGCAGATCGACTGATTAGAGGTGAGTTGGATCCAACACTCAGGACAGTTAAGCCGCTGGGAAACTGTTTTCTTCTACTGCTCAATCAACTCTCTGTTATTCAGTAAATAGCAGCATGTCTGTTTATGAAGTGATGTCTCTGTGGATACAAGCAAATAAGTTTGGCTTTTAAGGGATACAGGAGATAAAAGTAATACTTTGCCACCATTGTTTCCCTTTTGGAATACTACAGTGAGTGCTCACAGATAACAGTATCTTGTAATAAGGCCATTTCACATCAGTGAGCACATACAAAAGGATTATCAACTTCATTAGCTTGGCTTCTGTTTTGTGCAGTTCAACAAGTTTTTCCACTGGTGTTTCTTAAGTTCAGCTGCCAGTTGCTAAGAATCCCTGTTAATGAGTAAACCTTGAGAATTTGGACAGTGCACTGAGCTCTTTGATACAGATTGGTATTCCTCTCCTTTGTTTACCCTCAGGGGTGACATCAGTTTTCTACAGCGCTCAAGTGTTTGCACTGTGACCTGTAGGTTCGGACACAGATAGCGAAGAGGACAAAGACCTTTTAGGACCATGGATATCGGCAATGATGTGGATCTGTCCAATAACAACATCACCCCACTGTGGAAACGCCGCACAGACATTTCGAAAAAACCTCAGGACTCAGGCAAACTCAGGCCGCGACCCGTCAGTTACCACATAAATGGGGTCACGACGACTGACCTCCCTGTGGAGGACAACAGCTCTTCGTTCACCTTGAGCCAACCTGCTGAGAGGCTGGTGGTCACACCCCAGTGTTGGGGCAAGAACACTGTGGTGTTGAAGCACATTCTGCACAAACCCTCCAGGAAATCGAGAGTTGTCCGTAGCATCAGCATCGGGCACCTCTCCAACGGACTTTTTTCACTGTCCAAATATAGATCTGAGGATAGCAGATCCGCTTCACTGGACAATAGAAGGTGCAATGGAAACCATGACAGGCAGAAAACCAGCAATGGAGTGACAGTATGGCCTGACCCCCAGGACCCCCAGCAATGCATGTCCAGTCCGTACAGTCTGAGCTCACAGAAAGACCAGATGGCATTTGGGAGGAGTTCCTCCTCACTGGATACCGTTCCTTGTAACCATTCTTCTCCTGTCCTGACCCCGCGTACTCCTAACAACAACAACGGCTACAACCACCATGAACTGTCCTCCCTTTCATCAGCATCCAGCTCCTCTCCCCCATCTCGGCGTACCCCAACTCCTTCCCACAGCTCCACCTGTAGCATCCCCTCCCTCTCCTCCCTTACCTCCTCTGACCCCCCCACCCCACGCTCCCCATCGCCAGCAGACAGAGGGCAGGCGCTCCACAGACAGTCCTCATCCTCGCTTGCCCTCTCACAGGACACTAGGAATGCCTCTTCCTCCTCTTCTGTCTCCTCCGCCTCCCCCTCTCCTTCACTTTCCCCATCTCTCTCTTCCTCTCCTCCCATCATTCTCAGCACCCACAGCCCTGCTGCCCTTAAGATGGGCACCCAGCAGCTCATTCCCAAGGGTTTAGCATGCGATATTCGGCAGAACAAGGGCCATCCCTCTGGGCAGCAAGGCCAAGGTCTGGTAGGGCTGCTGGGGTTGGATCACTCCAAGCGAGCGCAGAAAGCCCTCAGCATGGTGGAAACAGGAGCCTACTTCTCGACAGGACGTGGCCAAAATGAGGGGACAGATGGGGAAAGTGAGAGCCCTGGGATACTAAGAAGAGGCCTGAGGAGTACATCCTATAGGAGGGCCGTTGTGAGTGGAGTGGACTTAGAGGTCCCATCGGTAGATCCCAAGGCCCAGCTATTGTCCCAGCCAAACATGAAAGGGCTAGATGGGGATAATCCAGCTTCACCAGTCAGCCCAGCAAGTCTTGGCACTGTAAATTCCACTAGCCCTGGCACAGCCAAGCCTGCCAGCCCTGGGACACCCAAACTTGTCAGCCCAGGGACACCCAAACTTGTCAGCCCAGGGACGCCCAAGCCTGCCAGCCCTGGGACACCCAAGCTTGTCAGCCCTGGGACAACCAAGCCTGCCAGCCCCAGGATTTCAAAGCCTGCGAGCCCTGTGACAGAAAAGTCTACCAACAATGGGAAAAATAAGGTGGGTAAGCCTGTTATTGCAAAGAAGATTCCAAGAGTTAAGGAACTTAAGAAACAAAAACTAGTGTCCCCGAAGAGAAAATGGGGTGAAATCTCCAACAATATAAAAAAAAAAAAACTTGAGGCATTTACACGTATATAAGCAGGTGCAGTTTGGAGGTAATCATAAAAAGCTTTCATGGCTTTTTTATGAGCTGAATAAGAACATTTTGCAGTGAGTTCTGAATTTTGCTTCGTTGTACATGTTGGGTTAACTTTTAACTTTCTGTTGCTCATATAGAATATATACTAACATTGCTTAACTGGCTGATTGCCATCCATACAAAACAGTTTTAGAGCCAAAAGAAATCAGTTTTAGCATTTATCTGCAAATAAAAACCCTAGTGAATCCCTGTTGCTGAACTGGGCAATCGGTGCAGATGTACAGCCCTGTAAATACCCTGTGAACTTTGGCATTGCATTTTTCCCTTCGCTATAGCAATGAGATTTCTTGACTCAGTTGATCATAATCCATCTACCGGGTTTATATTTGATTGTGCACAAAGGTTGCTTCAACACAGATCTTTCAAGATGGGAGGGATAAAGTCCAAATTGTAAAATTACAACACAGGCTGAGTATTGTGGAACAAACTGCAGCAGCTGAAGTTCGGACAAGGCCTTACAAGGAAACAATTAATGTGGTTGTTGGGAGACATGACGTAATGTGACACCATGCCCACACAAACACACTTATACACACAGTGGCTCTGTAATTGGACAGGGGTCAATGAAGGAGGTCACCACAAAGGGCATGAACAGGTCATGGACAGGTGACAGATGCACACAAACCTATTTCATTTAAAGTTTGTGTGTGCCTGCCTGGTCCTTCAGAGTTCAGAGCCCAAGTCATTACATCTGTGTTGCGTTTCACTTTCCAGAGTCCAGATAAGAAGAAAGTTTTGACCACTCAGCGGACGTTTGACAGTGAGGGTGAGAAACATGCATCTGTTTTTGTTTTCGCTACACTTTTACTCTTAGTTTCTGATCCTTTTGCCTTTCTGCCTCGCTCTAAAGCAACACCTTCCTTTCTTTAAAAAAACAAAACAAAACTTCAACATGACAGATCTGTCTGTGTGTTTCAGAGGAGGAGCTGTACCAGAACTACCAGGAGAAGGCTTTACATAATGACTCAGATGAGGATGCTGATTCAAGAGAGCCCAAACCTGATAACGGCATCGTGGTGCAGTACAGACCCATACGCACCTCCTGGAGTCAGCTCAGTGTGGTCAGACATATTTCTTATCTCTTTCTCTAGATCCAATATGCAGACAGACATACAGTACAAACTCTGTGCCACAGTGCTGTGGAGTCTTGGAATGCCAGTGCGCTGTAAAACGCTGTCATATTCAGTTTGGCCGCAGCCCGTTCCCATCCTCCCACTGTTTCTGCCTTCCTCTGCCCCTCGCTCTGTTTATCAAGGAGTGCAGGAGCATTTCTTCTAGGAGTCGGGTGAGCAGGGAGGCAGACACTCAAGACCCACAAGAAGTCTTGGAATCACTGCTTGGCCTCATGCCAGTGGGTTGGCAAACTCTACATACTCGTCAGAGTGCAAATATGCTTAAAATGTTGCCTCTACAGAGAAGTGCGGTGGTTCTGCATTACATAATGTAGTTAGGGATTGGAACGGAGGGATAGAGCAATGCAGAGGAAGGGATTGAGCTAATTTAGTTTTCTACTTGGGCATTGCCATCTGTTTGTTTACATGTTTAGGAGGGAAAGTGCTGGAGTGAAAACAGGCCAGGGTATAAACAGAGCCACTCAGGACTAGTTCTGAAATTGCCGGGCAGGGACTGAAATGCGCACAAATTCTAATAAATGGCTTCAAAGCAGAGAACATTCAGAAAATGTCTTGTTTTTATTCTCGTGTATACCAGCAAGAAACCGAGGTGAACTGGGCTGAGAACGACATTCCCAGGCTGATCAGGACTCGTCTTCTATCACAGCTGCTTTACAGCTGTGGATCTGATGTGTCCGGCCTGATAGTACATGATGTAACACTGCAGGACTCCTAAACTCTCAGATTTTAGAGGAAATGCTGGCTTGACAATGTCATTGTTCCGATGCGAGAGGAAATTTTAGTTCCAATGAAGCCAAGAACCAGATATACAAGTTGTTGTCATGTGGGTCTTGTTTTTCAAATAAGTCTCCCCTCACTCTGGATTGCAGCTTTAGAAACAGAACTTGTAATTCTCAATTGAATAATGATCCCTAATTGGCTATGATTCAGTTACACCCAATGAAACTACAAAACAGGTTCAGTTGCCACAACAGGGTGCATGTTTACTAGCACAGTAAAGCCTCACTGTCTTATATCAGGTGCTGGTTTAGCTGAAGGTTTGGCAAAAGGGAAAGTAAGAGCAAGATAAATACTAAGGTGAATGTATGTGTGAAAGGAATATAAATAAAGAACCAGAAGAGATGTTTGGTCTGCTGCAGGTTTGTTTGTTCTTCGTGTTTGCTGAGGGCTGCAGGGCAGATACTAGAGAGAAGGAAGGCTCCTCCAGGAGCAGTATCACTTCCTTGTGCCTATATGCCAAAACAGGATGAAAAGCTAGTGGAAGTAAGGAAAGATGGCCTCTCAGGATTCCTGCCTGCATGTGTGATCTGGTAAAGTATAATGTGAATGTGCCCGAGGTCAAACTGATTATATTTGGTGAAACATGAGATGGAGGCATGCTTTTCATTCAGCCTTACCTTCAGTTTGATGAGGCCACAGGCTGATTAATTCAATAGCACTCCACACCCAGTCCATTCCCAAGATTTGTTTCAATCACGTACATACACTTTGCTTCTAACCATATGCTTTTGGGCCAAATGACACGTCACCGTAAGACTTTTTTGGTTACAAGAAATCAGCTTTTTTCTTCGCTTCCCCTGTGTCTCCTTATTCAGTTAGGATCTTTACTTTCCCATTTTCTACAACAACTTCATTGGCTCTCCAGCCAGTCTGGTATGTAAAGTGCTCCTTTCTTTGTGTGCGAGGACAACAGTCGCACACAAACACGCACCCGTGCTATGAAAGGGCTCCCAACCTGAAACATACGGAGGAGGATTAAGGCCACATGTCTGAAAAATATATTCTCAGAATTCTGATTTAAAACTTGCAGTCAGAACTCAACAAAATTTTCCACATGTGGCCCTAATCTTCTTCTGTAGACACAAGTGCGACTTTGTGTTTGAAATCTTTCCATGACTTTAAAGTCATTCTTTTTTTTTTTCACCCACAAATTGTGTTTTCTGACCAGGTAAAGAAAAGTGGTCTGTCTGACAAGATGAGTCAAGAGGAACGCAAAAAACAAGAGGTAGGAATCACATTTTACACTTTGTTTGGTTCAAAGTAAGAATAAACCAGTTTTGGGCTACATGGTTTTAGTTACCGAGCACTGGGGGAAGTATCGCTGCCCATTTGTTCTCTGTATACTCCACTAGACCAATAAAAAAGCCATTAAAGTAGCACGGCAGGAAACATACATCATGGACTATTATATCTTAAAAGCAGATGCATTGTAAAGTGTAGGACAAGGAGAGATGTTCCTATAAATATTTATCTGAATTTGTGTCATATTAAGAATGAAAAGTAGATGATGATGAGTAGAAACAATAAATAGACTGACAGACTGATGCGAGTGCTGAGATGTGTGTGGTATTGTTTAATAGCATTCCAAGCATGATTGTAGAGTGCAGGTAAGTCAGGCACGTTCATGACAGAGCAGTGAGTGAGTGAGTCAGTTCCTGGTGGAGCAACAGAAGCACGCAAACTCACAAATGGATGTAATGGACTGAATATTGTGGAAAGAAACACAATCATGAGTTTCCCCCTCTTTTCGCTGACAGTATCTCCCTCCTCTCTCGCCCTTCATCAGGCCATTTTTGAGGTGATCTCGTCGGAGCACTCTTACCTCCACAGTCTGGAGATCCTGATCCGCATGTTCAAGAACTCTGCAGAGCTCAGCGAGGCCATGACCAAGACTGAGCACCACCACCTCTTCTCCAACATCACAGACGTCTGTGAGGCGAGCAAGAAGTAAGTGTGCGGTTGTATTGTAATGTGGAGCTTTTGCAGGCACAATTATTGTCAGATGTGCATTGTTATGTGCTGTCATGTTGATACTGTCGCTGTATTTTTTGTGTCTAGGGCTTATAAGTGTTGGTTTTTAAGTGCTGGTTGCTACATTTAGGCTGCTCTCACATGTTCCCTAAAAGTCTATAAGTGTTTGTGGTTTCTGGCTTTGGTTGACGAGCTAGATAATTGTCTTATTTAACAGCTGGTAGACGACACTCATTCCATGTGAGGTGTGTCTGTCAACCCTGTTTACTGTATGGTGATACCATTCTTTCAGCTTGACTTTCTAGCTTCACTCAGAGATGCTTTCAGTGTGCAAGGGTTTGTGGGTAGACGGCACAGAGCTGTATGTGAGGTCACGTGCTGATAGACAGAAAACAGAGCGTGGGAAGAAGCGAGGGGCAAAGTCAATAAAACGACAAAGAACAGAAGAGCAATTTGGTTTAATTGTAATTGTATGATCCACATAGACCTTCCCCGCTGCTTGAGAGCTCTAAAGCAGAACTGATGTGTTCAGCGTTTTGCCTGTTTTTATAGGTGAGTGTAAGAAAAATGCAATGGCCAGAGTTGCTGCTATGAGCCCTCTGAGTTTACCTGTCCACCATGATTTATACCACATTCGTGTGGGCTGTTTAATGACATTCTTGGCCAGGTAGCCACGAACGTCCAAGGATCCCATAAACCGATGGATACACTCACACGAGAGGCCATGAAAGTCGAGACTGATGAAACTTGTGCTGCCTCAGCAATTACTGCTTCGCACAGGGCTTCGTTCTCTCGACCAATGATTGACAGAAGAATTTCTGACCCCGTGTGTCTGGGTTCATATGTGTCAGTGCTTTTAACAGTGGTGTCATTTCTCATGTTTTCTGTGAGGTTACTCTTCAGTATGATAATGGCCTCAAACGCAACTATGATAGAAGTATTCAGTTTGTGAATATTCAATTTAATATCAGCCTAAGATGTTGGTCTGAAGTCACTGATCACCATGGCAGCAGTCTCACATCCTTTGAAGTTTCAGCTGCGGCGATGTTGGTCTACAATCCTGCCAGAGGGACTAAAGACTCCACAATAAGTTCAAAGTTTACAGTCTTTTCACTCTCTCCCTCCGTTAGCCCCAAGTTTACAAAACCTACTCTGACAGCAAGTTGTTTCCACATTTCTGGGGTTATTCTCAAAAACTAAGAGTTAATATCCCACTTTAAAACTAGGCTAGAACAAAAGCGCTGTAACATTTCAATGTCCAATCAGATTATTGTGATGTGTAACAGCAGAGCCAAGTCAAATGCAATGAATGCTCTGAATACTGGGCTCTAATTCTCAAGTGTGACCCCGTAACCGGGGGCTTGCTGGAAGCTCTGGGTTAGTAAACCTAAGCGTGAAATTAGGTTAATCTCTCTGTTGCTTAAACTGGAAGTTTACTCCAGAGCTGAAAAATGTGTGAGTTTTATTTCACCATTGCTTTCTTAGTGAAGATGTTTGTGTGTGTGTGTGCATACATGTAGAGCATTCACTGCCTCCGTTTTGCAACTGTTCATGACATCTGCTCAAAGATTCCATGTTGGGATTGCAGCCTCCTCCTCAGAGAGGAAGATTTCACCATTGCATACAGTATACCATCTACATGTAGGCTTCATTTGACTCGTCTCTGTTATCATGACAGAAAAAGAGCTTCTACAAACATTACTCCTCACTGTCTGCAGCTTATTAGGCACTTGTGGAATTACACGGACAGTATTTGTACATTTATTTGCCTAATTCCCACTTTGTATGAATGGGGGTATCTGTAAATTCCTCAGCCACTCATTCCTGTGTTTAGACGTGCCGCAGCCCATCTCACTGCCCTTTCTCATTCCTATACACAGTTTAATGCATTACCTAACCCCCACCCCCCTAAACACACACACACACACACACACATAATACTTAGACCTGCATAGCTCCAGGGAGGAGAAGGCAGAGAGAAGGAGAGATAGTGTATCTTAAGATGAAAACTGGCCTGTAGCACGGGTTAAACAAGATATTTTACTTGCAACAGATAATCAGGCTTTGAAATTAGCCTGTCCAAGAAAATAGCAGAAATATCCCTCCACCGGCAAGCTCCTGTGCAGTCTGTGTGTGACAGAGATTGAGAGGGCTGTTTTGAATTTAAATGCAGGCGTGTTGCTGATTGTATTTCATTTGCAGCCTTGGGATATGATGTATCTCATTCATTACCACAACATAGTTTATAATCACGACAACGCACTGCAACACGGAGACAAACTGTGACACAGAGCATATCCTGGAAGGCTGAGTTTTGTATTATTTAGTACATGTTAGTAGAAACCTTTCCTTTTCATGTGTCATTCTTGATCATCCTGTTTGGACTTCGCTGCCGAGACCACTCATGAAAACATGCTGTGAATGGGGTCAGTGAGTTAGGCCCCAGGAGGGAGCACAGCCTGAACTTGAGCATCCTTGACCTGTTAAAGCCCTGATTACACCTTTAGGACATGGGCCTGTGTGTGTGTGTGTGTGTGTGTGTGTGTGTGTGTTATCCTGTGTGCTCATGCCCTCGTTGGAAAGGTTACAGTTCACAGAGTGCGGGGTCAGGCATGGACACAAGGCTACATAGTCAGGAGAAGCATTGTTTCCCATAGATAGTCATGGCCCAGAGTGTGTGGGGAGTAGATATGGGTGGGGCTGGGTAAGGGCAGCAGAGGTGCTTGAGCAGATGAGCTCAAACTCGGTCCAAGCGGTCAAGGTCAGCATCCTGTGTCTGTGCGACAGCTTCCTGTTTGTCACCTTGGATCGTGCATGCAAAAACACTTATTCTCTTGAAGCTGGCCATGTGGCGTGCCGTTAAACCGGCCATTTGGTGGTTCTCAGGAAGAGGAAAAGCCTCTGTGTTATGGTTAATGGTAGGCTATGTCTATTTTAAGAGGCGGGGAGTTCCTCTTATGTGATCTTACAGCGGGTTTAGATGAAAGGTGTTGGCAGTGCTTCCTGCCTTCCTGACTTTGTATCTGTCATTGTATCCTATATTTTCCCATGTGTGGGATGACTCATTATTTGACGTTTCTGACTCAAGATGTCTCCATGTATGGTATGAATCCTTGACATACTGACCCTTATTCATGCTTTCTTCAGGTTCTTTAAGGAATTGGAGGAAAGACACCAACAGAACATAGTGATCGATGACATCAGCGACATCGTTTGCAGGCATGCACAGTCCAACTTTGATCCTTACGTCACATACTGCTCCAATGAGGTCTACCAGCAGAGAACCCTGCAGAGGCTGGTGTGAGTGACCGAGCAAACACACGATAACAGATGTTCTTATCATATCTCATGGATTTCATCCAACATGCCTGTTCTGACACTATGGACCAGGGTGTTTGCTCTTCCCTGCTAATTTCTTCCTCTGTCTCTCAGGCTATCATCATTTACTCCTCTTTCTTGATCCATTTTTCACTCTGTCCTCTCTGGCAGGTCCAAGAATCCAGTTTTTAAGGAGGTGCTAACGAGGATAGAGGGCCACCCAGACTGCAGGAACCTCCCCATGATCTCCTTCCTCATCCTGCCCATGCAGAGGGTCACTCGGCTGCCCTTGCTCATGGATGTGAGTGCACAGAAGACATACAGTAGCATGAGCTTTGGAATTACAAGACTCTTATGGCTCTTATGCAACAGTTGTTTATTTATACTTCCTGACTAATTCTACACAGAATGTGTTCCAGCCTCAAAGATGTTTGTGTGACCTTACATCATCCCCTGATAATCCTAACTGATTCACATTCTCCTCTTTCTCCCTTTTTAAATGTTTTTCTTTCTTTCTTCTGTTCCATGTTCCCTTCGGCAACACATTATTCTCTCCCTACTGTGCCTCCCTCTCTTCCTCTCTTTTGCTCTACTTTCATCCCCCTCTCTCCCGTCCTCCATCATTGTCTCTCTAGGGACTCTGGGGTTTATGCTTGTACACTTAGAGGCTTTTGGATCCTGAGAAAGTTTGGTTTCAATCCATCTCTTCCCACAGCGTTCTTTGGGCATCAATACTTTATCAGGCTTTTGATAGTGTGTTGTGAATGGTTGGAATGAATTGTTGTGAGTTTTAATGCGTGAATATGTTTGTGTGGGAATTAGCGTAACTGATTTGAGCCCTGACTCCCTGTGTTGCAGACAATTTGTCAGAAGACCCCTAAAGACTCGGCACAATACGAAGAGTGCAAGAAGGCTTTGCAAGCAGTCAGCAAGGTGTGCGGGTTTGAGTCAACCAGAAATGAATTATTAATTATTATACACACTCATTCTGGAATTTACGGCTAATTTCCAGCACTTCTTGATCAGCAAAACATGCAGATATTTTACAGTTGATGGATACAAGCTGGAAAGCAAAATGCATTTGTGCATTGTGATTAATAGACACTGTGTATGTGTGTGTGAGCAGGTGGTCAGGAAGTGTAATGAAGGAGCTCGTACAATGGAGAGAACAGAGATGATGTATACCATCAACTCTCAGCTGGAGTTCAAGATCAAGGTATGGACATGGGGTGAAATACCTCAAATTGTTACACTTTTCTTGAATAGCATTTAAATAACAACATAACTCTGGTTAGCAACTGATATGAGTGAGCTTGAAGTCATAGTACGACATTTTGGGGTAATGTGCTTATGCACTTTCTTACTGAGAAGATTGATTTTGCTCTCATATGTTGTCCTTTAAATACCGGTTAGCTAACGAGGAAAGAGCTGTAACAAAATTTGCCTACCAGCACATGTTAAGCTCAGTAATTAAAGGTATCCTGTGAAGTGTTTGACCTCCAGTAGCGCTATGGAGCACCCATGAGTGGGTCCCTGTTTTGTTTTTCTGTTTCACAGTGATGCAAAACACACTCCTGCCAAATGTTTCATGTTGTTCCACCGATGAACAGGTGGTGCTAATATACCAGTATAAGCAGCAATTTGCCAGCAAAGGCAAGGAAACTAGCCTCTATGTTTAAAAAAAAAATAAAAATCAGCTTTGCAAATGTTTTACAAGAAAGGAACTAAAGTAAACACATTTGTTAGACCTTAAGGATACACACAATTCTTTTTTTGTAAGTAACATTAGGCATAATCCTTTATCCTTTTTATTTACAAGAAAATGCCACAGGGCAACTTAACACATTATATCTTATTTCTTTAATCCAAAGTCATCCTTTTACGGAGGGTGTACGATTTTTTTTTGACAGAGTTCAAAAAATTGTCAGTGCCATACTAGCCGTTTCTCTCGGTTTCCAATCTTTAGGCTAAGCTAAGATAACTGGCTAATTGTCGTAGCTTCATATTTACCGAGCGGTATCATCTAACTCTGTGGTACAGCAAATAAGTGTATTTCCTCGAGTGTCAAACTACTTCTTTGTGTATGTAAGTATGTAAAACAGGGGCTTATGCAGACATGCGCTGACATGTGCACACAGACTCAATACAAGACACATAGACAAGCCTGTGCATTATGTGTAGAGTATCTATACACATAATGCTCAGGCTCTGCAGGCTGTGGTGTGTCTAACTAGTGTGGGAAATGGCTGTTGGCACATTTGGGACTCACAGATGTCCAGTGAACATATTCTCAGTCTGCATAGCCAGCTGTTCATGCACGCACACAAATTGTGATTTAAGCATTTCCTGACAACATTAACATTACAGAGATTTTAATACACTGCATTCAGTAGATTTATTGCCATTTCCTGTTTATCATATTCTCTTTCTTTTCGTCCTCCAGCCTTTCCCCCTGGTCTCGTCCTCCAGGTGGATGGTAAAGAGAGGAGAGGTGACTGCGTTTGTGGAGGACAACAGCATCTTCCTAAAGCGGAAATCACGGCAACAAGTCTATTTCTTTCTCTTCAATGACGTCCTCATCGTCACGAGGAAGAAGAGGTGAGCCTATCCAAGGGAACTGCTGGACAGTGCGGGCAGGTTATGTGTTTGATTTAGCTGGTGTTAGTGTGTCCTTGGTGTGCCGGCTTTGCTCGTAACTCACCTGTTCTGACATGTTGAGGGTGAAAGTGTAACCAAAAGCCCTTGTTTTTCATTGTGTGTGAGTGTGTGAATTGCATATGGCCCTGATTGCAGGGCGTTTTCACTTGTCCTGGGAAATGAGCCTGTTAAGATAAAGAACAGGTGTTGAACAGAGGTTCATGCTGAAATGAAAGCAAAACAGAAAAGACAACAAAAACAGCTGTGTCACAGTCACAGAGTAAAGTCACTTTCAACAGGGCTGAGGAATGTTTTTAAGAAATGAAGAGGGATTGGCACCTGAAAATGCACTGTACAATTAGACTGATCTTCCACGCTGCTCCCCTGCGTGTGTGTTACTTATTGATCAAGTAGAAAGAATGTCGGTTTGAACTATCTCAGGTCCCAGAGCTCTCTTCAAGTGACTGCTCGTCCAAGGTTCAATCTTAATTATGCTAACTTTGTTGTGTTGCAAATCTTAGGGAGAGGTGGGAGGGTGATGGAAGAGGCACAATCCATCCGATGAGTGATAACCGTTAGCTTGCCAACCCCCGTCAATGAGCCAAAAAGTCAGTCGTTTGTAGTTTTACCCTCCATCAATTTCCTCCTTCACTCTGTAAATCCACCAGAGAGCCAGCCTGCCCCTAAGCCATCCATCTTCAGGAGCGACTACGGCACCCCGGCCGGTTATGGAGGTAAAGCTGTGTTCCCATAGCTTTGCTAAGCTTCTTTAGTAGTTTTGTTGTCACATTTTTTATAGGGAACCCATCTCAACATCGATGGTGTCATTCTATAGCCATTATACTGTGAAATCACCATTTACTTCATCGTGACAAGTTACGGCAAAAAAAGTTGTCCCTTCACACTTTGAGCTTAACAGTTGCAGATACCTGAACCTAATGCAACTTGGCATTATAAATCTGAGCCTGTTATCGAGATTGTAACATGTCCTGGTGCCATGAATCATCTGGAGCTAATAGACCTGCTCATTGTCAGCCCTGTCAGGGAATCTACTTTCCCCTCCTCTCTTTCCTCTAGTTTTAGGCAACACCATGAACCAAGCCATAAAGAGGACTTCCTTGAAATGGTGTGGTTTTCATTTGCGTGTTTGTAGTGTGGGTGTGCGCAATACAAGTGTGTCTATTTCTGCCAAAAAAATCCCTTTCCCGTCCATCTCCTGTGTCTGGAACTGATTTTTACCGCCACTCGCAGACTAAGAATCCCTAAGAATCGGTAGAAAAAAAGAAAAGAAACATTCCATATGATATTTTTCTGGGAATCCGATCTGGGAAGGCAGACTCCAGCAGTGTGTGGTGTTAGGCCTGTGTTTGGAAGAAGGATTTGGGAAAGGGAGTGCTCCGGAATCGGAGAATGTATTTGTGCGTGTGTGTGCGTTTCAATGGGAGAAGCTGTTATAATATTGGTTTGTACTGTGGGGAGCGCTGGAGCCCTGCTGTGGCACGCTATTCTACTGCACTCCATCTGCAGTAATCAAAACAAAAACACGCCAGAGGTACAGAAGGCTAGCCAGGCACAGCCAGGTCACAGACATAATGGTATAATCGCTCTTTCCCTTGTCATGACTTGGAGTGCATGGGTGGATAGCTTACAAGCAGCTAACCGCACTTTGTTGCCAAATGTAATAATGCTGTGCTTGAATCGTTTCGGCTTCTTCTTGACCGTGAACAGCAGAAATAAAGGGTTAAAAGGTCAAAGCCACGGCACTTACACAGTAGAGAGAAAACTTACCTCTGACATTAGAATGTTTTCAGTTTTATAGGCCGCTATTTCTCAGTTTTCATGAAAAGTGTGTGTTGGGTGGTGCCGGTATGCTGTATAACTAGTATCACATCCTCAAATCAAATCAGATATTTTCCCAAATCTCTTATTGAATCTGTATCAGTTCAGCTTTTACCATATTTTTAATGATAGAGGTTAGGAATCTGAGATGACAGAGTAGGCATTTTTTTAATTAAGCACAATTGCCGAACACTTTCCAGTTCCACTTTCTCCAATGTGAGGATTTGCTGCGATTAGCCGGCTATTGGAAACCAACCCCATTTCAGACTGGGCTTTTGTCACACAGCAGGGAAAGTGTTGATCCGCTGCACGCTGGCTCACAGGAACACTTACATAACACTGAGTCCACACCAGCTGGCTCCTCTCTCATCTTCACTTCCCCTCTTTTTCCTGTGTGATGTTGGGCATCATCTAAACATTCAGTATTGCTGGTGTTGAGGGTTCCATCTCTCTCTTTTCTCTGTTTTTTTTTTTTTTTCTCTCTGTCCTTTCCCTTTCTTTTTGGTACTCATGACTTTGTGGGGGTTTTCGCATATCCTATCTTTATGCGTGCGAGTCTGTAATCCCAACACTTTCTGCTCTATTTTTTTTACCCCCTCCCTCTGTTTGTTTGACTATGTCATAGTCTCTAACGCTCCTACTTTGAAACAGAACATTATGCTCTTTCTATTTGTGCGTATGCATCTCAGTCTGCATGCTTGACTTGGAGTCCTATCTCAACATTTCTCGGAGGATTTGCGTTAACTCTGCCTGCGCATTGAAGAACTGGTTGTACACTAGTAGGATAGTAGCTGGCACAGATGTGATGACGTGTGGTAGATGCCTGCGCTATCTCTAACAAAAGAGATTTTCATTCCAGCAAGCTTGTGTGTTTGTTTCTGTGGAAGAAGTTTGTGAGACAGTAGATAGAATTTCTTTCTCATATCTATACACTTATCAGCACCTCTATCGCATATTTCGACATAGGATATATCAATCATTTTCCAGTCATTCTTCTATTGAGCAGTAATCCAACTCTGTATATCTACCCACCTGCAAACATGAGGACACTCACCCCACAAACATGTAGATTCCCCACCCATCCTTTTCCCTCAATGTCACGTAAATGGCATTCTAGGCATTTTACCTTTGGGGTCCTTTTTAGGGTAAAAATTTAGGGAATGTTATCATGGTCAGTTTTCTTTGTGTGTTTTTCTAAAATGTTGACCTTTTCCTTTAAGCCTCAGGTCAATCTGGTTAGCCTGATGCATAAAGCACTTTGTGGTTACAGTTGGATGCAGCTTTAGCATAAATGCCTTTTCTGTCTCCCAGTCCGTGCTCGCTTTCCTGCCCACTCCCTTATCTGATTTGTCTCTCCCTGTGTTTTCTTTCTCCTCTTCCAAGACGTCTAAGTGGTTTTGGGCAACAGGCTTTAACTTGATTGATTGGTGGACAACAGGGACTGATGGTTAACGGTTGAACCTTGTTGAGAACCTCTCAGCCCTGACTGTGGATTCTCCAACCACTTATGACTCCCTCTGAGTCCAGAACTTGTGTGGATGTGAAAGAGTGAGACAGTGAGACACGGGCAGTTCCACTGTGTGTGTGTGTGTGTGTGTGTGTGTGTGTGTGTGTGTGTGTGTGTGTGTGTGTGTGTGTGTGCGTATGTGTTCAGCATGAACGTGAACACTAATGGACATGCTGGCTTACACACACACACACACACACACACACACACACACACACACACACACACACACACACACACACACTCTTGCTCTTTCTCCAGGTTCAGTGCAGCATTAGAGGTCCCATGTTTCATTATCAGCTCCAGATGTTTTTAACTAACTCTGTGTACTGCAATACACGCAGGGTTAAGCTCAGGTAAAAGTACTCATGGGAAACGTAGGCACTGACTAAAGAAACCAGGGGGCATCTGATTTAGTGTAAGGATATGTAGACAGCTGAATGTGTGGACCTTTGACACAGAATCTGAGACATAGGGTGAAGGTTGATTTATGAATCCCTGTGAATTTGATTACAGCCCCTTAGCCTCTCAGGGGCTGAAATGCTGAGGTACCATGAAACTGGATCTGATCTTTACTGACAACAAAGAGTTCAAACATGATGTGTGAGAGTGAGTGGATGGATGGTACAGTGAGCACACAATAATCAACAAATAATATGTATTTCAGTTCTTCTTTTCAAGCTAAGACATTAGTTTTGTGTATTAACATTCAAGCCTTTGATTTAATGTAATATTGGAAAAGCAAAGTGCCACCAAAAAAGTATAGGTTTATCAAAGCTCCAGCTGGTGAGTGGTGTCCATGTCCATGTTGGGGGAGAAATAGGAATGCAGACTGTAACATTTGGGGGCTAAAGGGCACATTACACCAGTTGTGCACTGGGGCTTACAACAGACAACCACAGGAACTTTACATTCAGTATGTGTTTGGGTTTGTAAAATGAGACTAATTCTGTTTCTAAATGCATGCAGTAACTGCACAGCTTTAGTAGCTCAGTTTCTATGTGTTGGTATGTGAGTTGCAGAACACTTGTTTGTTAACTTGCTTGTTCAAGAACCATTGAAGGACGTTGTTACAGGATGAAATGCCACTGAATTCGGGGAGTTGCACCATCTTTAACACAGTACAGTTGGTGAAATCTTATTAAAGCTCTTTCTCTCTCTGTCTCTGTCAGCGAGGAGAGTTACACTGTGATAGACTACGCTCTGAGGGATCAGATCTGGGTGGGTTCCTGCCAGCCGGAGGATCTCAACCTGTCACCGGTCAGAAGCACAACCAGCATGCTGAGCTCACGACAAGCCGGCGCCAACCATCTCTTCCGTCTGCGTTTCCGTAGCAACCACTCCGGTGAAAAGGTGCCCATGATCCTCGGGACGGAGTTGCTGTGAGTGCTATTTTTTTTGTAACCTTAGTTCCTCTTAATTACGCTATTTTTTTCACTTTTGTTTCAGTGCAGATTTATGAGCTCTGCTGCTAAGCAGCAGGTGAATATTTTTTTTTCCTATGACACATTATGTATTTTGGTTTATAGTCAAGAAAGTAGACTGTCTCATTTCATCATTACTTTTATGGCTGAATGCTTGTCCGTAGAAGAAATAGCTCAGATTGTTCTCCTCTCCCTGAAACAGATTCCAACTCCCAATATCTTTCCTTTATGTGCTCTAATGTGCTTTTCAACTTGAAGTAAGAAAATCCCATTACCCCTCTCCCATTAGCTCTTATTTCTTTAGTCTGCGTTTGGACCATTACAGGTCACAGGGATATTTTATTACATCTATTGTCAAGACACAGCCTGAACCTTATTACTTGTTGTTTATGTGACCAAGGAAATGAAGTTTATTAGTCTGTTATACAGTCATACTCTCTGCAGACGTACTCTAACACAGAATACACCAGATAATTGTTTAGTTGAGCCCAACCAACTTCTACTCTGGGGAAAGCAACTCTCTTTGTTTAAATTCCCATGGTTGTAGCAGACATTTGCTGCATGTGCAGTGTGAATGATCTGAGCTACAAAGACAGTCTGCTGGTTTGGAACCAGGCAGTGATGTGTTGGGGGTCTGGGGTATCGCTTGGTGGCGGTCCAGGCCGATGGGCCCTGTGTACCTCCTACCAGACATTTATCTCCAGAGCCTTAATTAGTAAAGTTATAATGAAGCCTTAATCATCATGGCCCTCTGAACCTTCTTTCACTCGTGTAATGCAAATATTTTGGTGACAGAAAAACTCCTCCAACACACCCGCTTTCCCCCGTAGGACAATATTTTGCTTGTAAAGTCTGTCTAGTATTTGGCTACTTCATCATCCAGATTAACAAAATTGTAATTTGGCCTTTGTGCTAAGCATCACATTTATAGACATCCTTCTTCACTCCTGTCTCTGGCAAGGTTATCGAGGATGTCATGGATGCGCTGTAACTCCGTTGCTAAATCTGGTGGAGTTTCTATAACATTCATTCAACATTCAACATTCATTTTGGCTGTTTCCTCAGCATTATCTGGCAGATTTTTTACTGCACTGATTCTGAGCTGGGTTGTCTGTTAAGTAGCAACTTTTTAGCACCAAAAGGGTATTATCTTACTGTTGTAGCATGTTGTACCCATAATACGGCTTTTAACAGGTCTTATTAGGCAGGCTGAGTCCCTTCATATCCCATGCAGCCATCTTGGGATCTTGGTTGGGCACTCCCATACCCCCCCCCCCCATCTCTCTTTGTGCAGCAAAATAGTGAAAAGCGAGCTTGTTTAGATTGATTATATAACCCACACAAACAAAGAGGATCTGTCATATATTGGGCTTCATACAGGGTTTATTTGTTCTAGTTAGTGTTGGGACTGCAGTCACACACACACACAAATGCAGAAGCACACGTGCACGCGCACTCAGTGTTCACTGTAATTATTTGCTGTGGTTCAAGGCTTTGTTAAGGAGTGTTTTCATATGCCTGTTCCTCTTCATTCCTGTGTAGTTAGAGAGCGTTCCTCTGTATTCTCATTATAGAAGGTGTGGTTTCCAACTCAACAACTTGTGTCTGTCAAATGTTCTACAAGTGTCATATTATTTTGTGGGTGTTAATCTACAGGAGTTTACATTTGAATTTAAATATAGCCGTAAAATGTAAATCAATAAAAGTAATAGAAACTATTCAATAACTGATAAACATTAACCTTACACCAAAGTAATAGTTACTTTCAAGACAGAACATAAAGTAAGCCTCATGACAACAGCTAGTACAGATGCATAGAAGGTAACAGCTAAACAGAGAAGTGTCAAACAGATAATAGTGAGAAGCATTAACACCTCAATGTGATAACTTCAGAAACAGCTGCAGCTTTCCGAATTCCAAATTTACATCAAGATGCTACTGTGTTTTTACACCCCTCCCAACCTTTTTTTAGCCTGTGGTCCATTTGTCCAGGGTTTGTCCCTCATTAAAGTCTGTGTCAAGCCCTGAATGTGTGAAATTACATAGACAGCGGTCCTTGTTGGAGTCCCTGTAAATCTCCACTGCACAACTTTGTGTCTGATCCCTGTTGTGATTTAAAGTGAAAGTTAGTTTTACTGTTAAATGGCAGTGTGGACCGTTGATATCAGCCCTCATGCTATTTCTAAGTGAAACACCTGACAAAGCGACTGCAGTAATAGTGTTAAGTGTGACTGCTATGGGCCTGTGGAGGAGGGAATCTAAGTAACATGACTGAATGTGCCGCCCGCTGAGCCTTATATACTGTCCACACATACACGTGAGGGGGGGGGTCTCTTCGTCTAACTGCCCTCTCTGTCTAGTGTGTGTGTTGTTGTGGAAAGCCCCTAGACTCCCTCCTTTGATAGCTTCAGTTTGGGGCCCTCAGCTCAGCTGTAATAGTGTGTGTGTGTGTGTGGCTCCACTCACTGTAGTACTGAATGAACTGAGGAGAGGAGACCCTGGCAACTGGCCATTGTTACAGTGGTTGCTAGGCATTGTTTAAGCTGTTGCTTAGCAGCAGCCCATTGTTGAGTGGGCAGTTTCCCACGAGTATCCCTCCCCCTCTGCCTGTTTTTTCACTCCGCCCGGCTCTTCTTCACAGTCCTGTGTCTCATCTTTTAGACAGCAGCCTGTGTCTGCTCTTTGTGTTTGATGCCCAGAGAATAACTTCCTCTTCCTCCGGCCATTCACCCCAATTCATTGATCTAACCCGACATGACACATGGAAGTGGTGTTACATTAGTCAGCCTATTTTGGTCTCTGTTATTGTTAAATGAAGTAGAGAGGACAATAATGAGTGCTGAGGCTTTTTCAGAAATTGTTCAAAGATTTTAAAGCAGCGCTGCAATCAGTGATTGGATTATTATATCTTGCACAGGGTGACGTCTTCAAAAAGTAAGAAAATGATGAGAAACGTGCAGTTTTTCAGAGCTGTAGGTGCCAAATTAACTTGTTTGTGTTTAACATTTTATTCAACATATTGAACAGAATGAGTAAATGGTCGAACTCGTCCGCTCGACAAATAAGTAACGATTAATTCAATCAAAATCGTTGATAAAGTAAAAAAGTAATCCACTAATTTAACAAAATTGGTAAGGCTGTGTTGTGGTATGATAACTGAAGAAATGGGTAGATCATTCATTCATATCGAGTTTGCATTTCATGAAACCAGGTGATTTATTCAATTCAATTCAACTTTACTGTCATTATACTTTTGTTGCGTGCAACAAAACGTAGCTTTATCAATTCAATATAGTGCAACTTAGCGACTAACTAATTAAAAGATAATTCAATCACTTAGAAACCTAGTTTACATGCTTCAGATAAGGTACCCATACTCTGTAATTCAATCTTCACAAAGTGGTTAGGAAAGCCTGGGAAGACGCTGCTGACTGGACGGGACAGTCGGCTGATTTGTTCTCGCTGTCACAGTCCAAAAGAAAAAATTTCAAGCTTACTTTGAGCCTGATTTCTCTGTTAATGAGTGGTGGAGCAGGTATGTGCATCGTTTTGCACTGAGAAAATAAGTGCACTCCACTAAAAAACAAGTGGCTGCGTTGCAGACACTCGCCTGCATTGTTCACTTCACCACTGAATTTAAGTGCAGCTCAAGTTGGGTTCCAATGTGAAATTCCACACATTCTGACCGAAGGCGGGTCTGTGTTTTTTTTTTTATGGAAATGAAACTGTAGAAATGGACTTTTTCTCATGATGTTGGTCAGCGTGGGCGTTCTTGCTTTCAGTTCCGTCTGTTCTCTACCTGCCGACCTTTTCCAGCCGATGCCTTACCTGTGTCCGTGCATCACTGTGTGAGGTCTAAGAGCCATACACGTAGTAGGCTGATCTTTGACCGCAGTGGTTACGTAACGGGTCAGGAATTCAGGCAGACAGCTGGATCGGAGATGGCACAAGGACGCCTGTGTGGCTGCGCTCTGACGGTCTTTCTGGCATCGTTTGTGATGCTCTTCTTGTCTGTCTGCGTCCTCTTCCTTTTCTCTGTGTCCTTTTGTTTGGCGTACGCATGCCAGCGTGCCTTCCCCATGACCCTGATTGTTGTGTCCTGTCCAGAGTCAGTGAATAGTTCTTCTCTATTAGTGGAACAGAGCAGCTACAGAAGTCTGCAGCAAAACAGTTCTGTTAGTCAGATATGCAGCCATAACACAAAGCAGCACCGGTTACGCAACAGCCCCGGCTGGAGGAGGGAGTCTGTACTTCTGTTGCACACTTTAAAAAAAAAAAAAACTCCATCTGCTTTCGTTTATGATATTGTTTTTGATTTTCTTACTATGACTGCTTTCGTTAAGATGACAACGAGGAACTTGCTGATGGGAATGGTTCCCTCTGCCTGGGAGTTTCCCTGACTGGTCAGCTCAGGGTACAGAGATGTCATGTTTTTGTCTGAGGGGTAGGAATTGTTCCCGAATACCGCTCTGACCTGCGGTTAAGTGGAAACAAGGGAGGGACTTTGGTTGAGAGTAAACAAAGTGATAGGAGTGAGCAGAAAAGGTTAGGAAGAGATGGAGAAGTGAAACTGAAATAAGATGAAAAACAGCAGTCTGTTGGTGATTTTGAGTTGGCAGGGGAAGGAAGGTTAGAAAGAGGCTGTCATCGCTCTTTATCTACTTGCCTGAAAGAGGCTTTACAGTGCAGCAGCGAGGCCTCTGCTCTTTACAGAGGTGAAACAAGAATCTCCGACAATAGATTTATGATTCCCGGTATTCTCCTGCACATTGGGATGAATAGTTAAAGGCAGAGGGAGCTTTGCTACCACGAATAGACTGATCCTGCACAGGCCTGTAGCCACATAGAGGGGAAGAGGGCAAGCACCTGCTGTTTGTGCAAATGCAGTATTCACATGCCTGCATGTAAACACACACATATACACGCTCGCATAGTTTAAAGGCTGGTTTTCTTTTGGTATGCGCCTCACATTCCACAGATAACCATTAAGTGGCACACAAACACATGCGGTTGACTGTTTGCGAATGTGCTGGATATATTGGGGATGTGTGCATTCACAGTTTCGATTAAGTATTTCAGCTGTTTTATGCATGAGAGGGCGACCCGTCGTGATGTGTGTGTTGCGTATGAGCACATGTATCGCATCATCGGCATGTGTGTCCAGCTGTCAAAAGCGACGGCTAACAGCTGCCTTTCCCACAGCACAGCTCGGACGTCAGGGGAGCTTGCACATTCAGTACAGAGAGGTAACCAGGCACATATCCACTTGAATATCATTTAAGCTACGTCTCATACATGAATACGACAAAATAAACATAAAACATGATCGACGTCATATTTAAAATGGTTATTGAACATTTGAAAGGCACCAGAGAGAGGTGGCTGGTCTGATGGGTGTCGAATGACTGCAGAATTTATTGTTCCATTCCACAAAGGTCACGCTTACCAGTCACAATATTGCATCGTGAGTACATATTTAATGGTTATATTGGTTATAAACTTTTATGGTTCAAACAGTCCAATTAGTTGTTTAGGGATGACGTGACCTCATTACTTTACAGCTTATGTGTCCTGACAATGACCAGAAGAGCACGTATAGAATGGGAGCACAATGATGAGGTCTGACTCATGGGACTTGCCTGTTTGAAGTCCATTTGAGGCCCATGTGAGGAGGATCCACTCTGTCTGTGATTGTCAGTGTGTGTTGTACCATCTGCCAGCGTCGCTGAGTCACAGAGGGCCTCAAAAACCCCCTCTGGTTCATTTCCTGAACCCCCTTTATCTGTCCCTCTCTTGCTTTTCCTCAAATCCTCACCTCCCTTTAGCAGTGGATGAAAACAGGTGGAATGAGAGGTTGAGTTTCGTGGAATCTGACCTGTGCGTCTCCACCCACTGTTTTTTTTTTTTTTCTTTCTTTTCCCATGAAACACACGCTACAGAGGGAGAGAAAGCAAAAGGCAGGTCTGTCCCCTTGTGAGAAACGGCCTTTGTGCCTGTTCTCCTCAGTTCTCCCCCACTGAAAACACACCTCTGTTCTCTCATCGTCGTGGGATAGAGGGGGAGGAGGGAGGGAAGGCAAAACTTGCCGGGCAACTAAATTATCCACGTGCTGCGAAGGCCTGTTAGCTTGTGTGCATACAAGCCCGCTTCTATATGATGATGCTTGGTTTAAGTCAGTTTTGACTCTCCTGTTGTCGCTGTGCATTCCCTCAAAGAACAGCTGTGACATAGTGTGTGCCACATCCGTAACGCAAAATCAAAACATGAATCTGCTTTAACCACATTGGAGGAAATGAGCAACACTCAAAGCGCTGACAAGTTTTGAGAGTTGTGAAGTTTGTTAAATGAAAAAAAGCGTTCAGAAGCTTTTTAATGGCAGAATGGGTTAATAAACTGTGCCTGTGCTGTTCTGGGTGCTTTTAGGAATGAGCGTGCTCGATGGATCAGTGCTCTGGGCCAGAATGTGAACAAGAAGAATGAGGACCGAACCAGTAAGTTCCCAACAAACTGTCCTTTTATCCTATTGCGCCACCTTGTGGTTGTCCAATGAAACAGTTTTTTTTTTCTCATTGATTTAAAAACAACTGGCATGTTAATTCAGGTATATTCAAATAAGGCCAGTGTAACTTATTTGACATGTGCTTATTTGTTGTTTTTAGATGTCATGCAGGTGGAGGTGATCAGGACTTACACAGCCAAGCAACCAGACGAGCTGTCCCTGCAGGTGGCTGATGTGGTGCTGGTCTCGCAGACTGCAGACGACGGTACATTTAAGCTCTCCGTGCCTCTCTTGCCTTTTATCGCTCCATCCTGTTCTCTAGCTCTCTCCTCACTCGCCTTCTTTAGTATTCCTCTCATTTCCCACCTTTCTGCTTTAACTGCATCCTTTCATCATGCACTTTTATACACTCTCCTTTTCAATACCCATCTGCCTCACATAATGGGAGCTTTTTCAAGATGTGGTTTTAAAACTACACAAACGCGCAGGGGCCAAAGGTCATTTCCCTATTGGTGACCATAGCAACTGACTTTCATGTTTAAGAACAGAGAGAGAGAGAGAGTACAAGGAAACAACGCATGCTTCAGTTTTAACACGGACGTGATTTTTTTTTTTGCGTTTAGGTTGGTATGAAGGTGAGCGACTGCGAGACGGAGAAAGGGGTTGGTTCCTCGCCGAATGTGCCGAACCAATCACGTGCCAGGCCACCATTGAGCGCAATATGCAGAGGATGGACCGCCTGCAAGGGTTGGAGACTAATGTGTGAGCAGGATGAGCCGGCTGGTTAAACCACAGAGGGTTTTCTCTCAGCTGTTAGAGACCCTTTGACACACCAGTGACTTGCCTTTTTAAGCAGTGAACCCAGACAAATGAGTTCAGGACAGCATCAGTGACCTGCCTTCAGGGACCAAATGGACCAATGTGGGATGTGTGTAGCTGCTAGACTCTTTGCAGAGAAGCCATCAGACTTCTGCTCAGCGTCCACTAAATATCAGGCACGCCGTCTGAGTTTCAAAAACTGCTCAGAACAAACACAGTGGAACAACAGAGATTTCCTTAATTTCTGTGTGGGTGGGATGGCTTGACAGTGGGATCTGTCGCATTCATTAATTCCCTGGTTGGTTAGAAAAACTTCACACCCACATCCAGTGTCACTGCTTTCAATGTCCTGCTACAAAACTGCTGAAATTTGTAAATGTTTTTTTTTTTTTCAAACATATTTTCAGTGTACACAATGTGCAATGACATAATTAAGACAACAGTACCGCTATAGGAGGTAAAGTAAATAGTGTGAAAATGACAGCAGCCTGATGTGTGCTCTGTTAATGAGGCTCAGGCCATGTGACTAGGAGCTTTGCCTGTATCAATGTATCTTTGAAGATGTTGATTGTAAAAGTGATAATGAGGCGAGAGAGTGGGTACGGCAGCTTGTTTACCGTGTGTGGGTTTGTGTAGGAAGTCTAAAGAGTAGCATCTGATGGCAAGTGAAATTATTACAATGATATTTACAAGAAAATACAATAGGGGGTATGCTGAGCTGCAAGATGAAAAAAAAACTAAAACAAATGCTGCATGACTGAAGTCCATGGCACTTTGTGTAAATAGAACAAGTCAAAATTAATTGGATAATATAAAGAATTACAGCCATCTGGGAGGTATAATCTCATATGTCATCCATGGGCCAAGTATCTGTTCTCTACTGCAGTTTGTCACCAGTTAATGTCAACACCATGAATCAGAAGCTACATTTGTGTCTCAAAAAACGTTATTCTCTCCATCCACTCGATGATTTAGACAGCCTAAAATATCACACACACTTGATGCCAGCCAGAGGTGTGTTTATAAATATCCCCCTTAGGATTTATATCTGATGTTACAGAGGCAGGCTGAAATTAATTTGTGTGTGGTGATGGTGAGACCGGCACAGAAGAGTGGCCCTGCTTTTAATGTGATTGTCCAGTGTGAGTCATCTTTTTAGTGTTGCCATGCCGAGCCTAAGGAAATGAATGGCTTGGTCAGAGTGTGGTGATAACGCCATCTATCAAGCCCACTTCTCCGGCCCAGCCCAAATGACAACCACAACTGTTGAGCTACACAAAGCGAGGTATGATTGTGGCGCCCAGCAGTATCGAGACTCTCGAGAGCAGACGAAGTTTTGAATTTGCACTCAGGGAAAATTATATAATACCACACATCTAAGCATGGACTGATCTCAATCACTTCCTCTACTTGTAACTATTGTAAATCACCTGTGTACATGTAAATAAGGAACAGAGCCTGAACTGTAACATGTACGTGTTCCAAAATACAGATTTATATTGCAGAAACATGCTTAGTCAACCTTTTTATATATTTTAATTAGCCATTATAAATAAAAGCTTTATTGCTTGGGGTTTGTCATGTTTTCTCTGACCAATGACCACTTTGACTTTGACTTTCAGCCTACTAGCACAGATGAAGCTAAGTGAGGTGTTTCGTGGTACATTATTTATTGCGAAGTCCGTTAAGTGACATTAATGTAAAACAAGAGCAAGATTTATCCCAACCACAAATGTACAAACCAAACAATAAACAAAAAAGCTACTGAGTGTACTTGAACATGGATTGGTCCTTGCAAAATAATAACCAAATAGGCAAAAATGATAATGAGGGGAGTCATTCAAGTGCATAACATTTTCCAGTGCTCTTGCGTGCTGAGCTTGGCTTTCAGGAGCACCCAGGGAGCACCATCAAGGAGGCCAGCTGGTTATCATAAATATCCCAACTAACCTCTGTGTCCAAGGATGCAGTCACTCATTTCCCAGGTTCCTCTCTTCATAGCCAGCCAAAATCCTGGCCACTTCTAATCATCGTCATCATCGTCATCAAAGTGAATGTGTTGTCCTCTTGGTGCACTCGCCCACGTTCTGCCGTAGCCCTTAGTGCTGCCCGTAGGCTTCTCCTGGGTGGTGATGAGATCTATGATGGCCGTGATGACTGCACAATCTTTGGACTGACGGTTCTGCCAGTCCACAGGAGCAGGCTTACGAATCTTCTCCTCCAGGAGAGAATCCAGTTCTTTCCTTAAACTCTGCAGAAGAGACGAGAAAGGGTCGTTAGTGAAATTAACGGTTCAGCTTCGTTGATGTGAATGTGTCCTTGGCTTACCTTTACAAGGTGAGCGATGCGTGCCGGGGATCTGAAGACGATCCACTGGTCCACCGCGACCGTCTCCTGGTCCTCGTCTTTCTGGATTGTGATGTCTCCTCCAAAGAACAGCAGTGAGAACGGGGACACCTCAGTGCAATCGTACAGGAAGATCTGAGGACACACAGAGAGACGTCGCTAACGCACAACGACAGGAGTATTACAACAAACACGCTAACACACTCGATGACAGGGAGCGGCATCATTATGTGACACGCCGCACCCGACAGCTATTCTGTGGTGTGGGCTGAAAGTGTCCCATTAGCGAAGAGAGGCATTGCAAGGTTGAAATGTGTTTCAGTGCCTCCAGTGTTAGGAGAAATGTCATCTTGCCCCGTCTATGAATCTCGCAAAATGTGTTGCACTCTAATCCATCCATTTCCCCCCTGTGCAGCTGACAGCTGCTTATGTGGAGTGATTTTACTATTGAAAAACAGCAGTGTCTCTCAACGAATGACAAAGTGTGTGTCTCTTATAAATTATTGAAAGTTCAAAATGTGGCACGTATACAATGAAGTGATACTCTAATGCACATTATCTGTATGCAGACACTCACAAAAACTGATTAGCTCGATGGTCAAAAGGCACAGAGACTACATAAGCAGCAAAACTGAGGCCAAACAAAACCTGTTTCAGCTTTGAAGGTAACAGACAGAAGTGTTGAAAAGTAGCGTCAATGAGCAAGGCGAAGAGACTGAGTAGGTGAAAGGAAAAATAAAAGCAGCAAGGAGAGATCAGGGACAACTGCATTTGCCCCATGAATGTGTAATGTAATGGACCACCGGGGGCAAGTGCGTCAGAGGAGATAAAGTTAAGCGTCATCCCTCACTTTCTTTCCTTTTTTTCATTTCTACAGCCCTGGTCTTCTGCTTCCTTCTCTCTCTCAGTAAACAAATGACCTTGACAATCTCGCACTCTCGGAATACCTTACTTTTGTAAAAGACAAAATGCACAGCATCGTGCACCAAAAAACTACTTCTCTGACACACTATTGGAAAAAAAAATAAATAAAAATTTAATGGTGGCAATAATGATGGTGAGATCCAGCAAAACACTTCTCTTCAAAAAAGATGAAGGCACCAAAGTGAGAGACAAAGGTGCAGGCAGAAACCAGAGAGGACATGAAAGGTGTTTTTCTGCAGAATAGTAACATTCACAAAGAGAGAACAAAGACAGTCAGATGGAAGGGAGGGGAAAATGAGAATGTGAAGAGGGGGAGAAAAAAAAACATAGAAAGAGGAGGAGAGGAGAGAGGGCGGCAGTCAGGGAGCTGACCGTTTTGCACCCCCCCCCCACCTCTTACGTTTATCTGGACGCTTTGAAGCACAAGAGCCTTTGAGAGAAAGTTGAAAGGCAGCGTTTTAATCAAATATTCATTCAGTGGCACCACTGCCGACCTTTAACCACCAGTCCCCTCTGTCCACTCATACACACAAACAGAAAGATACAGCAGCACTCAAACGTGAAAACACACAACATTCATACAACGGTGATGAAGCGCAGCACAATGCGTCCCCGTGTCCCCTCGCCTACTCACACTGCTCGTTCTCATCTTGAGGTGGTAGATGAGCCACGTGTAGTTGAAATCAGCCTCTTCAGCATTGACAGATTTCGGATGGATACACACCTTTCCATCAGCCTGGGTGTACACTTTAGCCCTGAGAAAGATAAGGGATTAGTGGTGATTTTTGAAAATAAAGCTTAAAGGGTTATCGGAAAATTAGGCAAACCGTTTTGATCATTTATTTATTTAATGCCCGCTATGTGTGTGCAAGTTGTCGTCAAAATTGTGTGTGAAATCCTCATCACAACAAACAAGTTTTGTCAAAATGAATCAGAAATAAACATAGCTTGTTAATTCCACACACAGACGGCCTCCTACCACTACGGCACGCAAGGTACCAAAGACAAATTGTGATGCAGTCGGCAAATCATCTCTGACATGAAAGTAACACCGTGTTCCAAACCCGTGCGTGCCAGCCAAACAAAACTGACTGCTTGACTGCAGGGAACAAGCTGCTTGTACTAGACAGCAGTCTGATTTAGCAGCAAAACAAACAAAAAGTGCTTAATCGAGAAATGGATTTGTTAAATATTGCAGAGCTGTGGTGCGGACATGTGAAAGTTGTTGAGAATTACTTATGCAGAGGAAATGACCCTGGAAATTTCGCTGTGCAGCTGGGTCTAAAGCTGTCACTGAGACAGACAAACAAAAGTGACAGCCCTACCATGAGAGTGTGCGTCTGTCTTTTGCACACAGGTCACAGCCACTGCCTATGACAGCCGCCTGAGGGCAGTTTTATGATGACTGCATTGATCTTCAGCTGCCAAAGCACCTCTGTTTTGGAAATTCGTCGTAACGCGGTCTGCGCGGCTTCGCGCAATTGTCACAGCTCCCTTACAGAATTCTTACCTGAGGTCTGATGCGATATTGTTGTGTGTAGGCCATTTTTTCTGTCTAAAGATCAATAAGAATGATTGTGTGATTCTCTATCTTGTGCTGTGCAGCGTTTTCCTGTCTGTTTATGTTCATCTCCCTCTTTGAATTGGCAGACTCACCCTGGCCTCTTTTTGCTATGCGATGGTCTGATCATGGCCACCTTCGGGTACAGACCGGCGACAATCACCGCCTTTATTAACTTCTCATTGTCTAAGGAGGGAAATTAGAGGAAGAACAAATGAGCGTTGCAAATAATTGTTAACTACTGCACATCCTGATATTTATTAATAAGAATGAACATTTTGATAAGCAATTCACAACCTAAAACTGCTCTTGGTTACCTGAGTTGACGTTAGATTTGGGGTCTTTGGGGTCCTTGCTGCTGACGAAGCCAGTATGCATTAGATGCTCAGTAAACTGACCCTTCATGTTGTGCAGCATCTGAATGACAAAAGAACAAATTACTTCCAAACGAGGCTACATGTCCTTATCTGCTCTGACAGAAGTCAACTTAAAAATTTTATCACCACCCCAGGTTTTAAAGAACTTCAGGATAGAGCTCAGAACAGCACTCATGATCCATCCTGCTCACCTGGAGTGTATTGGCAGACAGGAAGTTGTCCCAGCAGTACTCCCTCTCATACCTGGCACCACGCTGTTTTGCTTCCTCCCAGCCCTGGCAGATCAGTGAATGATGAATTAAAAAAGGATCGATTCATACAGTAGATGGAGATGAAAGGAAATTGACAGATGTGGGCTATTTTACCTGGAAGGCATTGACAATAGTGAGGTGGTCGCTCTTGGAGTTCCTGGACAGAACCTTTCTCCTCATGTCTGCCATCTTCTCTTTACCCTGAGGGAGACAGGTGAGTTTAAGCTAATGTCTTTAAGGCGGGCGTTGTGATGGGAAAAAAAAACAAAAAAAAAATCAGAGGGTAGAGTGCAGCCATGTGTTGAACTGTGCGTGTGTGTCACTGCCAACATAAGCTTTCATGTCAGTGAGCTCAGTGCCCTACCAGGGGTATGAAGAAAGGGTCTTTGAAGCTGAGTGAAGCAGCAATGGTGAGCACGGGGTCGAGGCAGCCCAAAAGAGCCCCGAACAGGATGAGCTTGCCAATGTGAGGCTCCACGGGGAGACGAGCCAGGTGGAAGCCCAGCGCTGTCAGATTCTCTGTATGGTCCAGGGCGTTCTAACACACAACACGAACACATCCTTAGTCATCTTGAGCTCAAGACAAGGTGTTTGAGGACCACTGAAGACCATTAAGGGTTGGTTTTCCCTTTAGTCATGTAGCCGCCATAAAGGTGAGTTTCAATACAGCTTCCTCCTTGATTTTCTTTATGTTTTAACATTGTTAGCATGAAATATTGCTCATTGTTACCTTAACCCTTGAAATATGTAGTGATTTCTCTGCTGGTCCTCAGTTTCTTTTTCAAAAATGCTAATGCTTCCAAAATACCCAAATAGCTCTGGTACTTTTGTTGCTAGCGAAATCAGTCAATTAAAGCTGAATCAATTCCACCATCTCAGGTTTTTCTTACACTCATGTGGTAGTAAATTTTTTGGGTTTAAGGCTGTAAACATAAACCTAAACATTAACTTTCACTTTCAGAAATGATAGGGGGCAATTTTCTGTCTGACAGTTCATACAGCAAATGTTATCAAGAGCATAATTGTCAGAACAACCTTTATTCTTTCTTACCAGGTCTGTGAGGTTCTTGATGGCTAGGCTGACCCCCTTTTCAGTGGGAGGGTCCAGGGCTTTCTCCAGGAAACGAGCTATAGACCCAAGCTTCAATATCTAGGAAGCACACATTAGATTACATTACATACTGATCAGCGAAAACATGCAATTACTTTGCCATAAATGACTAGCGCTTAGACAGAGAAGGGAATTTAATGTCAAACACTGAACTGTGAGAAATACATATTTAGTTAGTTCCACTGCAATTAGCTTTATGTGTGCCTTCTCGTGGTTTGCTCATATTGCTGTTTACAAGATGTACGTGCCTAAAAGCTAACACTGTGGAAGGTTAATCACATTAACATGCTTCGCTGAATGCTGGGCTGAACACAGAATTATTGTTATCATAAAAGATGCTATGAATGTTAACACTCTCTAAATGTTTATTCACTTCCACATCAAAAAGAGATTTTTAATTACACCAAACATCTATCTGTGAAGAGAGAGATAGAGAGATAGTTGGAGGAGACTATTCTTTCACACACTGAAGCTATGCTTCAGGGGCAAGTTGGGGCTCAGTGTCTTGCTCAAGGACACTTCAATATGCTGACTCATAGGGGCCAGAGATCGAACCATCAATCTTCCGATTGAGGGACAACGCACTCTACTTCTGAGCCACAGCTGCCCGATCGATAGATTGATAGGTATTATTGATCCTAGACTGGGAAACTGTATTGTTACAGTAGCATAAATGCAATAAATACACAGTAAGGAAACAGACTAACAGGGTGGTGATGGAATGTTTGTGCATTAGAGTGTCTGCTCAGGGTTAGCATGCTGTCAGTGTTTCTCTCACTTTAAGGACTGGCTGATGCATTAGTCCGCCTCTCACCCACTAGCTTCAAAAACTACATTACACACATATTCTAACAGATCCCACTAAACTAGTGGAAGACGCACACTCAAACAAACACATATCCAATGAATCCGCTGGTGGGAACAATCATTGTAAACACTAGATCTGAGTGAACTTTGGCTTAATGTTCCATTAGCATGGGTTGAAATATGTCTGAGTGGAGTATGAGGATTCAAAAAGAGAAAGCAAAACGAGAAAGGAAAAAAAAAATAGTAAGCAACAAAGAAGAAAGTGACTGCTCATGTAGGAGAACGACGCTCAGAAGAGGAGCTATTATGTTGCCGGCAAAAAGGGAGAGAAAGCTGGAGAGCAAGGGCCATGAGTCACCCTACAATGTTCATCCCTAGCTCTCATTAGGCAGGAGAGGCTGTAACCCAACGCAAAAACAGCAGCATTGTCCTCGTCCCTCGTCCCCGCCCCGCCCCGCCGCCGCAATCACTGTTCTCCATTCACAGCCATCTTCTCCTCAACTCCCAAACCAACACCTATTTGTCTGTCTCCGTCGCCCTGTTTCCCTCGTTCTCTTTACATGCACAACCTTGATCTGCAGGCAGAGCTCCTCCAGTGGTGTCCTCATGATTTCAGGTAATTGATAGGCATCCAGCAGGCTGGCCCTCAGACTGTTGTACAGATGATAACACTTCCCTGGACACACTCTGGATATATGCACAGAAGGAGAGAGAGGGTCAGAGAGGGAAAAAAAAATATGTCTTATATCAGTCCTGTGACAAGAGCTTAATCTAAAATCAATGGGATAAAACTGCACTCAGTGAGCAGCTCCTGCTAATTGGACCTTGCACCACTTTGATGTCAGAGCTAGCTAACGGAGCAGATGTCTCGAGTCACAGACTGGAAACAACCTGGGAGTGACTGCACTTTGCCTTTCTCTGTGTTTACAGATGGTAAGGCAGGGAGGAGTGCACTGACGGGGAAGACTGACAGAGTTGAGATGGCAAACAGAAGGAAAAATAATCCTCCCAGATTAGTATCACATACTCAGAGACACGAATATACAGAATGCTCTCATTATAAAAATATCCACAAATACCCATGGGTGAAGAAAAAAAACACACACACGCACACACACACACACACACACACACACATACCTGCCAGCACGTCCTTTCCTCTGTTTTGCATTGGCCAGGCTGACCCACTCTGCTGTCATAGTGCTGATGTTGTTATTGGTGTCAAAGTTGGTCTCCTTAATCTTGCCCCCATCTATCACATAAACAACGTCATCTATGGTGATGCTGTGAGGAAGAGTGGAGAGAGAGAGAGAGAGAGATGAGAGAGAGAGAGAGGAAGAGAAAGAAGAAAAAAAAAGGGGCTGAAATAAAGACCAAATGCGGCACGAAAACACTTCAAAGCGGCCCGTCAAGAATGTTTTGCCAAGAGTCTCACGCAAACAGTCATTCAGAAGTAAAAATAAAATTTAGCCCTTTGGTAGGTTTAGAGTCTATATTTAGTGGAGTGATGTGAGGAGGGTGCAGGCAGCTTCTTAATTTGCTCAGTTCGTGTGTGTGCGCGAGGCTTTGTGGATGCATTAACGAATTGCCTGTCAGAGACTCAGTCTGTCCCATCCAAGCCAGTGTTTCAGTATTCATGATCAATCCAAGAAACATATGCTAACTAGCCCCAAATCCACTGATGTATTAATGACTGGGACCTAATGCATTACACTTGTACACACACACACACACACACACACACACACACACACACACACACACACACACACACACACACACACACACACACACACACACACACACACACACACACACACACACACACACACACACACACACACACACAGCTATCACTTTTGGTGCCATCACTTTTCTTTCCCTCAAATTAACAGAACGTAAAAATACAAATTTTCAAAGGCCAGACAACCCAAACACACGCCATCACTTTTTTTCCCCTCAAATTTACCAGATAGTAAAAATACATTTTCAAAGCTCAGACAATCCAAACACACACACACACACACACACACACACACCTACCTGGTCTCAGCTATATTCGTAGCAATCACAATCTTTCTAACTCCTGGAGGAGGCCTTTTGAACACCTGAGAGGGGTGAGAGGGAGAGATGAGATTGGACTTTTCTAATATCGAATAGGGAACAAAACAGACCAAACAGCAGACACAGAGACGGGCGCAGTCAGAGAGTCGGACATGAGAGAAACAGAAGAGCACTGACCTGCGTCTGATTAACGGTAGGCATGAGGGAGTGCAAAGGGATGATAACGAAGCGGTCTGCAACACAACAGGACACAAAAGAAAAACTCAAACAAAGCACCATTTGCCAGCGTAAGATACTACTGCTGGTGTGTGAGGCTGCGCGATTATGTCTAAAAATATACTCTTGAATAACCTGGGAATATTGAGAATGCAATATTTTATCACAATTATTTATTCAACTTTAGCAACAAATCTTATTACTTTGGTTTGAAGTAAGTTCTAGTCTTTATTAAGTACTATGTTAAAGTGACGTAAGTCTTCCCAACATATTGAATATCAAACACATACAATTCAAATTTAAAAGATCCCCTCCAGTCATGTCTTATGAGATACAAAAATACTCTGCTGGAGAGCTGATATCTAAAATAATAATTCTTGTTTGATGCGTTTTTGCAACAAAAACTCAATTAAAATTCCATCTACTCCCTCCACATTGTGGAAAAAATCCAGACTATGAATATGCAAATATTGTTCATTTCAGGAGTTAAACTACTGAATACAAAATGTCACCTACTTCACTGAAAAGTCTCTTCTCAATGCGCACTGGAGCTTTTCTGAGTTTGCATCACATTTCTTGGGCCTTAATTATTATATTTTCATTATCGATTAATCTGCTCAATATTATCGTGAATGATCCATTAATTGGGATATAAAATGTCAGACAATAGTGAGATTACCCATCACCATTTTGTAAAACTCAGATTCTTTTCTGTCGATCTACTAATTCTACTAATAAACCAAAGTCGGCTTCCAAATTAGTTATGTCACAAAAACCACGCTGGCATTTGGACGTGTTGAACTCAGATTTAAGTTCATCTTCAGCAGCTAAATGGGACTAAATAGTCTTCAAGTGTCAAAGTCTGTGTATATATCATTCTGCAGAGTGACAGTCAAGCATCCATGTGATGTAATAATAAAAACTCATGTCTGATTGGAGGAGGACTTTTTTTAATAGTAATAATGACCTCAACTACATTATATTAACCTGCAAGTCACCGGTGTGCACTTCCATGTGACATATTCTGTATGTATGTTGCCGTGTGTGTACCTGATCGGAACATCTGCTGAGCCATGAGTAAGTCATTGAGACTGCTGATGTTGTCCCAGCCAGGCAGGAAGACCAAGATTGCCCCTTCCTGTCAAGCAAAGACATGACACAACACTTGGCAGCTGAAAGACACAAAAACCAGCAGAGCTTCAGAAGAAGAAGAAGAAGAAGAAAAAAAAAAAAAACGCCAACAGAAACAAACAGCCATTAGCCAAAGGAGCCTCGGCAACAACTGAGCCAAGTGAGCAGGGTGCTTGTGTCCTCCGAGGAGCTGAGGCCGATGGAAACAACTCGCCCTGAGCTCCCAACCTCCACATTCAGCCTCACAATTCGCCCTGACATTGCCTGCCAACATCATTATCACAACATCTAACCACTACAGGACAGCCTCTGCTCCACATGACCGCAGGGATAGACTTAAATCTCTCAAAGCAGCAAAAAAAAGAAAACCAATTAGTCACCTGGAAAATATAGAGGCACACAAATGCAAGCTGAGAAAACATCAGCAGGATAACAGATGACAGTGTCTAATAGAGTTGGAGGTATTCCAAAGTGAGTAAATCAGCTCTCTGGCAATGGCTGAGAATGGCCGAGGACTTGACGTACAGTATAAAACCATAAAAACACCATCACATGATGCTACAATAGTAAAATAAGATAATGAAATCGATTGTGAGACTGTAGCAGCAAAGCCCAGGTTAGAAGACAATAATATAATTAATCAAACTAGATTACAAGAATAGAGATTTACGGTTTACAACAGATGAGTTCAGGTTTTAGCAATTATAGTCAACTGCCAGAGCAAACATCCACATTATCAGACATACAGAACAGATTTACAAATGTAAATCATTGAGAGCTGGGTACTGTTCAAACATTCTCGAAAGTGGAGCCAAAACAATATCTCAGTTATGGTACAAAAACCTGCTTTTGAGGAATATTTGAACATGTTTTTCTATTAACCTTTTTCGTCACTTAAACCTCTGACACATCAGTGTTTAATATTCTTAACACAAACAGGCATTCAATAACTTAACATGAATAAAATACTGTCTAAAATTACTGGTTTCCTCATTTCCTGACATATCTTATCGAAGTAAACAGAACATAAGCAGGATTTTAATGGCAATGTTGGCCGTTCTTAACAGTCAGTGCTACAAACACATTTCAGCCAGTGCTCAATAAGTACTGAGGTTTCTTGAATTATTAATTACTCACATTGTCAGAGTTATAAACAAAAGCAACAGGGAGTCTTGAAAGGTGTTAAAAAATATGTGACTAATCTTTGACACAAATACGAAGGCTGCAAATTTATGGCATGCAGATCAGATTGCACAAAGCAGTCCAGAGCAGCCTCTAAAGACGATGCTGCATGAGTCATGCTGAAAAGGTCAGAGATAGATAATAAGGGACACTTGTCTTCAATTGTGTTTTCATGAGTGTGCTGTACATATAAACTAAAGACTAATAATAATCAAAGAAGCTCTAAATTTAAAGAAACCTGAGCAAAATCCAACTTATCATCAATGGGGAAACATCTCTGGAAATGCTATTTCACCACATCAAAGACCTAAATTTAAACAAAAAAAATATTCTCAGGATAATATTAATTGGTGTAAAATAACCCAGTCTTTAAAAAGGACTCTAGCTATCCATTTCCTGAGAGGAATGAAGGGGAGATGAAGAACAGACATAAAAAGTAGCTTCTAGGCCCCGAGCACCCTGCCTTTTAATTAAAGCTAATTATTATTACCAGCGCTCAACCACAGGCACCCACATGGGACTGTGTGAGTGTGTAGGTGTGTGTGTGTGTGTGTGTGTGAGAATATCTGAGCACGTGTGTGTGTGTGTTTGTGTGAAAGTGAGAGGAGGAGGAGGAGATGCAGGCAGTGTGCCTAGTTAAAATCTGACAGAAACACATGTTCACACACATGCAGTAGAGAAAAACGCTCTGATTAATCCAGTTAAAAATCCACTAACAGTACAGTAAGCTCTATAGTGTTGGCCTACTATTTAGCACACAAGCATGCCAAACCACACACACACAACACACGCGTCCACGTATGCACACGCGTAGTTGCACCCAGCGGGCGTTCATTAATGCCTGCATGTCAACTCCCGAGGTTTTTAATCACAGACCCCTGCAACATAATTAACCAATCATCACAGTCAAAATCCTGGCCCACATCCTAGGTTCAGAACGCCGTCACGGTGAATCAACCAGTTCCCTCTCGGCCATTTGACAATGCCACGGCGAATCAGCTGGTCGACTGGCTCAGGGTGGCCGTGACTGATAGAGATGTGGCTTCATATGGGAAGGGATAATTATTCTGTCTGTCTGCGTTAGTCACTCCTCATTCTGGGCCTGTCTCTTCTGTTCCTCTCTTGAACACATTTTTCACAGACACAGCCACAAACTAACAAGTGAGCTAAACTACTTCCCCTTCACTCGGAAAAAAAAACCCAGGAAAAGTGAGAGCAAAGTGTGTCAATTTCTTTTCCTTCCATCGATTCAAGTACTTATGTTCCTAACTTGTCCTCACCTCACCTTTTAATAGTGACAATAGGCTACATTGAACGGTATTGATTGTGATGTTCTACTCCGGTGTGCAGCTCCATTTCACACATGTTGCCGCTGGCCTATGTGACTCTGTGACTAGAGACTGTTGAAACACTGAGTAGCGACTATTTTTCAGAGTTTCCGACTCAGAGTTTTTCTTGACATGGGTATAGTTAGGCTAAGTGCTCCTGGATAGACTGGAAAAAAAATAATATTCACACACACAAATGCACAAAAAAAACAGAGAAGTTCTATCTCACTTAGTTGATATCACACTCCGCTTCACCTGAGTCTGAACTGAGCACTGACACGACACTGAGGATGAGGTAATTTAACAAGACCAAAGAGAAAAAACGTAGAAAACAGGGAATAGACGTGCATTGGGAGAGCATCTGTTCGATCACTCATTAGCACGGAGCTGCTGCCAGGATCTGTGTTATTTCCTCTGATCTAATGTCGCTTTCTGTTTGGAAGCTAGCCCTCCTGTTCCTTCCATCTGCTCTACCTACGAATGAACTGTACTTCTCTCCTTTTGTCAGTTTCTATGTCTGTGTGAGCCTTCAACTTTTCTCTGAAATCCTCATCCACCATGGACCACCGCTCTGTCTGTCTGTCAATGATCAAAGCGTTGGGAGGTTTTCAAGTCGAAGAACACAGATTTTAAAATCTACAAGACAGGTTTCAGGAGACACAAGCACTCAGACCCATAGAACAGGTTCCCTGGGATCCCATTTTCATCCCTTCCTTTAGATGTAATACATTAAAAATCACAATTAAGACACCAAACATTTGCCTCTATCAGACGGCTTCAGCAGACAAACAAGGTTAAACTCGCCTCATCATTGAGAACAATGTGACGAATCAGCGCCAGGATCAGCTCCAGGTCAATCTTCTCATCATTGTCCAGCATCTCCAGAACCTCAATTGTGTTGTCAGAGTAGCTGTAAAACATGAGACACAGAAAACAACTTATCCACCATCTTCCATGCTTCAACATGGCAACAAAACTGTTCCCACAGTTCCGACTGTTCCCTTAACGGTTTCTTTGGTCGTCACATCTGGGTAATGCCTGCAGGATTCATTTATTGCAGACAGAGACGGTTTTTCCCCAGATGTTATATAAAGGATCTGTTCTATAAAAATTCTGTATGATGTTCAGCCAGTTTTGGGAAGATAACCGATAAACACATTTGACTAATACCTCATTAATATTTTCACTGCAGTGCTGATCTTGACATGAGCTCTTACAAATGAAATCCGTAACCGTTAATGGGTTCCTTTCATATTCTTTTCCTGGGTCTAATGTTTGGTTAGGAACATCTGCAAGTTATTTTGTCACAGACGTGAAAGTTTCCAAACATGGAAACTATTTTCCCTGCCGTTGGCGAGTCATTGATGAGAGTTGAGAGAATGGTGATAGTCGATGTCCGTGCAGTGTTTAACAAGAGAAGAACTATTGTGGTGCCTGCATTGTTTGCCAACACATTTCTGGGAAACTTACTCAAAATAATGAAAGAAAAAAAATGTACATGCTGCAGGCATTTCAGCAAGGATTCCATACAAAACTGAATGGGTGCTTTCTGTGGAATTGTCATTTTTCAGATGCATCGATACTCAGTCAGTGTTTAGCACAAACAAAATTTCCATGGGGTTACATGCTGGGTTGAATGTATAATACTGTGTTGAAGTCAGAGTGATTAACAGAATATTATCATATTTCTTCAAATATAAACAGAAATATAGTAAAGGACTGGAGAGTCAATATCAAACCACAACGCACATAGCGCTACTAACAAAATAAAAATAATTACAATTAAAAACATCATAGATGCTTTGCACAGCACCTAAAACCCTAGTTTAAAGGCTTTAAATCTCTCTTAAAACGATAGTCAGTTGCCCACAAT
Source organism: Pempheris klunzingeri (assembly GCF_042242105.1). NCBI lineage: Eukaryota > Metazoa > Chordata > Actinopteri > Acropomatiformes > Pempheridae > Pempheris > Pempheris klunzingeri. The sequence continues at coordinate 10,668,293 of NC_092015.1, read as the reverse complement.
GAACAATGAAACAGCTTTTGCTCCCTGTAATCACTGCTCCTGTTCATACAGCAAAGATCCCATCCTGATGTGTTGTTAATGTAAGTGATGGGGACAAGGTCCACAGGCTTGTGCAAAATATATTCATAGATTTATCTGAAGCTAATATGAGGCTTCAGTTGTTCAAGTTAAATAAGTCAAGTGCATATAGCTTCCAAATAGCTTCCGTTTCTTGTAGAAAATTCCCCGTTTCTGCTACCATTTCTCCACTGCAGCTCACCGTAGAAGCACTGCTCAAGGGAAACACAAACAATGAACAATGACTGCTCATATGGGCTCATATGACTATTGACTTAAGGCAGACTTGTGCACTTATGCATAATTACGCACCTACCCTTTAAGTCACAGTCATGAAGTGCCAAGTACGCTCAAACCTACATTTACCACTTAAGCCTGTATTTCATTTGAGCATCAAGGACTGTACCTGCATACAGCGTAGGAAGGCTGTGTAGGAAGTGAGCTTTAGTTCTGCCTACAGCTTTGCCCATTGACTGATGTGGTGTTGTGTGTTCAGGTGTATTGTGCTTGTGAATATGCTTTCCACAGATACAGTTTACCAGAGATGATCATGTAATGTTCTGTCCCATTCACTTTGCGACACCGAGCAGTAATCATAGTGGCAAATAAAGGGGCTACACTGCAAATAGCTGTACTTAATTAAAAAGGCTTTATCAAGTGTTTTTCGTACTTTAATGCAGACGCATAAATCAGTGTTTATGTGACAAATCTACCAAAGGGTCAGGTGATCCAAGCTCCTTCTCTGTATACTGCTTATACCCATCGGGGTCTAAATTTTTTATTTTCAGGTTATTTATTTCCAAATGTGAACGTGACAAAGTCAAATCTTCCCATTTTCCATCTAAATAACACATCTCTCAACCTGGCAGCTGCTCTGCCAATTTAAATACCCTGCTGTTTTCACCAACTCACTTTCCCTGCAGTGTGCGTGCATAACAAGGCCAGCTTTCTTTGTATTCAGCCTCTTTCTCCTCCTTCTCGGGCCTGGAGTTGCGCCCCTGCCAAAAGCCTCTCTTCCATGCGGGTCGACGGTCCTGATTCTGAGGACGATACCTAGAGGAGACACACAAACCAGTTTATATAACACCCCACTGAAACAAAAGGGATGCAGTGGTTCCATCTGTACTTCTATATTTGTGTCAGACCAAGTTAGGATGCGACTGTCTTTGTATGTGAGTGGGTTTAGGAGCAGTGTTGTTCTACCTGGTCATCTCCACAATGTCCTCAAGTAGGAACTCTTGCACTGGAAACGTCAAACCAGGGATGTGGATCATTGGACAGTTGCCTAAAGGGCATTGGACACAGGGAAAGTGGTAGATGAAACCAATGAAACTGGAAGATTTAAACACCAAACAAATTTGGCTTGTGATTTGATGGGTTGCTAACCAAAATATCTAGAAAACTTCTCTGCGTTCAGCGTGGCACTCATGAGGATGACACTGAGGTCGTCTCGGAGGTTGAGTAGGTCCTTCACAATGACGAGCAGAACGTCAGATTGCAGGTTCCTCTCGTGGATTTCATCCAGCACCAGGTGGCTGATTGTGGACAACAATCTGAGAGCAAGACAGTCAAAATAAAACCTCGGAAACGGTTCAAGTCTGCAGTTAATTTTAGGTCAAGTGGCCGTATGTCCTAACTAGGTCTGAAAAATGGCAACTATGGCTTTGCTACATCTGCCTTTTTAACATGTTGCAGCATAATTCAAAACTCATACATTCTTTTGGTTCGAGATGTAGCTATTGTTGTGTCTGCACCCATTTCTGCCTAAAGAGACTTGCCACTAATGGATTTTTGGCAAAAATGTCTTTGCGTATGTTAGTTTGTTCACACATTACACATCTTGTGTACACATTTCCCTGTAGTTCAGTCTGACAAATTAGATTTTTTTATCTTTGAGATCTGAACTAAACTTTAACAAAAATGTTTTCCATGTACAGCAGGAGTCTGTAATAATGAGCCAAAGAGGTCTGTGGGACTGAAAAGGTTAATGCGCCACTAATGTGGCAGCTGGAGACAAATATTCACACCAAAACTGACAAGTGTAAACATAGCTGCAGTCCATACAGACTGGCAGCTTGTAAGCCCGCTGCTGTGTAAACATACCTTAATGCCAAAAAAAAAAATGCTGCAGCATTTTGTCAGACAACTGTAGTCCTAAAATGACTTTAACTAGAGTCGTGCCAATTCTGAAAGAGCATGAAGCGAGACAACAAGAAAAGCTGGCACCCTCACTTAGTCTCTGTGGTTTTTCTGAAGGCACTCAGAATGCAAGGATGAGTGCGCAGGGATGAGTCAACAGAAGCTGCCAGTGTGTGTGTGTGTCTGTGTGTGTGTGTGTGTGTGTGTGTCTTAATTTCTCCTCCTATGAGAATAGGGACCCATACTAATGCTTCTTGCACAGACAGCAGAGTAAACCATAAATCAATGGGGATAACGGAGTGACACACAGAGAGAATAAGAGAGCGGAGGAAGGACAGCTGGAACTGAGACACTGAGAGGAAAAGCCATGACGAAGAAATGCTGAAAGATGATGTGACGAGGATGAGGAAGCACGACTGGGGTGAGGGACTCACGGGTCTGAGCGAAGCCACTGAAGAATAATGCCTGTTGTACAGTACAGGACCGAGCCTTGTCTCCGTGGTAACCGGCTGAGAAATGAGAGGAGAAATCTACTGAAAAAAAGACTTTACATTTCACAAATGAAGACTTGCCTAAAGTGAAGTCAAAGGTTTCTGGGATGAGTCTCTGCTATCTGTTAATTTTCCTACATTTGTGTAAGCAACTGTTAAAGACTCTTGTCTTTTTCACACTTTCCCCCCACTTTTCCATATCAGGATTCCACACAGTCTTTTTTCTGACTATATCATAGCAGAAATATCTTGATGTTCATCCTGTGTTACAGACGTTCACATAAAGCATTTGCTGATACAGAAAATGTAACTACTTGTAATAGGCTCTAATAGGTTCAGACTGCCTTCATATCATACTTGCGTACGTATTAGTCAGTGATGAAAAATGTCTCCATTGAATAGGAACCATGAAATGTCTTCCCCATTCATTTTAATCCCAAAGAAAGCAGAAACTCTTTTATGACACATTCGAAAAATACATTTCACTGTCTAATTGAGTCACACTGAAGACTTTACTGCATTACTGAAGCAAAAGTGATATTTTCAAAAGAACTTTCAGGAAACATTTTAGTAGATATAATGCTAACAATAAAATTGATCTTTTAGGAAGCACTTTTTGAAACAGTGATCCAAAGCATTTTATGACAACACACAACCCAAACAATTAAACAACCACAGCAGAGAAACAAACAAATAATCAATGAGCCTATTTAAACCTTAATGACAAAAAGATTGTAGCTCACCATAAGAAATGATGAAAACATTTATAGAGAATAAATACAAAAGTGAAAGTAATAAAAGCAACAGCAGCAGTCCATTTGAACACAAACGTAATATTTTTTATGAAAAGAAAAGAAATTACAGAAGGAGGAAGTTGCCGGGGGCCATGCGTTATGGCTGGCTTAACCTGTTAGGGGGCTACAGGGCAGACAGAGCGCTTTTCTTTATCCTGCAGTACTAACTGGTGACAGGTTTGCTGTGTGTTTTGAATTCATCAAAAATTAATCTAGAAAAAACTGCTACACTATCACAGGGGCCCTCTACCAGACACAGCCTCAAGGACAGTTAATAAAGCAGCACAAACATCAAGGCTCTCAGCAGGTCAGTCGATATTGTACTTGTTCATATTCCCAATCAAGTTAATTAATAAACTAGCAAAAAATAGCTAACACTACTTAAGCCTTGGGTTTTCAGAGCCCCAGAACAGTTGTCTGCTTTGCCTGGTTGGTATTTCAACCTTGCATACACAGAGAAGGTCTGATCACCTTTCATTTTTAAGTGATTGGTGGAATAAATAACCAAAATGTGGCTGAGAATCTCAAGCAGCGTTTGCTCAGAAGAGATTCAAAGATGAAGAACATTAAAATTCTGTCGTCTATAAGGTGACGCTCACCAAACACAAGTTTGCCACCATCTCTGGCAGTTTATGTCAGTTTAGAAACCTCAGGGCTGAGAGGGGTTATGATGAATCAGACGAATTCCATTTGCATTAAACGATTTCCTAGTTTATGATTATTATAACCTCCGATTTTTGCTACACCAGAGAGAGCACATTTAATTCAGTGGCTGTCTGCAAAGAATGACTTGTGTAGACTGATACACTATTTCCATGCAAATGTAAGTAAAGCTACCAAAGGCTAGATGAAATGTGTTCTGGCCTATTTGTATTCAGTTTTTAAAGACGATGACTTCCCACTGGGAGACGACCACGAGAAAAGTAAAGAGTGAGGCACTGTGTACTTTTTTATATTAGTTGCTATGTGGGGGAGCTGGTGCATCAATAGAAGTTTAACTAGCTCGAGTTACTAATTGCAGGCTTTTGCATATACCCAACTGAGAGACAATCCTGGTCTCCATCATCGACAGCAAAGCAGCAAGCTTAGAAAAACACCTTTCTCAACTGGCTAGACTTTAAGTTCCTTCATACCACAAAATTCGATAGTTATTGTTTTACTCACTTAAGGGGAGCTATGAATCACAACTGCAGTAACTTGATAACACTAAAGAAAAGCAATAGGACCTTGTGAAAAGATTTTTTTTTTTTTTAAAAAAACATGGTCCTTTGACAGTCAGTAATCATTTTTCTGTCCATCTTTTTACTTCTTATCCATCTCAATCTCCTTTCATATCACTCCTGAGTTGCCACTTTTCCCACCATCTATCTCTCCTCTCTCATACTCCATACTATAGTACATAATTCATTTCAGATTGCTGCACCCTCTCATCTCCTGTAGCTCTCCACTCGCTCAGTCTACGTACCAATCAGGTGCCTTTCTCGCCGGCACTGCCCATTCCTATCCATGTGCATGATCTCAGATGATCATTCCCATTTATGAATCCCTGTATCTCCTGTCCTTCAAAAATACTTATTTCCCGTGGTATCCATTCATCATATATTTCCCTTATCCATCTTGATTTAGCCCATCCATCTAGAAACTTCCTTTAGGTAAATCTGACAGGTACATCTGCTTTTTCTGTGGAATGTGAATCAAACATAAGCACAACTGAAGAAAATGGCACCAAAAAAAAGTTAAAGGAGGGCTTTAAAGGAATGAAACAGGCCATTCATGCTTCCCCAATGGAAATGTATAGCTCCTATGGACCTTAATGCAGCCTTAGCCTTTGTATGTATTCTATGATTACATGCTATTAGCTGAGGACTATAACTAAATCTATTTTTAAGATCACCAACTTAATCTAACCCTCAAAGGCTCTTGGCGCAGTTATTCAGCCTTAGAAACAGACAGGCATGAAAGCAACACCAGGCCTTTCTTGATCACTGTTTACTAGCGATGTCTGGGAAGTCAGAAGTCTGAGACCAGTCTAATAAAGAAAAACTCTTGGAAGGAAAAGAAATAGTCTCTGTGCTAGCTGCAACAATCTTCCCTCACTAAAGGAGCTATCAGGAACCCAAACAACACTCACTCTACTCTTTACGAGCTCAGATGTTATTTTCTTGACGCTGAAATCAGATTTTTATCCCTCGCAAGGCAAGGCAAGTTTATTTGTATAGCACCTTTCGACAACAACCCAATTCAAAATGCTTTCCATGAGACATAAATGCATCAAGAAAGATATGAACAGCAAAACAAGGCAATATAAAAAATAAGCTTAGATACAATAAGACAAATCAAACAGTAGAAGCAAATTTACAGTGCTGCTCCTGTGCAGTGCAAGATATGAATAAATAGTTCCATGTTTAGCTTAATAAAATGCAACGGCAAACAGAAAAGTTTTAAGCTCTGATTTAAAGGAACTGAGAGCTCAAGCGGAGCGCAAGTTTTCCGGGAGTCTGTTCCAGCTATGTGCTGCATAAAAACTGAATGCTGCCTCTTCATTTTTAGTTTTGACTCTGAAGACAATAAGCAGGCCTGCTCCTGATGATGTAAGATGTCAGGACGGTTCATAATACAGCAGCGGATCAGAAATGTATTTCTCAGAGACACGAAGACAGCGCTTTAGTAGTGGAGCACACTGAAGATAAATTCTAAATTGTGCTGAGACGTGAGTTCTTTAATTCTTGATGTATTCTTTATCAATATTTATAAACAATTAAGTCTTACCTCTGCAGGCGGATTTGGTAACCACAAGAGTTTCCATTCCCTACACTTTCTGCTCTCTCTGCTGCTACACGCTCTGCTACCTGAGAGGAGGCACACACATACAAAAACCTTTAAGAACACAATCGGCATTGTGAAAATACCGCCATCATTTACGTGACTGATGTGGGAAGTGACACAGGCAAAGCGTAAACTTTAGAGGACACACATTAGCAAATACACCCATCATCACTATGCAGCATCACATCAACATTCACTCCAACACAGTCAGACCTGAGAAACCCAAAGGCTACGTACTGAGATGGCACTGATGCGACGAGGCTGCGTGCAGACCACACGACACATCGAGCCCACGCCTCTATTGATATAGTCATCTAGGATAAATTGGGTGACCTGGGTGGTCTTTCCACACCCAGTTTCCCCGCTCACCACCACAACACGGTTCATGCTGATCAGCTCCACCAGCTCCTGAGGATGGAGAGATGGAAGCAGGTGAGAGGAAATGGAAGGATTATGAGATAAGGAGAAAAAAGGGTGATGACGGAGGATAATAAGATTAAAATTTAACCAGGAGATATTCAGTTTTAGATAAAATGGTGTGACTCATGGTAAGGATGAAAGGATTTGATTTAGGAAAGTAAGAAAACGTACCTCTTTTTTCCCATAGGATGGTAGTTTTTCCCTGAATTTCTGAAGACAAAAAATGAGCAAAAGATTTGTAAACACTGAATAAAATTAATAAAGAAGTCTTCCTTCTTCATAACTTGAGAATGTGTACATTTTCTTCATACCAAGACATCTGTTATTTAATTCTTACAGTACAGAGATAATCACAGAGTCAGTGAGTGGTTAATAATTCAGCGATTCTGAAACATTCACTCAGTAGAATAATAGAACTATGAATATTGCCTGACTGATCTGTTCTGTAAATTAATTTTTAAAATATTTTACATTATTTTGCATATATATGGAATTTATATGATAATATTTCAGTGATTTTCAATATATTAATTCACCTCTTTGCCCAGCCTTATTCTGCATTAGAGTTTTATACTAAAGTAATTAGATCTGCAACCGTAAACATCAGCTGAGCTGCAAATCTCAGAGTAGCCAACATAGCAACAGATACTTGCAAACCAACTAGCATGTATCATCAAGTATTAGCTGAGATGCAGATACTCTGCCCTGCATCATCTCCAATTATCCTTTTGTTGTACTATCTATTTGTGATTCATGCAGCGCTCTCATGTTTTTCATTAACTCATTTCCCCACAAGTTTGATCGTATCATCTAAAAAACATCAGTGCACATAAAACCAACAATAAATGCCTGGCGCTGTGGATATTTTGCTATCTGTAGGTACATGAGGAAATCATTTCATGTGGGGGTGGGGGTCTGTGCTCAAAGGCAGGACACTGGTGGGACGAGGGTGGATGGAGTCGGATTCTGTCTTTACATTAATGATGCTTGGTGCTCAGACACAATCAAAGTTGATGGACAGTTTCCCAGATGTTGAACTTTTGATGCAAAAACGAAGACAATTAAATTACCACGACACCTTCATCGTATACTCACCAGCATTTCTTTGTACTTTGGATCCAATTTCTTTTTCTGCAAATCTCTCTTCAAGCTTTCGTCTAGTGAACCGTCTTTGACGACTTTGTGAAATAAGAACTCCAGATCCTTGTCGTTGCTTCTCACTTTCTCTTTCTCCTCCTCCTCCTCGTCCTCCGCCTCCTCCTGCTGCTCTTCTTCATCCCACGCATCTGGAGGCTCATCTTTAGTGGCATAACTAAATAAAAATATTAGAGTGTGTAAATATCCAAGACAATGTTGGCTGTTCTATGATTGCTGCATGGGGCACTATTAAATATTGAATACATATATATATATATATATATGCATCTGCAAAGTTACCGCTTTGATTTGTTTGTTGCTTTTTTCTGCCCTTGACCATTATCTTCCTCCTCTTCCTCAGATTTGAGCTCAATCTTCTGTTTATCCTCTTCAAGCATCTCCCCATCAAAGTAACTGCATAAACAGGTCATGAGCATGTTAGTTAGAGTAATACTTGGACACTCCAGGCACTTTGATCCCATTTATCTGTCCCATTTTTACTATCTTTACTGTAAGCTAGAAATTACACTGAGTTAGTCTCAAATGGAAGAGTTGTTCTTACCAATGACCACCTTTGTTGGCAGCTGTCTGCCGGCTGCCAGACGTAGAGGCTCTTACATCCCTGCCTTCTCTCTCTGGACCAGACTGATCGTTCTGGACAGAGTTGAGCAGCTTGGTGATGTGCTGCTCTCGGGCCTCATCCATCTGGACCACCGCCCGCTGCACACAGACACTCACAGTCAGCCTAACCAAATGTGCCATCAGGGCTTAGGAAATGTTTTCTCCTGTTGTACCAAGTTTCATTTCATCCCACTAAAACTGTGACATCCAAGTAACAACAGAAACCACATACACACATAGTTTGGTCATTTTGCAGTTAAGAGACGGTTTAAGGATTACATGCCCCTTTAGCATGTTATAACTTCTGTTTTCATTTGCTACATCAATTATATTTATTTGGTTTAGGAGTTGATGCTACTTCTGTCACCCTCAGACTTCAGATGCCCATTCAAACCCCATTTGATTCAATCAAAAATGGCAGATTTTCCCACGTTTTATTGTGGAGATGAACATGTGTAAAGATCTGGGTCACTTACCACCTATGTGCAGGATTTTAACACTTCATCTGCATGTACAATCAGGAACATAATCAGCATATGTACCACACTGTTGTTCCTAACAGACTGACACCCTGCAGACAACCTGCCAACTCAACACAATGTGCAAGAAAAGGCAGCTGAACACAATCCATTACCGATCTCCGGTCGGCCTGTTTCCTCCTCACGGCTCCGTATCTTGCGTACCACAGACCAATCTCACGCCCCTTCAGGTGTGGGGGCGGACGGTCCCGTTGTCCACCTCCCCCTCGGTCCTGATCAAAGTCGGAACTGTGTCCTCTTGAGTCTCCTCCACTTCCCCTGTCCCATCTTTCTCTGCTCCCATCTCTGTACCCTCGTCCTCCTCCTCTTCTGCCTCTCCTTCCACCTCCACCTCCACCTCCACCGCCATATCCATAACTCATACCGCCGTCCGAAACAAACTGTGGTATAAAATGTTGTCAGAGTATCGCTTAACTAGTAGCTTAGCGTGTAGAAACCGTGCTAGCTACAAGACGTGTTGGATGGATTTACCGACTAGAGACTTACGTTAAAAACATGAGGCTACACTAAAGTATCTACTGACAGGTGATTTCCTGGTAGCTGCGTGTGCAATTTAATTGCTGACCCACTAATTAACTCGTGAAAAAGCAACATTTAGATGCTGCAGTCAAATGCTGAAGCCCGTTTCCATCCGGCACGTCGCACAGTACCGACGTCACAGTTTTCAGTCTCCTGATATTGTCGTAGCGCTCTGTGATTGGTTGTTGTGTTGCTGCTGAAACCTCATTTAGAAACACGACATAAACCATCACAATGTGATTATTTGGAGTAATAGATGCAATCATTCAGAATTGGATTAGTGATATTCTGTAATAGTCTTTACCAACTCATTTTCTCCAGATGGTGTATAGCCTAGCTGCATATCTTGTGAAAAATAAGGCGTAAATCTCAAAATATTGTTTACTAAAATGTGCATTCCATAAATCACCTCCTGCTTTTGAAGTGATGAAAAATGAATTTCCCTAGAAATACATTTTGATCAGGTGGTTTAGATATACACAATATGCTGTATTTGCTTTTCATATGATTTTATACTCATTTAACATGCTCTGGTTTATTTTATTATGCCACAGTATTTTGGTGCCTTTGAGCTCTGTGTATAGTTATTCAGACAAAAAAGAAAAAACAAAATGTGAGAAACCTCAGGCAACCCATTCCCCAGACCTTAACCCCTGACATTCCCGTTTACCCTTTGAAACTAATCCTGCTTATTTCAATAGTCAGTAGTTGGGTATAAATCCATTTTGAGTCCCTGACTTTTAAAACAACATCTTCAAGCTCTAATATATGCACAGACAGAGAAGTCCTCTGCTGTCAATGTTACTGCTGTAACCGGCTCATCCTGCTCCCAGCTCAAGGGAACATCAGGGAATGACCTGTTGTCTGGGCCTTAAAGGTTACAGCCAAATGAAAAAGATCTACCATGACTGCTATAGACTGTATCACCTTAAGGGTTTTGGCTGTGCTGGACTGGGCATGGTGGTGAATATCATCTTTCAGCAGACTGAGAGCATTTACCAAAAAACGTGTGTAGCTTCTTGGCTCTAAATGTAAAGTCAGTGAGACATAATTAGTAGGTAACAGATTCCTTTTCAATTAATAATTGTTTTTGCTTTGTTCATTCTTTCTGAATAATGTGGTGTTTGGCAATAAGCCATTTTTTTTCATTTCTGTTCTTCACTCTTTACTGATTCAGTTTGAATGTTCACACTTACAGCAAATATCTAATAGGACTGTATTCAACACTCTCTTGTTTTAAATTAGCTGGAATATGAATGAATGACACGTGTTTGTTCCTTCCCTCTCAATTCTCGCTTCTCCTTCTGCCTTTAACAGCACTATACACCCAATTAGTGCTATTCACAGGGTTTGTGCATGATGCTCATGAGAGCTTGCCGACTAGATCCCAACCCCAGGCTCTGTGTCGCTGTCATGAAATATCATGCATCACCACTTTTAAATGAACTTCTTCACTGCACACACTCTCCTGTGCTGTCGCCACGATAGCAGTGATGTATTGGAGGATGTGATACCTTTCATTTTATAAACTGTGAAATGAAAATGTGTGCAGCGTGTCCACATTGTGGCATCAACCATTTTGTAATTAAGGAAATCCAGCTGCCCACACAGATACAGTAGAAGATGATAATTTCCGGAGATATGAAAATTCATTCATCTGGATGAAATTAGCTATTATCACTCTGTGTGGAAGATAAGCTTAGTTTTGGCTTTTTTTTGTTTCAGTCTGTTTATTGAGGATTTTGTTTTCATGTTTTGTTTTCTTTGCTTTGTTTTTGAAAATATGTTCACTGTTCAGCCTTGACAGAAATATATTCATCAGTTTGAAAAATAAAAAGGAATCAACTGTGATAGGACAAACTTTCTTTGTTTGAATTAGGAGTGCCTCACATGAATTTCACCCCAGCTGCCAATACTTTCATGTGCATCATTATTTTGAAATATGTGAGCACTATCAATATCTCAGCTGGCGGCTCTGAAGGGAACAGGTGAGGAATTGAAAATGAGCTGGAGCCAGATAGAGGAGTGAGAAACTAGGGGAGGAGAGCATAAAAAAACGTACTGAGAATGAAGTTGTGATGTGTGAGGAGGGGGAGAAAAACGAGGAAACCTCCTGAGTAGCAGAGGGGTTGTGAAAACAAAAGGATATGAGGGGAGAAAGGACTGTTTCATATGCTCACAGCCCCCTCCCCCTACTCCTCTTGACACTGTTGCAGATGTACATTTCTTCCACACACCTTGTTTTTTTACCCCAAGGGCTACCTGTGATGCATTCCATATAATTGATCACTGACCCTAATGAACCATTTAACCAAGATGAAAAGCCATGGATGAAAAGCATCATGTTTTAACATATAGGTTGTTTTTCTCCCCTTCTGGCTTCTTCTTACATTCTCAATAATGCATGCTGCACTCCTTGATGGTGCCTGTGTTGAACCAGAGGTCTCAAGCAGTGCCACTGATGCTACATTTTGATGCAGGCTTACCTGCACCTTCTTGCTTCAGGATAATCAGAGGTTGTGAGTGGGAGGTAAAAGTCCTTGGATCAGAAAGAAATGACAAAACATTAGGAATAGCTGCCAGCGAAGGCCTTTGATAGCTGCGGTTTTTATATTATTTTCCTTTTTGTTTTTGCTGCCATGTGCCCTTTTCTACAATTTTCTCCTGCTTTCTTGTTTGCTTTCCAGCCTCTCTCCCTCTTCTCTTCTTTTACACAGAGCGCATCTCTAAATGTCTGCATGCACACACAAATAAAATATAATGCATCATTTGTAAAACCCTCTTAAAACACAAGAAAACGTCTTTACTGCTAATTTTATGCCAGCTCAAACACTGAACAAGAGCACAATAAAAAACATGATAGAGCTGTTGTGCATTAGTCACATTACTGTCGCTCTATGGGCACAACAACCAATGGTTGCTAACTATCTAGGTCAGTCTCCTTAAGCAGTTAATTATTGCTCTTTATTTGCTTTTATTCTGTGATAGAAAATCCCATTTGTGTAGTCTGTGTGCTACCAAATCAGTCCAGATGACATGAATGAGTAAACATGCAAGCAATAATCTGAAATGTAATTCCCAATTTCTGACAAAGAAAGCAAATAACAGTTTATTGATCACGGCGGTTTATGAGAATGCTTGACCAGAAGCTCAACAGTAGTCCTGTTTAAAAGTGAGAATAAGCAGATGATCAAATTACTTCCACTCTGTTAGGCTGCAGGGATGAAGCTGTATTCAGCTGAAAACCTTTGGCACCATTAACAGCTGAAATGGTTGACATTGAATACAACTTTACATTCATTATGATTCATCTGCCTGTACATTATTTTCTTTTACATGTTGCCCAGCAGCACTTGAAGTAGAAATGCAGTGCAATCCTGTTGGAGGCAATTTTCTGGCATGAATCTTTAATGGCAACATTCTTCAGGGGATGGAAGATGTCGCAGCTGATGAAGTGGGCTTGCTAAATGACAATTCAAAAGCCGGCAAATGGAGTCCACAAAGTGCCAATCTTGTGTTGGAGATCAAGCAGCCAAAACAGCTGACACACAAAAGACAGCAAACCTAAATAAATATATATTCTAAAGTTAATCTGAAATACTTATTTTACTATGATACTGAAATTGTACACACACACATGTACATGTAAATGTGCATATAAGGGATGGATATACTGATATTGTCTTTGAAAGAGAAAAAAGATTTATATGTTTCTAATGGATGTTCACAGTCCATGTAACCATTCAAAAACAGTCCTGAAACACAGAATACTATCTATCAAAATGTTATTCCAGGCCTGAATTTATGCATGTCTTCGACAGAAAGTGAGAGGCCCTGGTGACTCACTGATTGGATGGGCAGTGAGCTGAAGAGGGAGAGAGATGATCCCCCAAAGTGGCTCTGGAATATACATTCATATGCTGCCTATACTGTAGTAAAATATGCACATTCCCACTCATTCAAATTTCACTCAATGTGCATGAGGCAGAAAGCTGCTCTGCATAAATATCCCATTGACCTCTTCTACAATAATCACTTGCACTTTCCCACAAATGCTTGCCCCTTCGTTCCTTTTTCTCTCCACCTGTTTTAGATTTCCAGCATGGATACGGGTCTCTCTCTCTCTCTCTCTCTCTGTCTCTCTCTCTCTCTCATTTGATAGTAGCATCAAAAATTGTGTAATACACGGTGGACGAAGGAAAACACGCCATAATCAAAAGAAATATAACCAGAGTGAACACATTCGTAAAGGGGAAACACATGACTACTTTTGGTAGCTGACATCACAAACCATTGCTCGCATACGTATACCATCACCCTTATGGGCAAGGCTACATATACAGAAATGCACAACACAACACACTAGGATGAGTCAGACACATGGGTCAGGTGACCCCTCCCCTCACAGCTGAGTCATCGATGACGTAGTCTACAGCCTCATATCAGACATGTGACCAGACCGTGGCCCCTCCTTTTCCACGTCTAAGTGAATCTCTCTTTTGCTGTATCTGTTTTATGATGACAGGCTGCCATATGGCGAAAGTCTTGCAAGGAATACAGATTCCCTGCAACAATACTGTTTCCCTCTCCTACCCTCGCCTTCCTTTGGCTTGTTCTTCTACTACTATTCCTCCTCCTTTACAGACTAATTCATCTCTGTGTACTCTACAGACAGGTGATGCACGTGCTCTCATGGCGCTATCTGAAGAGGAAGTACAAGAGTAGGCAAACAGACTATTAAAACAGTCTAACGCTAAGTCTCTATATGGGTCATCTGGCGGTTCTATTAGTGATCAGAAAGAAGCAAATGTGGAATGATTAGGAAATTGTTCTTTCAGCCTTTGCTGTCAGAGGAGCTCTTTCAACCTCCTTCTGAGAAACACCCTTTAGTTACCCTATATGTATGTCACTCTTCCCTCTCCCCAGCTTGCTTTCTGTAGGCCTCATTGAGCAGCTGGATCTCTTCTTGATACCCTGAGCTCTCCTGCGTCTGCCGTCGGCTGTTCTGCCGGTGAGCCTCCACAGTGTCAGGTATAGTGATATTGATGGTCTCTGCCTCTGGGTTGCCACTGCCAGGGATGAGCAGAGAGTAAGACGCCGTCTCGCCCAGGTCGCAGGAGACAAAGCGGTTCTCCCTTCGTGAGTATCGCAGCGATGGTGAGCGGGCGTGGGTGGAGGACTGGCTGATGTTAGAGATGATGGAGACACTGTCCATGGCCTCCTCGTTGTCGCAGATCTCCAGAACCTCAAGGTGGATCTTGACATTGGTGTCCCCAACACCAGCTCCTATACCCATCCCCATCCCAATCTCCATGCCCATCCCTACACTGCTGACATTCACTTCTCCACCCTGGCCTCCTGATGCTGGGTCATCTGCACTGGGCTCGTGGCCAACTGATTTGGAGCGATACACTTCCACCTTTGAAGCAGAGAAAGACTTTTGATTCAACTCATTCATGAACAATATGGAGTCACAATGTAATTTAACAATAGTTGCATTTTATTTTCTAAAAAATAGAATACTTGCTTTATTCAATAATCCTAGTTTCACTACAGGGATCATTCAAGTCTTATCATATTTCATCCTGGAATATAATGCACAATACATAGCTAATGGCTCTCTTAACAAAACGTGTAAAGATACATGTAAACTCTACAAAACACTTAAAGTAGCTGCAAGTCTTGACAATAATTATCATAACTGCACACAGTTGTTAAAGAATAGTTGAACATTTAGGGAAATACACTTATTTGCTTTTTTGCCAAGAGTTAAGTGAGAAGATTGCCATGACTTTCACACCAGTGTGCTAAGTACGAAGCTGGAGCCAGGAGGAGATTAGCTTAATCTAGCATAAAAACTGGAAAAAAGCATCAACCAGCATCTTTGAAGCACATTAGTTTATATCTTGTCTCTTTTAGGTAAATGTAAATGTAAAAACAACACGTTGTGATTTTACGGGCACTCTCAACAAGAAATATGTGACACAATTCCTTTGATGAATGGCTTAAAATGAGCAGAGCTATTACCTTCTTGGCATTGTTGGGGGAGATTTTGAGCCCGTCGCTGCTGACTTCATAGGTGGAGAGAGAGAGGGTCTTCCCTGTGGGTGCTTGCAGAGACACAGTGCCCTGAAAGGCACACAGGGGGATTGACAGACCACCTGATGACCGCTGCACAGGAAAAACAAAGAAAAGAGAGAAAAAAGTCCAGTCAACATCATCTGTATTTATGTATAAATCTCTTACTTGAGGGCACCATTATACACATTATTAATCTCCATCTTGGCTGTTCATCACGTTATTGACAAGCAGTACAAAGCGTCCAAGGCCCTTTTGCATCTCACTCCCTTTGTTCAAACTAATTGAGTTTAGATTGTGTCCATGATGTCAAGAGGCAAGGAGATGAATGTGTTGACCAATCATTTCTCTCCAAAGTTAATGAGGCTTACATGTAAGAGCCCTGTCAACAGCATGCCGTTAGCAAAATGAGATGTCAGGGCTAAATGCATAGTAGAAGCTACCAGAGAGCTTTCAGGCTCACAGCAAAAACGATGAAAGAATGATCTATGAGCTATATAGCCATTAACAGAATTTTCTTCATTAACTAATTTAATATGAATATAATTTCAGTGTATAAAGCATTAATTATATTTCCTTTGCATTTCTTATTGGTTTGCCATCTATTTTCAGTTACAGGGCTCATTTATACCACTCATATTTTTTATCACGTTTCATTCTTTCCACTCATATTTTCATATTGTTTTCAGAAAGATCATTTACCACACAGTTCATCAAAGTAAGCCTCTGTCATCATGATGTGTTTGAGAAAATGCATATCGCTGGCAGGGGAAAGGAGAAGCATCCAACGGTGCGACAGCGGGGAGACTGAGGCGAGTCTCATTTAGCCCTCTAAATTATTTAGATTAGTTCAATGTAATGATCTGATTGTGACTATGACGCACAATGGAAACAAAGAGGATGTCAATCTCTTGTCCTCCATGACTGTCTGTTTTCCTGTCATTGTCTTGGCATCATTGTGAATGGAGAAAGACAGAGAGAGAGAGAGGGGGGTGCCGAGATGTTGAGCTGAAAACACACTGTCAAATAAACGAAAGAATCAGAACCCATCAACGTGGGAAGTACATTGATGGACGGATATGTGTGTATGTGTGTTCTGGGTATATTCACATATCTGTTCTTATTCCATGCAATACTGCAATTCCCTAAATTATTTCAATATCTATCAACCTGCGTGACATGAATGCAAACATTTCAATTGTGCACTGCTTTAACAGGATTGCTTATGTGGCATGGCTCTGTAGATGGCATATAGATGTAAGTGACTGCTTTGGCCATGACAGGAATTTCACAGAAACTTTTCAGTGGATTGCCATGAGAGTTTGCGCAGACATTCGTGTTCCCCAAAGGATGAATCCTGCTGACTGTGATGATCCCCTGACTTTTCTGCTAGCACCACCATAACACTGACAAGACTGATAAGGCTGATAAGGCCTTTTCCCCTCAATAATTACTGAACTGATTGCCATGAAAATTACAAATGGACATTTGTGGTGCCTGGAAATATCCTAATAACTTTTATGATCCCCTGACTTTCATCTAGCTCCACCTGAGGTGAGTCTTTGCAGACAATGAATCCTAATGAATTTGGTGCCATTCTGACTGAAAGTAAAGATTAAAGTTGCTGCATTGGATGGATTTCTAGTACAATTTCCTACAATTTCCTACAGACGTTAATTTTCCTCTCAGGATCAATAAGAGCTTTAGTGATCCCCTTTTCACATAGCGCTTTCACACATCCAATCCCTTTTTTTTTTTGACAACATATCCGCAAAACTAATGGCTCTCCCACCAGCCTCTGCTGTACTTTGTGTTCAAGTGCTGATTGCGAAATGTTAGCATGCTAACACACAAAGCATAAACAAAAATGTCAAACATAACGGACATCATGACTGCAAAACATCATGCATGTCTGCATGTTCATTGTGAGCATGTTAGCATGCTAAATTTAGCATTTAGTTCAAAGCAACACTGTGCCTAAGTACATACTCACAGGGCTGTGAACTCTATCTGAGCTTGTATTGTAACACATGAATTCAAGCGTCAACATGCACCCTGTATACCACCTATTTTCTATAAGCAACACTCCTGTAAGGTATCTGTTATTGATGCCTGCAGAACCTGGCAGGTTTGCAGTACGTTTATTCTGGCTGTGTTATTTTCACGTTCATTGAAAAGCAATTGTTTTTTATTTCTCTACCTTGGAGGCTTATTGGTAAGTACAGCATTTATTTACAGTTTTGGATGTGTTCTCTGAAGAGTAAATGGATTTCAGTTCCCTACATCTGAATGCACATTAGATCTCCATTTCCCCTCTGGGAAATGGCTTATGAGCGCACCCCCAGCTCTGCGCTTGCTAACAGAGAGTAAGTCACAGAGAGGGTAAAGATGTCTTTAAGCTCTAATTCCACCTCTCCCTGTGGATGCTGAAGGCCAGAAGGGCTGACAGTGAGGAGGATATACGCTGGGAAATGACATCTGGCCTGTTAACAAGGAACAAAACACAGCCAAGAAAGGCTATAAATCAAATACTATTTAGACTTGGCTTTTTGTGTATATAGGTATATGTACATGTATATGATGAGGTTGTGAGCTGATTTTGATCAATTCATTCAATTCAGTTTTTCTTTTTCAATTCAATTGGCTTCATTGGTGTGGAAGTTTTAGAAATAATGTTTCCAAAGCATCAAAAAATCTTTGACTTTTGTGACATAAAGGGGGAAGGGCACTAGATCTGTAGAGCTTAATTATTTGGCATTTTTGTCTTTGCTGTTTGTTTTAATATGCAATGTGTGGCTGCACACATATACTGTTATTGTGCAGTACTTGGAGGCTTTATACTGACCCCAATCAATGTGTAAAGCCTAAGGGAACATAATATACAGAGTTTGCTACTAAGAAACTGAGAAGTAGGACACACACACACACACACACACACACACACACACACACAAACAAGCCAGCAGTGAGCATCTCAGACTTATACATGATGCAAAGTGAGTGCCAAAGCCAAGCTGTAGATGCATGCTCCATGGATTTTCCACCCTCTGGTGATTTTCAAACCCAAACATCTCAGACTTATAAGTAGAGCAGAGACAGGGAGGAAGAGAGACGCATGCACATAAATGTGTGCGTATGCACATGTATGCACATTTCCATGTTTGTTCACGTCCCAGTTAGTTGAGTGAGTTGAACACAGGCTCCTAGTGTTATTGCTCCAAAAGTCACACATATTGTGCTGTCACTTTCAAAGGTAATGCCTGTGGCTGTTCCGCTGTGTCTCTGGAACAGAGTGAGGCCGTTCTCTCATCTGTGTCTGGTATCTCTAAGGCCAGGATACATTAATCATTAAGCCTTTACTGTTTTGTCCTTGCTTAACAATGCAATGGGGTCCAACAAAATACAGAGAGAATTAAGCTTCTGGTATTACAAGAGCACATGATGTCAACAAGACAGAAAGAAATGGATTAAAGATGGATTAGTGGATAGTGATTCATGTGCCTGCAGCAAACTGCCTTGAGCTGCATTGTTTACATTAAGTGCGTCTACTGGATAGAGCAACTATTGAGTAACTGGGTAAATAATACATTTATGACCAAAACTTTGGGTCTTGGTATATACTAAATGTTTGAAGGAACTTGACTTAAAACATGAGTGAAAAATGGACTGTGTTGAATTTTATACCAAATCACAGCACTGCATAAAAATATTCACAAGCTCACGTACGGGTGCTAACCCTCAGTGAATAAATCTCATTAATACTGATCTTCAAACTGTAAACACTGCCTTTAACCCCCCCCAAAACAACACTAAATCAATAAAAAGAGCTGAGCCTTGAGAGCTGGCCTGAATTTAGGGGGCGGAGCAGCAATAAATGAATATTTGGTTTTAAAAGACAGGCTGACATTTGTTATCAAAATGGTATGCTGCTGATAATATCTTGATCAATTGCTCAGTTATTCGGAATCCATCGAGGCTAAGAACAAATAAAGATATTCTGAGACAGGAGAAGAGGAGATGAGAGAGGCAAAGAGAGGGGAGGGGGTTAACTATTTTATCTAAATCACATGTGCGGCTCCCAGTCTGTCAGCTTGATTATAAAGAGGCATATTCACAGATGCGGAAAAAAAAAACCACAGACCAACAAACGGAAAGTCAGACAGGCATTCAGACAGTCAAGAACTCACAAATATGCACACTCTTCTATGAAGCCCGGCTAGGTAACAACTGTACAGTCTGACTCTGTGTCTCTGTACAGATGCACAAAGACAGCAGGTAATAAAATGTAATCACAGACAGGGAGATTGAAAATCCATTCATTTTATAGTCCTGAGACACTAATCACTCCTAAACGATCATCTCTAGAGTATATGACCATATGCTGCATGCATATGCAGCAGTTTGATTAGTTTAGGAAAGTAATAGAGTGCAAATGTGGCAAAACAATAACTGCCAGCCATAAACCACACACTGACACACAGAAATGACTCCTACTAATGGTTCAACATCAGGCTAATGAAATGACTACTTTGGACAGTGGTGTACCTGTCTGGGCGTTCTCTCTGATTTACTCCTGCACCACTCCCAGTCCGTCAGCTCGATCTTCCGACATTCCTCATGCGACAGCCTCCTCTCTGTGCCTTCGAACACAGACGATGTGTCAGTGAGATTGTGGTCCTGCTCCCGGTGATGAGAAGGCAGCAAAGGGACACAACGGAAATCAGCATCATCATCATGGTTCTCATGAGGGAGTGAAGGACAATCAGCCAGCGCCTCTCCTCCACCGGCTACAGCTTCCAAAAGAAGGTCTGCATGAGAGGAGCTGTCCACTGGGCTGGTGGTGCTGAAATCAAAACTGGGCCCCAGGCTGGCGAGCCCGCCACTTTCTAGTGCATCAAGGCGGGTATTAGGGAAGTCACAGTTGAATAGGCTGTGATAGGCAGGCTTCTCAAGGGGTGGGCTGTTGTGAGACATGGTGGCATGTGACAACTTGTACACTCCATAGCCTTGTTGGAAGGACAGGTTGAACTCAAATCTTCTTTTCATCACTGTGAAAGGAACGAATTATTTCATTACACTGTCAAAAAAGCAGAACTACATCACACTGGGAGAAATCGATGCGTTGATGGTGCACTGTTGGGAAATTTGCATAACATTATGGTTTACCTGAGGGTTCCTGCGCTGGATCCCGTTTGCAGTTAATGAAGCAGCCACATGGCATGTGGATCCAGCGCTCAGACAGCACGAATAATGGAGTGACCGCAGGTGCAAGCAGAGTGAGAAAGAAGCTCAGAGTCTCCAGGGATGAGCTGCGTGCGTTCAGTGCATGGCGCACAAGCACCAAAGTCTGTGAATGAAGGGGAAGGGGAAATTAATTCATTGAGGAGCCAGTGATTCAATATGCATAAAGAAGTTGGGGGGGAGGGGGCACATGAATGGAAAGAACTTAAAAAGATCCCTCACCTATAGTGGGATTTTTTTGCATCTCTTCTTCTTTTGTTTTGTGTATTAGATATATCAACGCAGTTTGAGCCAAAATAGAACACGATGAGAGTTGCACTGCTGTACTCTTTGGAAATAAATGCGTACATTTCTGTTGCATTGGGCTGATATTGACCTCCAAAGCTTTTTAGAGAGGGATACACCAGTAAATGCAAATAAAGATACCAATAACAAATATTTAAAGATCTTAGGCAACATCTGGTTGTTTAGACCTGTTTGATTCTTGGAAACAAAAGATCTCCACAGAAAGAAAACTCATTGTGAATTGCAATGTTGTATTGATTGTATTTCTGATCAGTAGAATTTCGACATTCACTGTATTAATCATAACCAGCTCGTTTTCAGTCAAGTATGGAATGCCAATTCTGTTTGCACGTCATTGTCAGCTGGCTGCACAGCATTTATCACCTAAAATTCCTTGTTTTTAGTTTGAGCTAGAACAAATGTTGCAATCGCCACACTCACTGTGTGACCATTATGTCCAGTATTTCACAATGCAAACCAATGAATGCTGCCCTTCAGGTGCAGACCTGTCAACGGCTGCTCTCAAGGCCTTTAGGGAATGTTGATTTAATGGGACACTGTTGCTTGTTTTCAAAATATCTGTGTTAAACAGATTTAGTGAGACCCTAAACCATGATGGGAAGGTTTCTAAGCTGTAAAGGTAACAGATTGATAATTAAATCCTGTAAAATTCTGTTGTATTTCCCAAAGTTGCCTCAAAGGACTTTCAGAAAGGGCTCTAAAAGTTAAATACACTTCTGTTCCACACTCTGTTACTTTTGTCCACATCTTAAACTTTTACAGCTCATGAGCTACAACAAATGGTGGTTTCATTTGGGGATTTAAAAGCTTATGCTAAATGCTTAATGTGCTGCATTAGAGGCCTATACACGACTTTCTAGTTGGCCTTTAAACACTTTCCTGGTGCTTGTTTGACTCATCTTTTTGCCCCCATGAGGCAGCATAGTTCTGCTTATCTTTCACATTAAGAATTTTATCACCAAAATAACAGAACAATGTTGGATGAGTTTCAATGGCTCGAACAAGAGGTTTAGGTTAAAGAGAAACTGGAACAGGTGAAGGTTGTCCTGATAAAATGAGTTACTGTTTGGACTGAGCTTTCATGAACTTTCTAGAAACATGTCAGTGCAAAATAGGACATACCATTTTAACTAGATAACAAATGCAAATCTGGAAACAAGCTGTGAACAGCTACAAACACAACACAAAAGGTAGACGTCAAGTGTTTTTTTGAATTCCAAGCCAGTTGGATAAAATGGTTTGACAGGGGGCGAGGGGGGTTGAAATGGCAGGATATTTTCTAAAAGTTATTATGCTGTTGCTTCTGGCTCCAGCTACTGTAGCATTTGCTTTTAACACGCTGCTTACCATCATTGGCATCCATAAAATTACTCGGACCACCGCCAGAATCATGGAGAAGCGCTTTTGGGCAAACACCACTGGTGTGTCCTCCACAGCAGCTGTCCTCTGCCCTTTGACAGACAGCGGGGACAGACATCTGTCCTCATTCCCCCTGAGCTCTGTCCCGCATGGGCTTGGGCTCAGCTCGTTGTAGGCACCGAAGCTTTTGTTCAGACTGTCCCGGGAGAAGGACTGGAGATCACAGAGGGGAGCGGAGCCACTCAGCCCCCTCGCCATCTCCAAATAGCTGGGGTACAGCAAAGTCCTCTGGGGCTCCCTGGAGCACAGCAGCTGGTAGGTAAGGGGGATAAAGAAAAACAACAAGCCGCAGAAACACAGGGAATATAAAGAGAATAGTAGGATGTAAAAACTGTCGCTCTCTGGGAAACAGCCAAGAGAGGCCGGCGTAAAGCTGCCCCATCCGCACAAAGGTAACACACTGACGGCCAGGCTGACCGCCCACACACCGGCAATGGCCCACATCACTCTCAGTGGCCGGCGGACAGACTGAAGCACTCCAAATCTCTTGGTGACATAGAAAGTGTAGGCTGCTATGAGGCAAGCCTTCATATTGCTAGAAACCCCCTGGAACACATACAGAAGTCCGGATAAAGTGCACAGGCTGCCCGACCCTCCACCTCCTCCATCTGCCTCCCACTGTAGGAGCATGAACAGAGAGAGAGGGACCACGCTGAGCAGGTCGTCCACCGACATGGAAGCCACGATGACACACAGGGAGGTTTTTCTCCTCATCCGAAGGAGACACAGCAGCGAATACACACCTCCGACAAAGGTAGCAGCTGCGATGGTTACGCACAAGCCGAAAAGCAGCAGGCGAATTTGCCTCTCCACCCCCGCCGGGTCTGTCTTCTCGTAGGTGGCCGTGGAATGGTAGCTCTGGTTGGGCGCCGGGGAGCTGAGGTGCGTCGTGGACATTTTCAAGGAAATAACTTCTCAGTGTCTTTTTGGCACTTTTAATTGGTCAGATCTGACTCATTAGCCTGTAAAGTTTACCGCGCCGCAAAGATGTGAGGATGGCACAACATGCGCCGCATCTCTAAAGAATCCAAGCAGTGGAGATGATGAGAGAAACACCGGGCACCGTCACTCTCAGATCAAACTGGGAACGCAGCGCGTAACCAAAGCTTTCCTGGTCCCCTGGATGTGGAGCCTGTCTGTTACCGTACTGGCAGGCACTTGAGTTCACCGTTCAAACCGCGCAACCAGGGCAACTCTTGGCTCCAGCTGCCGATTTACGCGCTGTCGTCATTGCCGTTTCCCCTCACGGTAGTCATCTGGGGTTGGGCCAAACGCAGCCTACTTACTACCGCGTCTGTGTGGAACTGGTCCGATTCATCAGGCTGAGTTTTCATTTGTGGCTTGGCTCGACCCCTTCCTCGGGTCATGCCAAACACTAACACCCCCCTACCCCTTCCTCTGACTGGGGAGACTTTTAACCACAACTGAATACAAATGAGGAAACAAAAGAAGGTTTAAAGATTTCTTTTTTTCCCTGTCAATGCTGATTTGTATTTCGGTGTAAGGGGCCCATTACTTTGTGGATAATTACATTTGGAAACTAAAATAACCATTTACTTAGACGGACTGTGACAGGAAACTAAATGCCATGTTAAGATAATAAGGGAAACACAAATTAGATAAGATTTGAGTGGTACCTTGTGACTGTGTAGGCTGGATGCTCTGTGAGCCAGAATGCAAACAGTAAGGCCAGTTTACTTCAAGTGAAAAGGTGTCTGTTTGTATTTAGTCCCATGTGTCATACCACTGTCATAGTGGAGCAGCCCTCATGGAGCGAGATGGCGAAGGACACATTCAAGGCAATGAAGTATGTTAAAAGAAAGTTGCCTGAATTCATCTAACTGAATATTGTGTCAAAGGAAAACATGTTCATCTCGTCTGTCATCCGAGTCATGCTTTTTAAATTATCCAACCAACTAATGAATAACCTTACACAGAATGTTTAATTGAAACAGTATGTGACGCTTTGGCTGGTCAGAGACAGATTAGTTTGTGTGTTAGGGTTAGGGCGTAGCTTGTGTGTGTGTGTGTGTGTGTGTGTGTGTGTGTGCGTGACCAGCTGGCCTTGTCTTGTCCTTCCCTGTGGTGTTCAAGGATTTTCAAGCTGAAGGACTCAGTATGTTTAGATGGTTCATGGATGTTCATGTATCCTCATAGGGAGTCCATTGATAGAAATAAAACCGCATGTGTAGTGCTCTGTTTATCACTGGTGATAGATTTTTGGACCCATGCCCTTTATGTAAATGCAGACATGGATCTGCATGATGACAGGTCACAGCTTATTTACACTCCTCTGTCGTGTTCTCACTCCCTCTGATATGGTATCTGTGGTTTCTGAGCTCTTTCAGCCTTGTGCAACGTATATATCAATGTGAATGCAAGTAAGCGTAAGACTGTAAGTGTGTCTGACTTGAGGTCTTGCAATTGAATTAGAGTTTGGGCTAAGTGACTTACAGCCAGTCTAATGACTAGACTCTCTCTGGGGCCACGAGGACACAGAAAGGAACATAAGAGGACAAAACACAACCCACAAGGGTGCATAAACACAAAAACAGACACACACACACGCACAGATACACCAGCTGAGCTCAGCATCACACATCAAGGTGACCTACTTTGTGTGTGTCTGTTTGTGTGTACTGCATGCAATAGTTTGCTCATGTGTTCATGTGAAAAGGCACAAGGTGAGAGTGCAGCTCTCTAAAGGCTTTCATAGACAAGTGCATCGGTGAGGAAAAGAGTGAGTGCAAGGAAACAGGATCTGTTAGAAAATATTAAAAGAGCAAAAAATTCTGTCAAAACACATCCCATCATCTATTCAAGGAGAAAAGACTGGAAATACATTCTATATCAAGCTATCTAGAGGAAAAGATGTAAAAGAAGAGATAGAAAATCACTGAAACCATATGTGTTTACCATATGAGAATATGAAAAATGAGTTATGTGTATGTCATTAAAATCCTTGTATATGCGGAAAGTGTCAGTGTAGATGTATTAAACATCTGAATATTTCTCTTAGTAGAAACAGTGAAGCATATGTAGCGATACCTGTGATAAAATCCATAGTGAAATTACTACACACAAATTTGCTGTAGCTGCGATAATTAGCTATAGCTGTATGCTTAATGCACATAAAATAAAAAGTAATCTAGGAGACATCATTAGAAGTCCTATTTAAAGGGTAAAACAGACATTGATCACATATCAACAGCAGCACTGCAAGCAGAAGCACTGCAACACAATGTTTTCTAGCTACGAAATACATTTCTCCATCTGCCGACTGACACACGTCCAGATGTTCCTGCCTGCCGAGAGATTACACTCTAACAATAAACAGTTTACCCTGTCCAAACCTGTTTGGTAAATACTAACATCATTTTTCACAACTTGGAGTCCCTTTCAGAGAGTTATGGTACATTAAGTATGTCAAATGAGGCCTGTTATAATGGCTGATACCATTCTTTTGTTAACACAGAATAGGTGTTTGCTAAAACCTGACAATTTCATTGTCGTACGTAATTTCATCATTGTGTCTGCATCAATAAGCATTTAATGGATGCTCATGAAGTCAAATGGAATTACATTAAAACAAATGAAGCGAGAGTTTGATTTGAGAATAACAGCCATCTTACAACATCTAATAAATCATTCATTTGTAATAGTGGCTTGGAAATGAAAGTGAAACCATGGGAATACTATCAAGTGAAACCTCATTGTGTCCGTGTTGCAATTCATCTGTACCATGAGATGGAAGCAGCTAATCAATGATAGATGACAGTAATATGTTGTATAAGTACCCTTCAAGTCCATTAATAATGCACCGTGTTGTACATAAGCTCTTATGTCTGAACACAGATCTGCATAAATCACAGTGCCATTTCACTGTTGCTTACTGGCCTCTGGTGGCACATACTAAACGCAGCAGAGCGTAATTTGTAACTTAAAATTGTGAACTGCTGGAGTGTCTATCCCCCACGTCCTCTCTCTCCCACCAAATTTGAATCCACCCACACCCACACCTGCACGCACACGCTCACAAAAACACAAACACACACACACACACACACACAGCATGTACACAGAGAGAGCCTAAGTGCATCATTATCCTAAGTCATATCAAATATTAATGAAGCAGCACTTGACACAGAGATACAGAGACAGAAACAGAATGGAAGATTATATTTGCATAAAAGAGAGATGAAAAACTGAATGAGAGGGAGTGGAAGAGGTGTATTCATAATGACGCAACCCTTAACTCTCTGCTGAGGGGCTGTTTGGGGTGCAGAAGAATACAGATAGTGCACCTTGGGGTTGTTTAAGAGCTGCTTTTAGAATCAGATTGACTTTGAACCAAAATATACTCGATGTAGCAGGAAAAGAAAAGAACATTGTTCTAAAAAATAACATTGACTCTTTGCCCTCATGTTATGCTGAAATTACAGAAAATATTGCTTAACTCTGTATGGTTGTGTCTCATCAGTCCTCTGCTCTCATTACAAATCCCCACTCTGCTAAATCCACTGTACACTGCCAGCTCAGGACCAAACATTGCTGGAACAGTCTGCATTCAGAATCTAGCAAAATCTAGCTGGACTGGTGGAGACCAAAATGGAGCTGAAAGGAACGTGAATATTACATGTATTGTTACTATATTGAATAATATTTATAGATTATTATTACATTGTTTAGTTGAACATAGACATTTAGCTGTGTTCTGCCCCCTGGTGGCCAGTTTCAGGTTGCTATTATCTCTCTCATGAGGAGGGACAGCACGTCTTCTTCTATGTGGTCTGTTGAGTCAGTGTTATATGCAGCTATACCGTGTATTGTGTGATATTCTGGGATGCAGAACTTAAATTATTCATGGGAAAAGTTTATATGATTTCTTATAGACAGTAACATTTCTGTTGGAGCACAATTTTGCAGTGTGTCAGCAACATAATTCTCAAAGACTTATGCAGGACACCTTCAAATATGGTTTGTTTACATCACGAACAACACATTTTCTTCTCACTTCTGTGAGTAAAAGTGGGTTTGAAATATTAATGAAACTTCAAGCAATTAACAACGATCTTCCACTAAACAGGCCTTTAAGACTTATATGACTTGAAAATATTTAGAGTTGTGCCCAGTTAACTGAACTGTCCATTTTCAATTTTCACTGTGATTCTGAACAAGCGTTTGAATTATGTGTACATGAAAGAACCAATATTTTGAACCATCTTTTTTAATGATCATTATTTTGCCTTTATTTGACAGAGACAGAAGAGATAACGGCAGGAAATGCAAGGGGAGAAAGAGGGGGTGGACCTTCAACAATGATTAATATCCGGAGTCTAACGTGGGGACGTTGCAGTTAAATTTACATCTTAACCAACTGAGCCATGAGGACACCCTCATGTTACAGCATCTGGATTTCAAATAGGTCAATTAATATTACAAATCTAAAAAATTCAGACAAGAATAAAACATTTAATTTCACAGACATAAACACAAATTCTCAATGTATGAAAATTGCATGAAAATGCATGAAATTCATTCAGCAATTCTTAGACCATAGATACATTTGGGCACGAATACTTAGGTGCACAGGTGTGCATGCACCTGCAGGTTAGTAACTGAGGGTGATAATGATCATGATGATGACGATGATGATGATAATGATGACGACGATGATGACGTAAAAGTGTGTGTCCATGTCTGAGCAAGCACACATATTTGTGTGCATTAAGAGCTGTCATCAATAATACATGAGGCAGTGTGTTGGAAGTCCATTCCTTTCAACATATTTTCATTGTTGACTGACGCATGTAAATAAAATAAAGCGATGGCACAAAAATTGATGTTGTAAGTTTAAGAATTTGTGTCTCTGCAGTTGTTTAAGTGTGTATGCATGTGTTTGCCGTCCCAAGCCAGGCCAAGCTGACTATCAGAAAGTCACGTCAGACCACACATAATTCACAGCACCTGTTTCCACGGAAACACGGACTGGAGTTTATTGTCATATACAAAGATCCTTTGCCCTCTGCTCTTTTTTTCTCTCTCACACAGGCATACACACCCGCATTAAATCATTTTAAAGTAATTAATTACATTTTAGTTTGAATATTTTGCACCTTTTTCCAAAGAGTTTTATAAGTGATGAATGGTTCACTATGAGAGGGTTAAGAGAAGGTGACATCCTCATCAGTGAACCAAACTGCATCACACATAACGCCTTGTAACAACGATTCAATGAAGTTCCAGGTGTGAATGAGCTGGCTGGCTGGGGCTGTTCTGTCTAGAGTTTGCACATTCTTCTCATGCTTCCGTTTGAGTCTCTCAGGGTACTCAGGTTTCCTCCGTCAACCCAAAGACATGCAGGTTGGGTTAATTGGTGACGCTAAATTGCCTGTAGGTGTGAGTGTGAATGGTTGCATGTCTCTATGTGTCAGATTGAGTCCGGCGTGTACCCGGCCTCTTGCCAAATGCCAGCAGGGATTTGCTGTAGCTCCCCTGCGAACCTTTAGGATAAGCAGTATAGATAATGAAGTAACAGTACCCACGGAAACAACCATTCACTGCCTTCCTCCCACAAATACTATCAAAAAAGCATGACATTTTAACTGAAGCTATAAACACCCTGTCAAGTTTTTCATAGATTTTCACAGAGATTTAGTTTAGTGTGGAGTTAAGCTGATTTGCATTTGCAAAAGCTTTCGCCTCACCGTTGCCTTGGAATAACTGTCATGCAGCTGTTGGAGATTAAGCTGTTAGAAACAAAGATGGAAGAAGTCAACATTTCAGCCATCCTGGTCTCCTAGTTACATCCACATCATGTGACAAAGCGTTTTCAACAAAGTGGCAAGGAAAAACTGAAATGAGTTGAGAAACACAACAAGATCTAGATGCATCAGGACAAGACATAAAGCTCACAATGTGGTTTGATGAATATGAAAATGATAAAGATGACCGAAGGAGATCTCAACCTTGATAAGCGCCTATGGGTCAATAACATGGTCAAGAGCTTTCTCCACCACAATCATCAAAACACTAAATGAGGGGATGTCTTTTGGAAGAATGATGGTCAACCCTCAAAAAATGTCTAAAACACTTAAAAAAATCGTCTCTATGTGGAATTGCCTTTAGGCCATAAATGCTGTAGCTATTGTATATTGGTATAAATATCAGTGCAAATGTACATGTGATATTATAATTAGAATATTTTTTTGCATTTCCTCTAACCCATGTCATTCATTGAGGTTCATTCCCAGTAAAATATCAGAGCTAGTTGTATGAAATAGAGTAAGTATTAAAAATATGATTAGTTTTCTGTAACATATTCCTCTGATTTAAATGCAATCATTATTCAAGGACTTCTGTTCTACTTGTCATTAATTAATAGCTATTTCGTGATTCATACTTTACCCCTAGCCAGGAAACTATCACGATTTTCTGTACCTTAAAGCTGCGGTTTAATTCAATTGCAGTCGTTCAGTTCAGTCTGAGGGGTCCCGAAGTTCCTAACAGAATATGAATAAAACCAGTTGAACAAGAAGACTTTGATTGGAAACCCGTATGTACATTAAAATATGTTTTGCTTGCTGTAATCATTCCTCCTGTACATACTTTATGCGATTTAAGATGTGCTCCTAACACACCCAAGATGTAAGTAACAGACAAAATCCCAGTCCTCAGATGGGCAAAAACATAATTCAGAATATATATATATTTTTTAAAGTAAATATGACGCCACAGCAGTCTGAGTTACTCTAAAAGAGTGGCAATCATAAGTTACCATGTTTTTAGGTCTGAATTCTTACATGGTGTTTCCTTGCTGGGCCGCAGTGGACGGACAATAACACAAAGAACCCAATTTGTATGAAAAGATTGTAACTCTTTAAGATAGCAAATCAGATTGCTGAAACCTCATATTAGCTTTAGGTTTACTCTGAGAACCTATCCTTTAAGGTAACAAAAAGTTTCAGTTTTGCCCAGCAGATGGACCTATTGCACTGTGGAAAAGCTGGCCTGATGGACCAGAATCAAACGTAATGGAGGATAACGGATCACTCCAAAATATCGTCTAAAGCCAAAAGTAAAACATGAACATAATCAGAGCTTGACAGAGTATATTTGTACTATAAACTCATATCAGCTATTCTGCAGGTTTGTGACCTTGCTAGTCTTATATGAGTCCTTACAGCAGAGGATCCAGTGTGGCTTCAGGTGGGTCACTGCTAGAGTCCTACAGGGACAGAAATCATCAAAGTATCTGACTGTGAAGCAATGTGACAAATTAGCTCTCCATTTTCTTTTATCATCTCTCTTCACGATCTCCAAACCTCCATCCCAACAACTTGTCCCACACTAATCAGTATAATGAATTCCTCCAGCATGCCTGGCTTAATGGAATCAATTACTTGTCAAAGAAAAAAACGATCTGCCAAGAAAACAACCAGTACAGAGTAATTTACCTGGATGGGTACAGAGAGAACATCAAGGCAAACCTACGTAACTTGTTTGAGTATTTCTACACAGAAAGTGATGCCATAAGCTATCATTTGTTTTCTTTTTTATTGGAATGAAAGACAGCATTAAGTGATGAAAGAGAGAAAAGTGCATAATAAGGAGCTGATGTGACAAACCCATCTGTTTTTCTGCATGAGTGTGTGCATGTGCTGAGTGTTTTTTTTCCCTTCCCTGCCCTCATGCATGACTGGTGTGTTTTTCTACATTAATGAGCAGACTACAGATTTTCATTAAGGCCCCATTAGTAATTATTTTTCCCTCTGGGCCCCATATCTTTCAGTCATTCCTCTGATGCAATAACCACAGAGAGGCTGACAGAGAGTGGCAGCAATACATGGCTCACTGTCACAGCAATTCAGTAAACTGCGAAATGTCTGGCATCACTTTTGAAATAAATAGACTCCTTTGAACCTAACCATCAAATGGGATTTTCATAAAAAGACATCAGCTAAAATGTGACAGAAAGGCAAAGCGGTGAGAAGTAAATTATGAAATATGATTGTTCATTAAATAAACATTGGTGCATTAGGAATTTTAGGTCTTAAGAGCTAAATGTCTGAATTATCCAAAACAAACAGATCATATGGGACTGAGCCCTGATCTAAAGGTTTTCTTGACTGACATCTGTGCACCAGCTCTGCTATCATCCACACACTGCTGACAAGCATGGCTGGGCAAACTTTTAAAAACCTTTCAAGCAGGCATGCTATCAAACTAGAGCACTCTTCAAAACACAGTAGAAGTGTAGCAACTCCCAAGCAAGTCAACTGGCAGCAGAATTTATCTTGGGAAGTATGTTTTCAATCTTGGTCTTTCCAATCCAGTGCGCATCTCAGACAGAGATGAGCAGTTTGAAAAATTTGGCTGGTGTAAAAAAAAAAAAAAACTTTCTTTTGAACATCACTAAAAATAACAAGTGTGTTTCACCACAGGGGTTTACAACTTAAAGTCGATGTGGCTGTGCTTTCATTTGAGAACATTAGAGGGCAGTGGGTTTACATAAAGCACCAAAGCAGCTTCCAGATCAACCAGAACCCTTTAAAATAAATCGCAAAGGTTCAGCTCTCAGTGGTTAGTGTTAACAAGTCTCTCTTTGCAGCCTGCTGTGTGTCACCTTCATGTTGCCTCGACCTTATTTGTTGCATAATTTTCCCTGCACAGCACATGCTCACTTCAAGCTGAAACTTTGAAAGAGAAGGAAAATACAAATAATAGTAGCCCTGTGGTGCATTTACAGTGACCGAAAAAAATGAAAGATGGACAATTTGTTTGTGTCTGTGCTGACTGTTCAAAGTCAAATAGACTAAAACACTTCTTGTCAGTGAATTCGGGATAGAGGGGAAGAGAAGAAAGGTGGAGTAAACGGAGTGTGTAAATCCAAATAGAGGTGTAGGAATGTCAGCAGTGGTCGACAGCCCGTGTTGGTTTGTTAAGACAAATATAGCCTGAAACAGTACGATATCTGCTCAAAGGACACTATAAAAAGGTGACCACATGAGCCAGTGCTGTTGTTCACAAGGACATTTGTCACAGAATACAGTAGTTAGTCACACAGCACAAATACCACAGATTTAACTGGAAGAGTCCTGGTGGTTCTTTGTGGACAAAGAAACAGTCTTGAGAATCTGTCTGGACATGTTTCACGTTTTGTTCAGCGGCTGCTTCCAGTCAAATCCGTCTTCAGTATCAGGATTAGGATGAATCCCAGTGCATCTACATTGTTTAGCGCCAACATTATGCCGTGCCCAGATTCCTGCTTAAACATGAGGCGTGATGACAGGACAAATAGAAAAGGTACAAAAGAACAGAATCTCCGATGTAATACATTCATTGCTAACATAAACAGAACGTCATGTGTATGTAGTGAAGTGCCAGGTTAACTGTAAAGAGATTGTTTTAATACTTCATACTTGCACTTTGAGCTTTCTCTGAAACCAGTGATGCCTGAAAACACAGGGATTATAGTTGAACCTATAGTTACTATGCTGGTATGTCTACATCCAGAAGCTTTTGCATGCCAGTATATTTTCTCCACTTTTCATGCAAGGAAAGGGGGAAATGGCTTCTTACAAGGAAAATATAGTAATCACCTCAGACAACATCACTGAATTGGAAAGACATTGGCAGAAATTTGCAATGAAATAGGTAACAATCAGAACATCACTTTGGCTGTAAATACAATAACTACACGGCTTGGTACCATTTTCCCTTAAGACACAACTTCTTACAGAATTTGTTTATAATTTATAACTGTAACTGTTGTTGATAAAAACAAGTACTAATACTTTATTATATTATATATATTTATTATATTTCAAGTGTTTATTTCTTTTAATTTTGATGATTATAACTGACAACTAATGAAAAACCCAAATTTAGTATCTCAGAAAATTAGAATATTACTTAAGACTGATACAAAAAAAAGATTTCTAGAAATGTTGGCCAACTGAAAGGTATGAACATGAAAAGTATGAGCATGTACAGCACTCAATACTTAGTTGGGGCTCCTTTGGCCTGAATTACTGCAGCAATGCGGCGTGGCATGGAGTTGATCAGTCTTTGGCACTGCTCAGGTGTTATGAGAGCCCAGGTTGCTCTGATAGTGGCCTTCAGCTCTTCTGCATTGTTGGGTCTGGCGTATCGCATTTTCCTCTTCACAATACTCCATAGATTTTCTATGGGGTTAAGGTCAGGCGAGTTTGCTGGCCAATTAAGAACAGGGATACCATGGTCCTTAAACCAGGTACTGGTAGCTTTGGCACTGTGTGCAGGTGCCAAGTCCTGTTGGAAAATGAAATCTGCATCTCCATAAAGTTGGTCAGCAGCAGGAAGCATGAAGTGCTCTAAAACTTCCTGGTAGACGGCTGCGTTGACCTTGGACCTAAGAAAACACAGTGGACCAACACCAGCAGATGACATGGCACCCCACACCATCACTGACTGTGGAAACTTTACACTCGACTTCAAGCAACGTGGATTCTGTGCCTCTCCTCTCTTCCTCCAGACTCTGGGACTTTGATTTCCAAAGGACATGCAAAATTTACTTTCATCAGAGAACATAACTTTGGACCACTCAGCAGCAGTCCAGTCCTTTTTGTCTTTAGCCCAGGCGAGACGCTTGTGACGCTGTCTCTTGTTCAAGAGTGGCTTGACACAAGGAATGCGACAGCTGAAACCCATGTCTTCCATACGTCTGTGCGTGGTGGTTCTTGAAGCACTGACTCCAGCTGCAGTCCACTCTTTGTGAATCTCCCCCACACTTTTGAATGGGTTTTGTTTCACAATCCTCTCCAGGGTGCGGTTATCCCTATTGCTTGTACACTTTTTTCTACCACATCTTTTCCTTCCCTTCACCTCTCTATTAATGTGCTTGGACACACAGCCAGCCTCTTTAGCAATGACCTTTTGTGTTTTGCCCTCCTTGTGCAAGGTGTCAATGGTCATCTTTTGGACAACTGTCAGTTCAGCAGTCTTCCCCATGATTGTGTAGCCTACAGAACTAGACTGAGAGACCATTTAAAGGTCTTTGCAGGTGTTTTGAGTTAATTAGCTGATTAGAGTGTGGCACCAGGTGTCTTCAATATTGAACCTTTCTACAAAATTCAAATTTTCTGAGATACTGAATTTGGGTTTTTCATTAGTTGTCAGTTATAATCATCAAAATTAAAAGAAATAAACACTTGAAATATATCAGTCTGTGTGTAATGAATGAATATAATGTACAAATTTCACTTTTTGAATGGAATTACTGAAATAAATCAACTTTTTCATGATATTCTAATTATATGACCAGCACCTGTAGACCACTAAGAAGAACACATTTTGGGTTGCCAGGATGTGAAAAATCCCATTAATTTATGTTTTGCTTGGTAATGCTGCTATTATTAATTCTGGTCACACTTTAATAAATGCTTGATAAGTTATTTATTGATGATGCAGCTCTTTTCCTGTCGGCAATTTAGAATCACCAAATAACCCAACCCAGCCAGCGGATTCAAACCAGAAACCCTCTTGCTGTGAAACAGTAGTGCTAACCACTTCTTTATGGTTCTTTATGTGATCTTTATTTTCACAATTTTGCGAAACCCAAAAGTTGAAAGTTCTTTTCAGTGACAAGTTTAGTGGTAGTCTTAGAATGGGTGCTATAAGAATAGTTGAGTTGATGTGTGTACTAACATAAATTGTACAGTAGTGGGACACAGTGTAGTGGTTTATCAGTCTCTGGGAGTCTGGCACAAAGGTGCCAGGGGGTAAGAGAGTGCACTCAGGAGAAGGCATGCTAAGTGGCCATGATAGATGAGAGTTATCAGAGAACTTATGGATCTAGTTCAGACCCATTCAGATACAAACACTTACATGAACACAGCAACGCTCAAGACGGCGCACACACATTGATGAATAAACAAATAAAGACAACTGAGTCCATAATCACGCGTGTTTAGTTATTTGAAGCGTCCTTGTGAAACTGTTATGAGCAAGCAAGAGATACACAGAAGGTTTCAGGCTTCAGCACAAGAATGATCAACTACACACAGATGAAACTAGAACTGGCAAAATGTTCATAGCAGAGAAGGCTTGTCCCTCGTACAGTGTTGGACCCAAAGCACAAAGAACAACACACGCTGTACTGGACTAGTACATGTCAGTCCAGGACAAATTATCACTCTAAGTCTGAGATCAAAGAAACAACTTGACCGACTTGACCACCAGCTGTCAGCATGTGAGAGCTTTGAACGGACAGGCGTAAGTGTGTGTGTGTGTGTGTGTGTGTGTGTGTGTGTGTGTGT
Source organism: Pempheris klunzingeri (assembly GCF_042242105.1). NCBI lineage: Eukaryota > Metazoa > Chordata > Actinopteri > Acropomatiformes > Pempheridae > Pempheris > Pempheris klunzingeri. The sequence goes on along the minus strand of NC_092015.1, from coordinate 10,632,408 downwards.
GCATGTGTGTGTGTAAAAGTGAGAAATGGACTAAACAAGGACATAAGCTGCCATCATCTTTTTTATACTACCACTGGGGGTGCAAAAGCTAAAACCAAAAGCTTTTATGTGTTAGCAAACAGTTTCCTATTTACACACACAGCAGACAAAGCAACTTTAGCATTCATTTGAAGTTGTGTTTGTGGCCACCTAAAGTCCAGCGTTCACTCTGTTTTGGTCTTCACCAAATGCTAGTTACTAAGTGGCACACAGCTTTTTTTTTTCTGCTGAGGCTGGAAATCAGGTTGATGAGAGTGCTGAGACCGAACCTAATGACTAATAGTTGTATACCTAAAACTCTCTGTTGTGTGGGTGATAATTCTCTATGCGCTCATCACTGCAAGTGACCCCTTTCGCTTACTCATAGTCATTTGATTCATTGTTAATATAAAACATCCATTAGTGCATTCATTATGATAAAATCAAAATATGAATACTTTAGATGCAACTGCAAAGTCTATAGTTGCATTTACTGGATGGATAGATGTGACCTGAAAACTTTATGTCAACCTACCACAGCAATATAGATGCTCAGGGTGAGATGATGTTGTGGGTTAAAATAAGTACCTTAGTCATGAAAGCTATGTTTCACTTTCATCAACCTACTCTCTATTCTACATTGCCCTTAATATTTTGTACAAGTGATAAAGCTGACGTGTTATGTCATCATGGGAATGTGTACCATATTAATTTATTAATATGATAATTATGATATGATAATTAATTTGATTATCTTCATTAATATACAATATGAAACCTGTGTGCAATACACAGGGGCTAACGTTAGCTGGCATAGCATCAGCCAGCGAAATAAAACACGAAAACATCTAGAGAAGGGGAAAGGAAATAGTGAAACAAAAGAAATATTTAGGTGACACTTAACTGTATCATTAGAGTGCTGAAAAAAGTTGAGGCCAGCTTTATTTGCAGGACGTCACGCCCATTATACAGAGACAAGTGTGGGGTGTCAGTTTGTAGCTTCAGGGCTCCAGTAAGAATGACATGTCTAACATGACTTTGTCGCCCACAGTGTTAACATAGCATCAGTGTGTCATATGGATGCTCATATAGCATCTCATACAGGTGCTCAAGGGTGCCTTGTTTGTCGGTATCAAACACCAGTAGGGGTGAAAAAGCAGTGGTGTTTTATGTTCTGGGAATGAGAACGGTCTGAGAAATCTATTGTCCTTGGTATCAGAATGAATTCAACATGTACTGGCATGCATTAAACAAAAGGAGAGGGCAGTGGATAGGACTGTGTGGAGAAACAAAGAGACATTTCAGGAGAATAGACAAGACCAGACACAGCACAATGACCATGACGAGGGCATAGCACCACCACCCATTTACATGTTTAATGTATGAATTTCTCTCACAGTGGAATTATGGATATTTTTGTAATATGAGTTTATCTGATCAATCTATTTAAGTCACCTGTCATTCCTTTCCAAAGCAGCACATTCCTACAGATATCAACTCACTATGGCAAAGCAAGTGCAGGCAAGTAAAGACGATAGTAAGTGATGAAAGAAAACGTGTCTTCAATTCTGAATTGTGCATGACAGCTGCAAAAGTGATAACCATAAAAGCAATGACGCAGGCGAACACACAGGAAGATACAGAAAAGAAAGATATTGGTCTCACTTATGCAAATGAAACTGGAAAAACTTTGAGAACACAAATGAGGTATATCAGAAAGAATAGTATATATTTACATGTGTGTGCATGTGGAAATGTGTTAATCATGTGGGGACAAAAGCTACACAGTCACAGTGTGGGGACTCAAAGGTTGTCACAAGGTAAACACAGTGGTTTAAGCTTGTGGTCTGGTCAGGGTAATTTTGATGTTTTCAAAATACTGTGTCTTCCAGCATTCAATCATCCAGCCTCGCTCTGATATTGCGACTGCTTCCCATGTGTACACTTAGCTAATGTCTTATCACGCAGTGCATTTCATACTGAATCACATAAATCACTGAAGTGACAGCAAAGAGCAGTAATATCAGTACGATGGAGTTGTGAAGAACAACACCTTTGTAATCATTGTGAAATTCTATTTTTTTTAACACTCAAAACATCATATTCCTCCATCCAATTCCTCATAGATGACAAAAGCAAATAAAAAAAACCTCCCTAACTGTCTGTGTCAGCCTGGAAATATTGGCTATGTTGGCACTTTTAACCATTTTCCTTTTCTTATCTCTCTGTCCTTCTTCCCTGTTCCCCTTCTTGCTGCCTCATGACCGGCACAAACCTCAGCCTGAAAGCCCCTCTCTCTGAGTGACAGCAGTGAGGTTATTAATGTGTGTGTGCTGTATGCGAGTCCTTGTCTGTGTGGGAGGGTTTGCGCTGTTCTGTGTGTATGTTTATGTGCACTCACGGCAGACTTTGAGCAGAACTGGACAGCCCGTCTGTTGCTGATAGGAGAGTTACTCCCCTGACAGTTCCAGGAGGAGGGAACAACCCATCTTAGTGACCTTGATCTAACCAAAGAACCTTCATATCTCACCTCCTCTGAAGACATGAGCAAACAATTACACATCAGTTGAATTTATCTTCTCATAAAAAAATAACGTCTTGAAATTGTGACAGACTTGCTGTTTGCTTGTGATTCATAAGCACACATGGACCAAATGCAGAACTGCTTATTAGTCATGGCGTTTACTTCCTTGCAATACCAGTTCTATGGAACACGTTATTCATGTCTACAAAAGTGGTGGTAGTTGACGTAGTTGACAAAGCTGCCATGGTTTGAATCTAAATATTACTGACGTGATACACATGTTGCTACCTGATACGTCTGTGTGTCAGTGTAACAGTGTTTGGCACTGTTTTCAGAGGCTGGTTTCATTGAGAAATAGTACAAGACCTAAAGAGTAATACAGAGTGCATGCGACTTTGTGTATCTGTGTCTTTTAATACACAAGCACCTATTTTTGCAACAAAATACTGTTTAATACCTGGGTCGCCCTGGGCACAGTGCAATTAAAATCCAATACTCTCCAGGAGTCCATAACATGCTGGGTTTACTGACAGTGAACAGAGCTCAAATGGCCAATAGAGAAGAGGCGAGGGGTTTTATTTGAAGAGCACAGCAACGAAATCATGGAAAATATTATCACAGAGGTTGCACTGTCTACAAATGTGAACATCCTTTTGATGCATTTACAGGCAGTTACTGAGAAAACTGCTGTCAGTTCAGCTGCACAGATATCTAAAAGTTATAGGAAATTCCTTGGAGGGTAATCAAGCTGTTCATTACTAGAAGCAACAAAACATGGATAATAAGATATTGTGACACTAAAATAGGCTTGCATAAGCATTTATCTTTTGGGTTTAGAGCGCATAATTGACAGTGGAGCTGTAATGAGAGCTCATGCAGAGATGAAATGTAAGGGCCACATAAAATGGTTACGGCGCAGTCAAAAATAGTTTAGAAAAAGACTGACGTGCAGTTTCCTAATCATAGCATATGTTGGTGTCATTGAAAAATGTCCCATCAAATGAATCCTGCACTTTGCTTACAACATAACCATGTGGCCAAATGTTCTGCACCTAAATATATAAATGCACATCAGCAACTTCGCATGTATCTGATCATTCTCTGATGACAATGACGTTCTTATCCGGTAAACTCCTTTGCTAGTTTGTTAGGTCATTCATTCTCTGCACCGTATTTACACGTACTCTATTTGCTTTCTTCTCACTTTAATGCTAACTTTGACTTTTAGACCCAATGTCCTCATGCGTTTGCACAGTTAATTACTCTTACCGGGGTGACCCACTGATGAACTTTGGTGTTCAACACGAGCAAAAGGTCACATATAATTAACACTGACAAAACAGAGTAAACTGGTTAAAGTAAAAGGTTTTTTATGGGGTTACTGAGCCATGTCACCATACTGTAAAAGTGTATATAGGCTGATGAACCACTTGATGTTTAGAGTAACCAAGATCACAGAGCAAGCAGGTTTTTACTGTAGTGGAATAAAATACCTTATACAGTGCCGATGATGGACCTAATTGCTCAGTATAGAGGCTCAGTGCCAACTGTCTTGGCTCAACTCCTGTTGAAAATGACAAAATTCAGTAAAGCTTGATAATTGAAACGAAGCGTCTTTGTATGTGGTGCAGTTACTTGTTTCTGTGAGGACAGCTGTGTGTATAGCAGTAAAGGAACCCTTACGCAGTCAAAAGAGTGCATTTATAGGTGCTTGTGGGTTAAAACTAGGCTCAATTTAAAACTTTTTTTGATGTCTCTTATACTGTATGTATAAGCACTCACTTCAGTTCCTAGGTTGTGCCATGAAGTTGAAATAGTCACTATGAAATGTGGTTGTACCCACTATTGAGGTCACCTTTGTATTTTCTAGGTGTATATAATAATAGTTGTGAAATAATTACCTACAAATAAGTTTACTTTGGTGCGGCAAAGATATTGCCAAGATTACTAACTTGCTCAGCTGATCACCGTCACTGCTTGGGTGTGGGTGGCGAAGCGCATGATCTGATTATCGTTACAAAACGTTACTCAACACAATAGTTCTCTGATCCTGTCATCAACTTGAGGGTGATGAGAGATGAGAGAGGAAGAGCAGGTACTGCCCACTGTTCCCAGGATAGGATTAGTGTTACGTCCCTGTGCTGTTCAACACGAACTCAAACTGACCTGATCCAGTTCACTATCCACAGAGATATACTGTATATGTTCTTTGGTAATTACAATGGAAGCCACTGGCTCAGTTTAACGACAACACAAGCACCTTGCACCATTATAATGTAATAATATAGCATGACTGTATAAATATATTAGCTATTGTATGACACACATTTGGCTTTTGTTAATGCACTGTTTGAGGAACATTTCAATAATTTATATCCAAAATGATGAAAACTCAAACTCAGAGATGAAATAAATAAACTTAAATAAACTTTGGCAGGCGAGACAAGGGAGGAGTCTCGGAGACAGGTACAGGCAGTGGAAACAGAGAGCGAGAGAGACGGAGAGGCGAGGATGGAGAGAGGAATGAACAGAAAGAATGTAATGTTGAGGGCAGAAAGACAAGAAAATATGACAGAGAGGGAGCAGGTTATGGAAAGCAGAGACACAGGAGGGAGATTGTGATGCAAATCATTCGTTGTAACATTTAATCTGATTCTCACGTGTTACTCCTTGACAGGCCATTTATGCTTCTACCCTCTGACATGGTTTTAAAGCTACTGTTATCCAATTTTTCCTCCACAAACATCTGAAAACACACCTACGGAGAACAGAGAAATCAAAAGTTTGCTGGGGGAGCTTGCCCCTGAACACCCCTAGAGAGTGCAGTTTTTGGAATTTAGTATTTTTAAAACCTCGGCCGTGTTCAAAACAACTATTTGTTGCCAATATCTTTTTTAAAAAAAGCTCACTTATGCACCATTACCATGAGCGTACTGTAAAATTCCTCCCTCACATTAGTTGAGGTGTTGTATTTGACTCTACCAAGCACCAATCCTTTATTGATGAGCTAATATTTCACAACCTTCCCAACCACGGTTACACTGGGATGGGATTTAACGCTGTGCTGCCCGCTCAGCTAGTTACTCTTATCTTATGTATTTGACAATATCCAAACACACTGTTATTACTTCACAGCACCAAAAAGACAAACACCACTGTGAGACCAGACAGTCAAAGAAGGGACCTTTATTCAGGGAATCTCAGCCCAAAAATTATTGTGTGGGTCATAAACATAAACACCACAACTACATTGTCGCAGCTGAGAATATGATAGTACTCTAAAATGTTATTTTAGACAGTAACCATTCATTACTCTACATGTGAATTACTGTACAGTACTGTAAGTACTGTGTTTGTCACTATTAACTCACTGTAGCGTGTCAACATGATTACAACTGGGATTTTGCCGTAGACACTTTCTAACCACAAAGTGCTTTGGATGCCGAGCTGTTGACAGTCATATGAGTAAGTACACTAAAATATACAACATATCACTTCATCACGCTGTTCACCTGAACCTGCGTCCTGGAGCTGCTCGGGCGCCACTGTCAGCAAGTGCCGCTGACAGGGTCACTCCTAAACGCCGCCCTGACGGAGGAGGCGACGACTCGCTGGACGGGGGAACTTCAGAGGGCTGCTTCATTGCTTCACTGTATGTCAGAGGCTTTATAAATAGGGGATCTCCCCCCCTGTGGATCACACACTTGACCAATTGCGCCGCGCAAGAGTCTGATGGCTCATTTGAATTCAGCGATCCTCTGTGGGTAGATGTGGTACAGTACAGAAGGTAGTTGTAGTGAGGGGTCTGTGTGTGAGCGCGTGTGTGTGTGTGTGCGTGTGTGTTTTATGTGAATGTGCACTCCTAGAATAGAAAGCCAAAGGGAGAAGAAGAAGGAGAAGAAGAAGAGGAGGAGAGGCGGGATCGGTTTGTGCCTTGCTGAAATCCAGGGTGAAGCAAATATTTAGTCTGGAACAGATCGATCAGCACTTCGCGCTCCCTTTGAGGATTTGATGGATGTTTGATCAGTGGATGTGATGCCCATATATATAATCGACCGAAAATTTCCTGACACATCTGGTAAGTCGTTCACGCACCCCGAGCGCTTCTTATAACGCGGTGCCATCTGTGTGCGTCTCTGTCTGCGTGTGTCTGTGTGTGCGTGTGCGTGTGCGCGGGCGTGTGCATGCTTTTTGCGCGTGCGCGCCTGCCGGTTGTGTGACACGGGGCAGCGTGCACCAGTTGATCATGCCACCCCCCTTGGAATTCCCGACGTGCAACAGGAGCTGAGGAGCTGGCACGCATTTAACTGCGTCTTGCTCACTTGCGAATCACCGAATGTGCTGCAGCTGAATATTTTTATCACTGGACTTCTAACACCTAGTTGCATTTGGTCCTATCAGAAAACACTTTAATCCACAGTCATATTATTCTAGCTGGGTATCCTGGGCTTACTTTGGGGTTTTGGATCACATTATTCCACCTGTGTTGGAACTGGTGGCGTTTTAAGTTGACATGTCCCTTTAAAAGTTATTTTCCCCCTTTCCATTCATACAGCTATCAGAAAAACCATTAAGAAACCAATTTAAGAGGTGGACTTCATTTCAGCTAGATCGCAGCACCTTTGGGCATCAAGTCTCCTCCTTCAAAAATGATTTTAAAGTGATTTTAGTCGTCAGTGTGCAGCGGTAGGCCCAGTGCTAAAAATCATGTCCCAGAGAAGGTGTTATTTTAAGTTAAAGTAGGCCACATTCCTGCACTTATTCAACTCAATTAGCTACATGACATGTTCATAGCTCATATGGATGTAGGCTATAGAAAGTGTGTGTGTGTGAGCGGACACATGGGTGTTTTCAGGTGTCTCAGTGAATGATTGGTAAAATTGTGAAGGGGGTTATGAGGTCTCACAAGACACGGGGAGTAATATGTTTGAGATGTATCATGACAGACAGATGGAGAGTGGGGCAAGAAGGGAAAGAGAGAGTTTTGACTTTTGGTGCTCCTTATCTTAAAAATGCAGACACAGCAGAACAAAGCCAACCTTCCAAAACACAGTCAGGAAAAACATTACAAGCACATTATGAAAAAGAACAGTGACCGTGTCAGAGCAGTAACATCCGCAGCAGAAATGGCAGCTCACCTGAGACACACATAGTGGGGTGTCCTCCCTCATAGAGCACTCGTCCTTAATGGCATCGCCTTCATGCATGTCCTACACAACTGGTTTCTGAATGAACCTGAAAGCAATGTGAATGGAAATTACCTGACTTTAAATAATTCCTAATTTTTCATGAGCTGTATAAAGAAACACAGCAGTAACTAATAGATCTGAACAAAGAATAAAGCCAGGTTCAAAATGTTTGTTTCATTTTGTTGACATATTAGTGCCAACAAACTTCGTAGGTCTCTTTTTTTTATCTCTATAAATCAGGAAATACTATTAACAGCCATAAAAAACAAATTTGCCATATTTTTATGAATAACATGTTATATGATTTAGGCTATGAATCACATATGAGCTCGGTAAAAATGTATAAGTAGGAATCAAACTGGAAAGTGGAGATTTCTTGCTCAGAACACGAGAAGTGTTTGACAAAGTGTAGTAAAATAAACACCTAAATGTGTAGTAGTCCAAAGGAGGACATGTTATGAGGGTAAAATAGCTAAAAATCTCAAAATTTAGAAGTGTGCGGAAAATAAAAGTGAGTGTTTTTGCCTGTAATGTTTCGCCATAAGCATTACGTATGAGTGATAGTACATGAGAGGGACATACAGTGAGTGGTCCTTAAGATTCATACCTAACATGCCTCAGCACACTGAGAGGGTGTCACTTAAATATGATTTAGGACCTCTCCGTGTCCCACAGTGATTTTATGGCTTTTTTCCCCCCATCACTCTTTTTGCACATTCCTTCACTCCGTCTTTAAGTATCGCTTCCTTTTAAATAAATTTTGCAGGCGTTTCCATTTCTTGCCATGCACTGTGCCAGGATTAGAGCAAATGAACATAATGTACAGCCTCTCTAACGCTGACATGCACACATGGTTTTATTACAGCTGTGGGACTGCTGTCACTGTGATGTGTTTGCTTGCCAAAAAAAAAAAAAAAGTTTCTGCCCCCTCCTGCAGCCAGAGGGAGGTTGACAGGAAGTTCTGATTAGCATCAACTTGTGTCATCCTGCTGTCTCACCTCCTTTATTAATTTTCCTGACTTGATGCCTGTTGTAGATTCACATCCTTTAAGCACCAACACTCAAACACTGCAAATGGAAAGGTATCGAGTTACATGTATGACTCTCCTATAGTAAATCTCATGGCCCACAGTGAAGTCATGCGTGCTGCAGTGCAGGTTGGGAGAGCAGCCAGTTGTGGTTGGTGTGCAGAGTAATGGCTAATTACCAGGCTAAACAATGACAATAACCAGGGGAGTTTACTTTACATTGGGCCATTGTTTAGTCATGAAGAAGAATGATTAGGGGACCTGACGTTCAGCAGGACTGTGGTTATGTGTGAGATTGATGCCTGCAGATGTGTGTGTACAGCAGGGGGGATGTTGTGTGTCTGTCGTTCAAAGGAAGCTAAGAGACTTTGTCCTTTGGTCGAGTGGCGCTCTCATCAACACGCAGAGAGACCCACCCATCTGCACAGGCGCCTCATGACACCAGCTTGTAAAAGTGTGTGCGCGAGTATGGCTGTGGATGTGTGTGTGTGTGTGGGCACTGCGTCGGTAAGGGATTAAGGATTAATTGCCTTCAGAGATAGACTTAACTGCTTGTTACATGAACTTTGTAAAGTTCTCACTTGGCCCCAGAGAGGTAAACAACACTGTATAGCGAAGAGCAGAGGAAAGGTCTCTTTTGTTTTCCGTTCTTCAGAAGTGTGTGTGTTTTTTTTTTGTCTGGTGTGTACTGCCACTAGAGGGTAAGAACTTCCATTGTTCTCACCTTTTGCTCCAAGACTGGTTTAAAAAAAAATTTGTTTGTGTTTTTTTTTGCCTGTTTTCTTATCACTGCTATTTGCCTTTTGACACACTTTCAGTCTTTGTATTTTCTTCCTTCAGCTTAAACCAGGAGACTTAAAAGAATGTTTGCTTTATTAATGTCAAAATGAATATGTTTAATTGAAAATAAAATGTTACGTAAGTGCCAAAATCCTCACATTTCAAACTTGTAACCAGCAAGTGGCATTTTCGTTAAATGACTTTAAACATTAACTGATCATGACAATCAGTGTTGTTTGTATGTGAATTATATTTACCCCCTCATTTCCCGTCTTCTTAGGGCTGCAATCAATGATTATTTTCATTATCAGTTGATCTATCTGGTAATTGATTTGTAAAATGTCAAAATATGTACAATTTCTTCATGCTTCAATTGCTTGTTTTGTCCAAGCAGTCCAAAGCCAAAAATGACTAAATTCACAGTGAAAAAACCCCAGAAAAAAGCAGCATCTTCTCATATTTCATAAGCTGTCACCAATGTTAATGTTTGGCACGTTTGCTTTATGGATGCAGATTAATTCAAGATCAGACTTGAGGGGACTGGGGATTAATTCTTTTCCTTCTGTGGGTCTCCCTCTTTCCCTCAGGTGAGTTGATACAGCCGGCAGCTGAAGGAGGAGACCTGAGAATGACAGACACCAACGCTCCCAAGTCGGCTAAAAAGCCCCGCTGGACTTCGCTGGAGATTGGCCTCATTACTATTGTCTCCCTGCTCTTCATCGTCATCGTCGCCCTCATCATCCTCTTTGCCACGCACAAGACTGGTGAGTGCTGAAGAGAGGACAGAAAAGGAAAGTGAGAAACATCTGAAAACCGGATACAAAAATGTTTGTATCTTCATTAGACAAGCAATCAAAAAAAAGCGTGTCATGTGATTTAGAAATGGTTTTGGGAGTGAACCAGAGGATATTTTCTTGTCGCCACAACATAAAGTCAACCTTTCCAGAACTTTTGATACTTGTCCCCTTAAAGTGCGTTCTTACACCGACCATCTCTTCCAACTGAATTCGTGGTTAGTGGTTAGCACGAAGGAGCATGCTGAACAGCAGCATTTTGTTCAGGTGAACAGAAGACACTTGAGCTGTGTGCTTTTAAAGCAGAGTGCGAAAGTGCAACCACTGAGCCAGAAAGAAGAGTGTAGCATTCAAAGGTGCTTTTTAGAGTTTCCCTTGTGCTCACAGCTGTTTTAAACAACACTGCGAACCTTAAAGTCACATTTCAGGCTTTCGTGTAAATAATAAAGAATCGTGTAAATGTCATCAATTCACATTATGAGAAATCAATCATTTAAAATGGTCACAGTGAAATCAAGCAGACGCCTCCACCCCCTTTCCTCGCCATGGGAAATGATCGAACCTGCTTCAGATCAATGTTGCAATAATATCATGTGGGCTTTCTAATCATTAATATCTTGACTGTTGCTTTTGCACTTGGATATCACATATACCAAACTTGTACATAGAGTTTTAGTAATCACTAGGAAGTCCAAGGACCACGGGTCACTGTGATGTGGTACAAGAAAAAATTATCTACTGATATGAAATTATCTTTATGGATGATAAACACATTGTTTATAGTTTTACCAATTAATAAGTGACAAATGGAACAGCTGTGCAGTTCAGCATGTCCAAAACACTAATCTTGACAAAAAAGCCAACCTAATTACATCTAATGATACATACAAAACTGGTTAAAATAGCATACGTGTTCGTGTTGAGCTATTATTTTCTTTCGCAGTCTTGTGCATGATAAATGTGTAAGCTGCCATGTCAGGAAAACGAGAAGGTTGAAGTGCTTGTGTGTGCACTCACCTGTGCACTCACACATAATGCATCAAGTAGAGTATTTAAGGGCCCTTCTGGTGTGTGTGTGTGTCTGTGGGATACTGTTTGTATCAGTATAATGTATGTCAGGCTGAGTTTGATTAACAGTTTAGCAGTTTCAACAGCTTCTACATTCCTGACAAAGTGAATGAAATACTTGTAATTAGTATTAGGCTTATATTTGGATTCGATAGAAATGAAAAGAAATAGGGGAAAAGTGAAACAGGAAGGAGAGAATGAACATTTGACATGATGACTGATGACTGCAAAAATCCTAGAGTGATTTGTGTTTTTCATTTTCCTGTAGATGAAATCTGCACCACAGCTGACTGCACGCAGTCAGGTAAGCATTGTGTATTTGTTTCTTTGTGCGTTCTCTTTATTGTCTCATTGTAAAGGCTTTGATTTTTCTCACAGGAGGACAGAATGTGAAAATTGAGACCATTTCAGAAACCAAGGGATTTCAGGCATACTTGCAAAAAAAATATCTCTTCAACTATGGATATGTTGCCTTTATGACAAAACAGTGATTACACAAACAGAAACAGCCCTGATTAGCTGAAAAATGTTGGTTAAAGGGTTATTGTTCTTGGGTCATCTGTACAAGAGAAGTTGAGTAATGGGTGCAAGCATGCATACACAGCTTAAGCAAATCCATTAGGATATATGAGTGTAATGTTGTGTTTCTAAAGTTGAAGTGTTTCAACATATCCAAGTTTGGCTGTGTAGCTTTTAGAACTTAACTGTAAGCTCTACTTGAACACATGACAACAGTAATTGGCTGAGTAATGAGCTGAGAACTTTTTGTGTCATACAAACCCATTAACAATTTCAGTTTCAAGACTTACTATAATTCCTGCCAGTAGATGTATTACAGATGTAGACCAATCCCCAAACCTTTTTTTTCAATTCACCTTTTATGCAAGTAGACCACACCCCATTTGCATCAATCTCTTAAGTGTAACATTATACTCTTGATTCATTATCACTTAATTTCTGTAAAAACTGTTTATAGGAGAACACTTTATTTTTCATGAGAAAAAAAACAGCATAGTAAATTAAAACTTTATCGCTCTACCTTTAGTTTCCAGCATTAGATGCCAATTCATTTAGGATGCATTTTTAGGGAACCAATGTCCTAATTCAGTCAGATTTGACATACAGCCTTGTCACAAGAGATATCTCAGCTGCTTCATGTAATTTAATTGCCGCTAAAAAAAGACTATCTATGATATTCTAATAAATTAATGAGTTAATTAATGAGAATTTCCAAATATGTTTTTAGGGTACAGTATGTTATCCCCCACTATTTCCCTACATCCAAGACTGGATGTAGGGAAGACCAGGTGGTCCATAATCTGAATTGTGTTTGGTAAACAGTTAGATGGGAAGACCAATTTCACTGTCATAGTTTACACCTCTAAAGCTCAAAAACAACACATTATATCCAGTTTGTGAAAATTGTAGTGTAAAAAGAATTATGTGCCAGGGTATTTCTTGGCCAGGTGCAGTGACTTCCTGGAGTATAACCTCTCATAATGTCATGCATCACTTTTACATCTCAGCTTTTGTACAGATTAAACAAAATAGATTTTTTGTGATACAAAAAGTAACTTTTGTGAGCTTAAGAGAAGCTGGCAGGTGGACTTTAATATCTTCAGATAGAGCATGTCAGCTGTTTCCCCGTTTCCAGTGTTTACGCTAAGCGAACCTAAACTAAGCTAAGCTAAAATAAACTAAGCCAAACTTAATCTAAGCTAACTTGCTGCTGGCTGTAGCCTTATATTAAACAGACACATATGCGAACGGTGTTGATCTTCTCATTGAACTCTCTGGAAGAATGCAAACAAGAACATTTCCTAATATGTTAAACTATTACGTGGTGAAATGGGAGGCAACTCAGATGTCCTTCACACAGTTAAACAGGCTGTGTAGTCCATTGAACATGCATAATGTTTACTAAGGCGTAAAGAATGCGTTGGCTGATTCACTTCTATATCCTGCAGTATACAGTATTCTGGTTTCTTGAGGAGGTGTTTCCTGCAGTTATCAGAGCTTGTCTCCTCTCTGTCCGAGCAGCATCTCGCCTCATTGAGAACATGGATGCTAGTGTGGACCCCTGTGACAACTTCTACCAGTATGCCTGTGGAGGCTGGCTGAAAAAGAACATCATCCCTGAGACCAGCTCCAGATACAGCACTTTTGACATCTTACGAGACGAACTGGAGGTCATTCTCAAAGGTCAGCCACCTACACACCAACCCACACAAACTAACAAAGATCTACATGCAGAAAGACCGCAACACAGCCAGGCAGGGGGTCTAATCTGTGAAAGATGTGGCCACCCGTGGTGCCTGTTTTCATTAGAGTAATAATTCTGGGATTAATTAACCATTAACAGTTGTTCAGCAACCTAGAAGAGGCCGTCTTTTTCAGTCGGCATAGTTTTACTATGTAAGAGGACAGCTTGATTCAGTTGCTCGAGAATACGAGCTAAAGAGGACTGTCCTTCAGGGACAGCAGCTCTATAGATATCACAGATGCCATGGGAATTTGGCTTCAGCGCTACCATGTGAGCTGAGAGTTTGTCAACACGGCTGGCATTATCAGTGTGTGTGTGTGTGTGTGTGTGTGCTGACATAGCTTTCAGGCTGTTTTCGAAAGACGTCAACACACGAGGGAGAGAAGAATCAGAATTGCAAGTTTTAATGTGTATTTTAGCAAGCATTAGATTAGAGTCTTGTTTGTGTCCTCACGGCATGGTTGATACAAAGAGGGTCAAGTTACACCGCGTGTGTGAGCGTTTTTGTGTGTGTGTGTGTATGTGTGTGTGTGTGTGAGTGTCCATACTTCACCTCAAGATGTCCGTGAGAAGGGCAGTGGAGCCCTGAGCACTGGGTGCTAAATCTTCAAGGGCCACTAACTTTCCATGGACAACTGAAACTCTTCATCTACCATAAATTTACAATTTTTATGCTAGTCCCCTCCACTATAATGAAGACAGTGCAGATTGGCTGCAGGAGAAACAGAGTGATTCAGAGGGGACAGAGAAATGAGAAAGGAAAACCAGAGTTTAAAGTGCAGCCTGTCTCGTGGACTCAGATAATTTGCACCAGCCTCAAGCACTTTATCTGTCCAATCTTGATGGAAAAACATGCAGTCTTGTGTCCTGGGGAACTGTTCTTTTTTGTTTGTTTCTTTTTCTTTTTCTTTGGCTATCTGCCCTTGTCCATTGATGACATGCAGATTATTTTTCATGAATACAAATCCGAATGTGTAATGGATAGATTTGTTTATTCAGTCTAAAATTAAATGTGCATAATATTTAGTCTTTCACAACAACTGTTTGTAACACATTTTTGCTTGAAAGGGTAGGGAAATAAGGCTTTAGCCAACAAAATGAGAATTTTCTTTTCTTAGATTTTTCTATTTTTCTAGTCTTCATCTTCCTTATACTTCTTAATAATTGCATTTTTTATATTTTAGATCAATATAACATTCACTAGGGTTTTGAGGCTGCTTGTAATGTAGTCAGCATTCATTTCTATTCCATTTCTAAATACTAATTTCTAACAAACTGGATATGTTGGTATAACATTTTAGGAAAAACCACTACCAGCGCTACCAGAAAATCATTTACTGGAAAAATAATGCATATAACTTTTTGTTGCATGAACATTGCTTTATAACAACTTCTAGCCCATCTCTTCTGTTCTGCTCTCTCCTCCCCTCTTCTGCATGGCAGTCTTAACACCCATAAAAATCACACACAGGGGGGAAAAAGGAAAATAAACATTGCTCAACAAGGACTCATTTTAGGCATTTTGTTACTGCATGTGCATTTACGTACATAGCATGTCTCTGTGTGAGTGTGTGGCGTCATTCCACACTTTGTTGTATTTTTACTGCGATTGAGTAGATTTATCAGAGCTCTTCCGGTGATATTTGCTGTCTGACTGAAAACAGAGAGTGGAGAAAAGAGAAAAATGCACTCCTGCAACAGATGATGAAATACCAGGCAAAGTGCAAAGGTTGATAGTTTAGAATCATTGACTTATTCGCTCTAAATGCTGCATTTGCGGCGGAAAATGATGGAGCAGCCAAAGAACTGTCAAAGATCATTCAGCAGCTTAAATCCCCACCAACCATCAGTGTTGTGCTCATTCCTTCAGGGTGGCTGGCTTACCAATCAGAGTTGGAATGTCTCCGACTGTACTGTACACACACATGTTCAAGTTTAGTTTGTGTGTGTAGGCCTGTGTGTGTGCTTCAGAGAGAAATAAAAAGAGAACGTTGTGTATTTAAGATTATATTTGGTATTTCAAACTAAGGCATGTGTGTATTTGGCTTTCTTGGACACTTACAGTAGCAACTAAGACCTGTCAGCTCTCAGAGTTTCCTTTTTTCTTAATGACTTATGCATGTCGAGATGAAGGCCCTGGCAGTGTGAGGCCTCGGCAGAGTTGTGACCTCTATTCTGGAGGTGACATCAAACACGCAACCTCTGATCCCAGGACAGGCTGCTGCCGCCTGCTTGGATACCACCGCCCGCTGATGGACAGATCCTTTTCCTGTCAACAGCCGCAGGGGCCTGGAAACACCTGGACACTGCAGTGCTCTAGGCTGCATGACAGCAATAAAACAGGCTGTGTGCATGCGTACGTGTGTGAATAGCAGTGTAGATTTGCGGTTGCTTGTAAATGCCATGGATTGTTCTCTGCTGCTGTAAAAGGCCATAAATGATTCATAATGAGGATTTGCACTCTGAATGTGACCACAGCTTTGCGTGTACATGTGTGTATGTCTGTGTACATGCCTGTGAGAGTGATTTTTCCATCCCCCTCTCAGGTGTTGCATACTGTGCAATAATTTGCCCAATTGACCGTAAGCATTTTAATTAGTTCCTAGTTTGTTTCGGGAGGAGGACGGGGAGCAGTACAACAGGCGGTGGCAGATGAATGAATGGATTTTGATTCAAATAATAGCAATGAAAAATATGAACACAAAGGTGAAATGAAAGAAAAAAGGAGAGAGATCGAGGAAGACATAGGTGAGATGCACATGAACAGGAGTGGAGCCTTAAAGTGGAGTGAGGAAGAGCACTGTAGGATTAGGGTATATTGAGAAAAGCTTTGAGGTGAGAGTACGTCAGGAAATGTGAAACATCAGTCATCTCCAAACTAAGCCTGATGTGCATATGTGTGAGCACACTGCTACTCTTCTGTATTACATGAGATGCTTCCTGCATGACCCCAGGTCTAAATCTCATTGCACAGATACAGTTCTAGCCAGAGGCATGCAACACACGAACCAGCTTATGTTAATCGAAGAGTTTGGCATCACCATGAGCGTCGAAGCACTCGTGTGAGGGAGCTGTGACATCACAAAAGTGTTGAGATATGAGATGTCTGTCAGACATGCTGCTAACAGTGAATGATATACAGTACCAAAGAGACAGAAAGTCTGTGCTGACAATAGCTAAAACAGAACTTCTGTCAAACAATACTGACTACAATGAGACTCTTGAGATAAATAGTTTGCTCACATGACCTCCCCGATATCAAAATTCCAGTCTGAACCGTTGCACAACACAGTAAATATTGGATTTCTCATAAATGTATCAAATAAAGATAGCAGACCAGAGATTTGTGGCCAAGTAAAATAATATGAATATTAATGCAGTAATTCTTAGCCAACAAAAATTTATCAAATAAAAGTCCTGAATTGAGTATGTTTTTGCCAGCTAGGATGCTTATGAATAATAGGAAAGAGTTTAGACCTCCACCAGGGTAAAAATCCCCCCTGTTAGGAGGTTCACAGCCAACTCTGTACTAGGTACACGATACAAGCTTTATATACAGTAAGACTAGCCAAGGGGCATTAATTTGACTGACAACATGGTCCTGAGTAAATATACAGTATATACTGTATATGGTGTAAATGACTTAGGGTTAGTGGAAAACTCAGGAGCTCAATGGTGTGATACTTGCTGGGAGCACACATTTTTCTACCTGTACATTAACAGACACTCCGGGACCTGGATAACTGCAGCAAACACTGTGATGATTTTAGCTGACTCTATAGATGAGCAGCGGGATGAGCCACTGGGTCTGAAATGATTGATCCCTACTGTAAACTCTTATTTCAAAGTTTTCTTTTAATATTATCCTCAGTGTTCCTCAACAGAGAAGCACAGTCTCATGGATAAGTTGAAATTACCGTAGGTTTATGTTACAACCATCATTTTCAAATATTTGTTTCTGAGAAATCGTGTCTTTTTGAGGCAGTTTGGTATGGCAGATGGCTCTAAGATACCCATGGGCCTTAGCCTCCATTGCTATGGATGAGAAGCCAATCAGAGTTGTGGCAAATTCAGACTGCTTCGTCTTTACCATTGGGAGCAGACTCCATGCCATTTTTGCCGAATTCTTCGAAAATTTACCCAGAATCTTAAAATGAACTGACTCATTATTTTGTCTCTGCAAAAAGGAAACCATAGCCTCTGGTTGCTGGAAATGGAACTTTAAATGCAGTGATAGGATGTTTTGTAACTAAATGAACCTTGGAAGGTGTAGTTGGAGACTTCTCTGCTTGCATTTTTATGAAGGCAAGCTTTTCACTTTGAAAAAAAAGGTTTCAAGCCTATCAAAGCTCTGAAAGTGCTCCAACTGTCAGCAGTGGATGCCCTGAATGTTTCCTCTTATTTCACAACTACAATCAACACATTAACACAAACTAAATCAACATCTGTATTGCAAAAAAAAAAAAAAAAACTGACAAAACTCAATTTTATGATCTCCATGAAGCTGTAAATCATTTTCAGTTTCATTAAGGTACTTAAGGGAGTTTGTAATGGGTTGTTGTAGTGATTTGCATTAGTTCTTCCTTTGTCAAATATGTTTCCTTACAATAGATTTATTGCCAGTCTTTTGTGTTTTTACACCATTCGCAGAACAGTAAACAATTCTACTGATTGTGACCCATCACTCTTAGAGTGTTAACTCATTTTAGGTTAACTCAATTTACAGCTTTAGTGTGTAATATACTCTAAACATACGCTTCATGATGATAAATTGGAAGCAAAACCCTGAACTGAAAGCGTTGCAAGTGAAATGCCCCGTGGAACGAGAGGCAGTCAAGGATAAAATGACAATCAGCGAAGAGAAACTCAAATTTTTGATTCTGTATCATGCAGAGTGGTTTGGTTCAAGTTGACGTGATGTCTCAAACAAACATCAGGTGGCACAAAATCCATTCTCAAATAAATCCAAACGCGCAGGCTTGAGGGTGAGAGAGGGAGAGAGAGAGAAAGAGAGAAAGAAAGAGAGAGAGAGAGAGAGAAGTAAGCCTTTGTTGTGGTTAAACATTAGCACCAGGTAGTCAGTAATCCAATCACACACACATGATCTGTGCCCTTTTGCAGGAAGCGCCCTGTGAAGGGTCCCTATCTCAGGACTTCATTAAGATTAAATGAGCACATAAATAGTGCACACATGGTAATGAGAAAACGGGGGGATTAGAAATATGAAAGGGTTGAAAGAACCTGAAGTGCAAAGATTAAAATAAGAAGGACGAAGGGAAAGAGAGCTCTGAGAAAATGAAAGCAATCGATGAAGATTATGATTTGATATTTGATAAAATTCACATTATTTTGGAGCTGCTGAGTTGAATGACATTAGAGTGGATCTTCCATAAATTATGCAATAACGGAACAGATGTTTTTTGATGATCAGATGTGACATTTAAGGAAATTAGAGATTTGAGAAAGGGATAAACCTTGTCTTAAATATGCTAACTGCCTTCTCTGTCTTTGTTGTGATTGGTCTGTCAGTAAGTCCTGAAAATTACAAAGAAAGGAAAAAAAAAAAGTAATTTTTGTCATCTTTATCTTTTGATCCCATCTCAAAGTGACACGAGTGATGTTTTGTTGGACTCAGGGGAGAGTTTCCTGTCAGTCGGCTGGTTAATTTCAGATCCATCCTCTTTCCTGTATTGATCCTGGAGTTGCATTGAGATGTGCAGTGTGATGGGCTTTATCTGTTTATCCCAATACAACAATTATAAGACATAACTTAATAAGTGACAGCTAATATTGAACCATGTTTAGAGAATTTCATTTTAATGAATGATGATATTTAAAGTTCATCATTTTCAAAATATTAATACAAAATAGGCTTATTCATTTTCTTGCCAAGACTCAGATGAAGATTGATGCCACAAAAAATATCTGCCTACCAGCAGCTCCAAAGCTCTCTAATTAACACATTGTATGTTTGTTTAATCTGAACTAAAACAGAAGTGGCAAAAATGTGTTCAAAAACAATTTGCCATCTTGTGGGGGGTTGTGTGCTGGACTATTTCTTGGCTGGACCAGTAACTTCCCATCTCTGGCCAGAAAAAACAGTCCAGCAATAACTGTTCATAAATTGACAAAAAATAATGATTGTACAGATTCAACAAACAAGCTACAATATGTTAATTTCTGTTATCTTTGGACAGAACCAGGGCAGCTCTTTCTAGTCTTTGTGCTAAGCAAAGCTGGATATGCTGGATGCATAGACATATGCTGAATATGGACAGGTATAAGAGTGGTGTCACTCTCCTCTTCCAACTCTTGGCAAGAAGAGGGCAAGAAAGGGGTTTGCTGTTATCAGCCAATGAAATGGTCTTCATCGGCATGGTAACAATAATGAACATGTGGTTACTATTCTCACACTTTTGTTCAGTTTAGGCACCAAAACTGTGGTAAAGTTTAAAAAGAGATAATGATCCTTGTTAAAATAAACATGTTAGTTGTGAGAGTGAAGTTTCGTTACATACATGATGTTAAAAGTTATATTATGTATGTGATGTAACTTAGGTTAAGATTAGGCACCAAAACTACAAAGATTATGGTCTGTGTCAAAATAAACACGTTAGTTGCGAAAATGTTATGTTATGTTACTGTAATGTACACATGACATTAAGTTACTTAGTTATGTTGCGTATCTGATGTAACTTCACGCCTGTAACCAACATACTTCTTTTAACCTCAATCATCAGTTTTACCTAAATATAACCATGTAATGAAGTCAACATTGACTTTTGGTTTCCCGTACGACATGAACTACAGTCTCCTGTGCTTGACTTTCTCGCTCTTTATACTAACTGGGCACTTTAAATGCTGGTCCAAGCGTAATTGTCATTCCTATTTGGATTACTTTTATTTGAAAATACAGTTTCATTCATCTTCTCACATTTAAATGAAAGTCTATATAGTCTCACAGAACAAGTGGCATGGTTTATTTTAGCACATTGTTTCGGAAAAGAGGCTCAGACAAGCGAGTTTTTGCCTCATTGGTCTCCTGGTAAACTAAAAGCCACAAACGTACCTTCGTCCAAGTTTTAGTATTCTTTTAAGAGCAAGGGCTGCTGATGCAGTCATTGTGACTCATACTGAACACATGTTGTTTACACAGCATGGCTTGGCATGCTAACTTGGTGGATGTCAATAAGAGGAGCATTATGAAGCACAGAAGAGCCACATTCGGTAACTGATAGTAAACACTCTTCACAAACCTGGTGAATGGAGTAGCTAAAGCTTTCAATTCATCGGTCTAGTTTGACTGGTTCAAGTTTGGTTCGAGTGTGCTATTAACATTCATATCCATTTATTATTCAGAAATAGTGAACATATAATGAAGTTATGACATACCTTGCACATACATACAAATGCAATAATGTGTGATAAAAATGTAAATGTACATGGATTTCAAATGCCTAACATTTTTATGTGTGCAAATCATAAAGGTTTCTGACTGCTTTATTATGATTTCAACAGGCCATTTATGCCTTCCTTCTAAATTATCATAAACAATAGCACTCTTGGAGTCAACCATTTACATACATTTTGCATGTACAGGAAGTTTGTCATATGCACTTAGACTTTAAAGAGATTTACATCATCAATTATTCATGGTGCAGTGCAGATAGGCACATCATGAATCCTACGCACTCTACATAACCATTGACAGGCTTTTGGAAAATCAACTGTTACACATAATTTTTGATAGAGAAAAATGTTCAGTCCAAAACCAGAAGAAATGACAATAATTGGCCAGGGCCAAGAGCAAACAGTCAGTCCGGAAGAAGAAATAATCTGCTTTAGATAAAAATATTTGATGATGCTCTTTCATTGTACAGTGGCTCGCTTTTCATTTTAGTTTAACCAAGTAATGCTGATCTGTATCATGGATTCAAGGTGTCACATCAAAACCCTCCCAAATCTTTCCATACTTAAACAACTGAGAGCTGTAAAATAAGGTAGCTGCGGCTAACTTGCTGAAGCAACTCAGTCAGGATTTGAGCTTCCAATCTCTGACAGGACAAACCCTTTCTAAGATTTTCTTTAAAAAGAGCTTTGTGCAACCCTGGAGCCCCGACATATTAGCTGAACTGCAGGAAACGTTTTGATGTGAGTGTCTACTTATGTAATGTAATAGTACAGGCACAGTCAGGGTTTTTTTTTTAATGCTTGGTAGAGAATGACAGTCATTTTACACTGCAGACTTAGATGCGAGTTGCAAGTGTGAGTTTTGTTCTTATTTCAAAACAAAGCACTTTAATTCACCGTGGTGATTTTCAGCAAACACCAAAATTACTGTGTGGGTGTTAGGATGAACCTTGTTGATCTGAAAATTTATTTTAGCTCATTCTAATGTTCTATGTCACTGAAAAATGACCCTCAGTGGATCCTGAGGGAGTGATTACACTCTAAAGGTACAATGTGCAACTTAGTGCCTTGAGGCAGCGCAGGAAAAGTGCATTGTTGGTCCCATTCTCCTCCCCCTAGGTTGAGCAAGTTTGCACCCCAACAGTTATCACTCATTCTGATTAGCTGTCTAACTACAAACGCTATCTAGCTTGAGGCTAAGCGTCCATGTGCCCACAACAGGTGTTGAAGAGGCAATGAACGCAGGCAATAAAACAAGCAATGGTGTTCACTCTTGTTTTAAATGGCCCTTTATAGCCACCCCTTTAGCTTTGCTGCTCCTCGATTTCTTTTCGCCTTTTTTGCCATGACTTCTCCACTCTGAAGTCTGGAATTCATTTTATAGCAACCAGAGAATAAAAAATGCATTGCATATTACCACTCTAATTTGTGGTTTACATGGCAGCTTTGACCTCTACAACAAATTACATAGATAATCTTAATCACTGAAATAAAGAGTTTTATTGCACTGCAAATAATAAATCATTTTTAATAATAATTTTTTCAAGGCAAGCACAGCACAAGGGAGGATTTTGTGATGATGTATTAGTGTACTAGATGTACTAGCTATCTGTTTGATATGTTTGATCTTTTCAGAGGTAGAAAGTGGACCTGATCTGATATGGCAGAATTGCTAGAATAGTGAAAGCTGACTTATGTCTGCTCTGTGAGGTGAAGTCAACATTAAAGCTTTATCTGTTCTCTTCAAACCTTTAATACCTCTATAGAAATATTCCATTGAGTTTTTTGTCATTATTACTTTTTAACAGCTGTTTTCTGAAAGCATTGCAATTCTTCATTAGTTTTTCTGGTAGCTACTGTGCATATTCTGAAAAAATAGTATTAAATTGAAAAGTCATCATACCGTTTCCTTGTTGTTGTGCAAAGTTTTTTGCCCTCTAAATGTATTCATAACTGGTTTTCTTATTTCCCTTTTAAAAAATGTCACATCATCTGTTTTGTCGTTGGTTGCTATGCATTGCTGCAATATGAAGCTATCGCTTTATTTTTGCTGCTGTTTTCTGACACAGGGACAGACAGCATGCCTCAATTAAAATGATTAAATGCATCTGAATTCCAGCTGGATTCTATTTTGAATCCGCAAAGATGAAAAAAACTACACTGTACCTGAGGTTATTTACACCCCCTTCCCTCTGTCGACATGTAGGCTTATCCTTCCTTTATCTCTCTGTCTTTGTGTTTCGTTCCTTCAAGCTTGCTGTGTTTCTCTGCTCTATTTGCAGGTGTCCTTGAAAAAACAGTGGAGGGGGAAGCCGCTGCTCTCATCAAGGCTAAGACCCTTTACAAGTCCTGTACCAATGAGAGTACGTGAGCAGGCATCAGATGTCAATGCACAATATTCCTTTTTGTATCTTCTATTGTCCTAAAGTGATTTTTTTTTTTCTTATTTCTAACAACAATTCTTATTGATTATTTGTTTTTATAAGTAAGAATGCAATGTGCAATACAAATTAATGCTTTCTTCAAAAGCATTTTGGCTTAGAAGTCACACCAAAACTCCTCAGATGTGCTCAAATATGCATAGATTAATTATTCTAGATAAGAAGTGAAACATATGAATACTAACAAGGGGTCTTTTCTTTCTTTAAAAATCTTTTTCTTAACTATGACTGGTATAAAATAAATGTATCCATTAAAAACAGAATTTTGCTTGTTTTTATGTACTCTTCATTTAAGGTTTAATTGAGCTCAGAGGGGGGTCTCCTTTGCTTGAGATGCTGCCTGATGTGTTTGAGTGGCCCATAGCTGCGGACAACTGGGAGACCAACTATGGTAGAGCGATACTTTGCACTGTAACAAACAGCAGATGTCATGTACAGGCAATTCTTTTTTCCCCTCACTTTTCTGTTCTTCTCCATTCTTCAGGTAAAACATGGAGGTTGGAGAACGTCATCAGCAAGTTGAATGAGAAATATGGAACTCAACTCTTGGTTAACTTTTTTGTGGGCACGGATGACAGGGACTCCAATTCACACATCATTCATGTAGGTGTGCAACTGAAGCTTGACCTGCAGCTTGAACTGTAGCTAGCTGTAGCCCTTCTCCTTCTATCTCTCTCTGCTTCTTAAACTCACATTCATACTGGCACTTGCACATCATAACCATGCTGCTGGAAAATAACCACCGACCAATTTATTGGATATTTGAAATTGGATTTCTTAGGGCTTATATAAACAAAGGTGTATGTTTTCTTCTTCTTTGACAGTTTGACCAACAGACAAGCCTTGGCCTCTTGTCCAGAGATTACTATGCATGCACCGGACCCTATGCAGAGGTAAGTGTATAGTTCACATGTGCAAACCATGGACTTTTGAAGCCTGGATTTTGGCTTTAGAGGTGTTGCCATATTGCCAGAAGCAATATTCATTCCAAGAAGACCGCCTTGGGTTGGTTAGACAGAAGGTAGTCTCATCCTGGAGTACAGCCTACTTTATTGCCTATTTTACTCTAAATGGGACCATAATTTACTAAATGAGCATCATGTTGTATTGAGGAAGACTTGAAACTAGTGAATGAGACCATAAACACATTACAAAAGTGTTTACTGAAGTAATAAATCAAGTGAGAAGTAGGGTCAATTTCTCATAGACTTCCATACAATGTGACTTTTTTTCTTTTTGTTTTGAGTCTGGGTTCCATATTCCCTGGAGTTTGTTCCAGGAAACGTCATGCCCGACAAGTGATGAGGGCATCAGTTGAAAGATCGGCACCTGAATTAAATTTGTGTTTATTTGTACGCTCACATGGATTTACAAGCATGTGTGTATACAATAAATAAAAATGCAGTCTGAGGCAGCAAGTGATGATTAAAATCAAAGCGGCAATGCAGAACAGCTTTGGTTGCATCTCAATCCAGAGCAGACGTGTGTGATTGGAGCAGCGATCCTCAGCTCTGGTTTTACTTTGCAGTTTACCATGGACTTGATTGATATGCAGATAGCAGCACTCAACCGCACTTAGCTTGAGGCAGGCTGTGCGTGTGTGTGTGTGTGTGTGTATCTGAGCGTAAGTGCACACTGTTGCCTCCATTTTTTGGTCATTGGTTAAATTCAATCCATTGACCTCCTCTCCTTGCTGCTAAGGCAAAATCAAGATATGAATCACAAATGAGTGTATGTTTGACAGGCGTGTCGGGCGTATGAGCAATTTATGGTTGACCTGGCTAAGCTGATCCGCGCTGACCGGAAACTGGCCATCAATGAATCCCGCATCAGAGAGGAGGTGGCACGGGTTATGGACCTGGAGAGAGACATCGCCAACGTAAGTGTGAAGTTACACTTTGCATTTTGCCATCAGAAGTCCAAATAGTTAGTAAGATCTGAGAACTTCCTCTAGTCCCAAAAAGAATGCTGTTTTCTCCTTTGAGAAACCGAAAGCCCGTGTCTTCCAGCAGCAGTGCATACCTTATCTTCTGTGTCAGCTTCACATATCAGGAGGATTCTGTGAGCCAATGATATCTGACAGTGTGACCTTCTGCGCCTCCGTTTGTAGCACAAACCTCTCCTCTCTCTCTCTCTCTCTCTCTCTGTATTTGTGGTTCCAATCTGGAGCAGGGGTTGTGTAAAACAAGACGTTAACCAGCCTGATCCCTACACAACAACTTTTCTCAGACATCAACAGGTTTCCACAGTCCACATTTGTCATTCTGTGCTGGTCTGCACTGCTCACTGCCATGCTTCACTTACCCTCCACTCGGCTGCTGGCTTTTACAAGGCCGTCACCGTTTGAGCTCTGACATCTACAGACCTGCTGCCTTCTGGGACTCCACATATGTTTGTTGCTTTTGGACCGGCACTGCAGTTGTATGCATGTGTCAGGAAACAGGAGGGTTTATGTTGTGACAGCATTCTTGATTTTCAGCTTCTCTGTCTTGCTCTCTCCAAGGCTACTGATACTCCAGAGGACCGTAACAACCCGGTCTTGCTTTACAACAAGATGGAACTGGGTGATCTGAACGCCAACTTCACCCTTGAGGTTGAATCACAGGTAAAAATAGACTCTTTATCTGCCAGAGTTTGTTGTTTCTTTTTCACCATACACCCTCTTATGTCCTCTTTCTCCTCTCTGTCTTTGGATTTGTCCTGAAGGTATTCAACTGGAGTTACTTCACAGCTAAGATAATGGATACAGTCAACATCAGCGTTCCTGACACAGAGAAGGTCATAAACTACTCCCCCAACTATTACAGAAGACTCAACCTTATCTTGGCCAAATACAACAAGAGGTGTGTGTATTGGTTTTGAGTGTAGTTGTGATTGTGTGTGATAGCCTGTTTGTGAGTGTGTGTTTGTGGGGGCGGGTGTGCCCTGCATGCAAGGAAAACAGCTGCTTGCCCATTACTGATATATTGCAGCTTTGTGTGAATAAGAGAGTTTCTTTGAACATCCTTTTTTCTTCTCACAGGGATCTGCAGAACTACATGGTATGGCGTTTTGCCATGAACATGGTGGTGGGCCTGAGCAGAGCTTACAGGGACACCAGGAAAGCCTTCCGCAAGGTCAGGACCGAAACTGTCTGCAGATAAACAAGAGAACCAACTAAGACTGAATTTTAGAGGCGGATACCGATATCGAAATTTGATCGTGGAAAGGAAAGTCCAATAACGATACATGGGACAGCATTTGTTTTTTAACTTAAACACATAACGAAACACTGTATACTTATGATTACGTTGCTAACGTGGTGATGTTTAGTAGCCATAATGTTTATTATAGTCATCTTCTATCTTAATGTAAAATGTAAGCCTGTTAATATTTGCTGACAGCACTAAACACAAATTGAGTCATCAATCAAAGTAGTGAGGAAAGCCAAACTATAGTTAAAATATTTCTATTTGAACCACAGTATTAGTAGTCTAAAAAACACTAGTTATCCACACTCAGCTCCGTAAATGTTTCGAATCCTAACCTTCTTCTTAATTTTATAATTTCCCTTCTGCTCAATTTCTTACAGCCCAAAGTGTAATATTAATGCATAATGGAGGTGCATATAAAGTCATATTGACATATTGAGTTTGTCCTGCATCTCTAATTGATCAGTGGCTTGTTACTTTCCCTGCAGGCTCTGTCTGGTACAACGTCAGAGGCAGCAGTGTGGCGACAGTGCGCACTCTATGTCAACAACAACATGGACAATGCTGTGGGACGACTGTATGTGCAGGAGGCCTTCTCTGAAAAGAGTAAAGAACTGGTTAGTAGGGGGGTGGATCATATTTTATATTATTAGTTTATATTAGGTTTAATTCAGGTTTCACATTCCAACAAATAAAAACAGGAATTCCATATTCCATATTCCATTCTGTGTAATACATAATTTAATGCTATGCTTTTTTGTTTGTTTATTGACTGAATCATAGACATGAATTTGCAGGGCATGTGTTTTCACATAACCAATGTGACAATATTTATGAACTCAGTTATTCATACATACGGTGCAAGACCATTTGTTTCACGCACATCCCTAACAGTATATTTTTGTTTCTCACCAGTGTTCTCTCACCTGCATTTTGGTCACCTTTATTTCTTGCATCTCCATGACAGTACAGTACTTTTTGCTTGCACCCATTGAAAGCAGCTGAACAAGGTGTCCTTGTTATCATACCCACACCACCCACACTGTGAATCTCAACTCTGGGCTCTCATTTGTGAATGTGCATGCTTTGCCACAAGACTTTTTGTATGTGAGTCAGCCTGTGTGTGTGACAATGTCATAGTGCTGAGTGTCTGACACACCATAAATCTCTATCTTCCATCATTTTTGGAGCTTTGCCCACTCTAGCATGTGGTTGTGTCCGTGTGTGTGAATGTGACTGTATCAGCGCCCCTCTCGCCCCCAATACATGGCCATAGATATACTGTATATTTGTAAGTGGGCTGAGCTGACCTGCAGCTGGCACACATGCTGCAGTCCTCACATGTCAACCATCTGTCAGCCGCAGAGATATATTTCGGATATGATCTTTGGTGGAATGTAACTAGATACATTTACTCAAGTACTGTACTTGAGTATATTTTAGAGGTTCTTATACTACTAGAGGTACTTATACTAGATTGACATTCATTAATGCTATTTAATACTTATGATACCTTACTATATTTTAGCCCATTACATGTATTTGACATCTATGGTTTCTAGTGACTTTGCTAATAAATATGTCACACACAAAGCATCCACAAATGGAAATCTTAACATTTCTAAAGTTAATCGTCATGATACATATAGATCCAATAGGCTCATCACTGTATACAAAGCCTGCATTTGGCCCATAAAGGATTCCACATGCAAACAGACACAGACCTCTATGCATGCAAACAACACAAACTCATTTGCACGCACACATGCTGAACGCTAAAAGACTTTCGGAAAAGTGTCATCACTGGTCTCCGAAGATTTGTGGTGAACCACAGCGTGTTGCCCGAGTGGTCATGCAGTGTGTAAGCGAGGGGTCTGCTGATATGATGAGACACTGGAATGCCTCTGTCAGCTTGCTGTGGTCTCAGAGCACAACTGTGGTTAGAGGGATCCGGAGGGGCGACCTTCGCTGTCACTGCTGTTTTTAATTTCTCCCCTTTTTGTTTTGCTTTTGTTCTTTTATTGGGCCAGATGCCTTTTTGTGAATTGTTCTAATTCTGTTTTGTTTTGTTTGTAGACAAAATTTTACTTTTAAATGGTGACCATGGTACAGTATATGGTTTTCTCAGCATTATGCCATTGTGGTGGCGTCAGTCAGTCTGTATCCCTGTGCTGGCACATTCTTGCAAATATTGTAACTCAAGAGCAATACATTATAGAAACATTAGACTAACACCACAGGTTCCTACTGAAATCTGAGCTTTTGATGTGGAATTCGGAGCACCTTGCTGTGTGGATTTACATATCAAAACACCACCAGAGTTGTGCCAGTGTGTTATTTGAAGTCCAGTATGCTGAGATAGAAATATTTCTATAGCTTCACACTTTATTTTGCTTAATAAGAATAACGTGGTAGTGATGGTGAAACATAAAGCTCAAATACCTGTTCTATAATTTAGAGTTGTAAGGGTCGTGGATCATTTCAGTAACAGAAAATCCAGTCCAAAACTGCTGGTTGCATCTATGAGTAAATTTAAATATTTAAAGGTCTTAAGATGCAGAATGTAAATCGGTAGCATTATCAATAATGCATCTGCAAATCTGCAGCTAGTACAGCAGACACCAGCTGTAGAGAATTTTAAAACAATAAGATTAGACTTTTCTGATTAAGTAGAAATATTCTCGTGACTTTTTTTCAAACATGATGTAATTCTGACTACCTTTGGCTCACTTCCCTTTATTCATTCATAACTATAATCTATAATCTATTTGGCAATACTCAATCTGTCATATTAATCACACAAACATCATATCACTCATGGTAATTTTACCCAGGGGCATCAGACTCTTACACAGGGGGAGTGTTTCCACATTGATATGTGACTATGTAATGATGAGGCCTGAATCAGGGAAGAGTGTTTTTATGACTGTGTTGCACAACATGTTGCAAGAAATTTTTTTTTTGTTGTTGTTTTTTCATGCACTTTCGACTGGATTCTCTCCGGGGACCTTATGAGAAACACTCCCACACTATGGACAATTTGTTCTGACTGACAGTGCTGAGGTTTTTCCACATATACTTATGTGTTATATATCAGTGACTTATTTATGGCTCTTCTTGCTCTATTTGTGTGTATGTGTGTGTGTGTGTCGGGGGATCAGATGGAGGAGATGATTAAAGACATTCGCGAAGTGTTCATTAGTAACCTTGATGATCTGACCTGGATGGATGCACAGACCAAGAAAGCAGCTGAGGAGAAGGTATTGGATTATAATAAACTGTTTGTTGTATTGCACTGTATTCATTTCTTTAGGATATCTGATGACTAAGGCGTTTATTTATCAAATTTTCTCCTCTACTGTTCTGCAGGCCCGAGCTATTCGGGAACGGATTGGCTATTCAGACAACATCATGGATGACAAATACCTCAACAATGAGTACAAAGATGTGAGTGTCTGAAAAGATGCGATTATGAATGATTTTTTTTTTTTTCAATGAATTAGTGTAACAGAATACAGAGTGGGTTTATTGTGGCCGCATATCAGTTCTGTGAAAACATCCCGGTAAATTCTAAGCCTTAATGAGTTTTTCTGGAAAATATATGAGCAAGTGCTGATAGCTCTCATCATGGCTAATCCGCCTGTTTCTCTGGCTGTGTGTTGGTGTTAGCTGGACTACAGTGCAGAGGAGTACTTTGAAAACATCTTACAGAACCTGGAGTATGTGCAGAAG
Organism: Pempheris klunzingeri; assembly: GCF_042242105.1. Lineage (NCBI taxonomy): Eukaryota > Metazoa > Chordata > Actinopteri > Acropomatiformes > Pempheridae > Pempheris > Pempheris klunzingeri. The sequence continues at coordinate 10,601,970 of NC_092015.1, read as the reverse complement.
AAACGCCTGCGGAAACTCAGAGTCAAAGTCAACAAAGAGGAGTAAGATTCCCCGCGGGGGCAGAATTAGATCAATGCTCAGCAAACTGGTTTATTCTAGATGTCGAGTAATTTAAATTTACAATCTTAAGTATTTAAATCACTAGTAACAAATGACTTATTTGCTCATGGTGCGTGTGGTGTGACACATTATCTTGTATTTAGCACAGTGCATTCACATTCTCCCACTCAAACTCCTACTCACAGATACAGTTCAGCCTTCCACTAAACACAGCAGGAATACTAATATTAGCCTTTTGTTATTAACCACAAGTTAATTTTAATAAGTGCTCCTTACTGTTCTGTTCGTTCATTTCCCCCTTCTTGTCTTCTCCAGGTGGGTAACTGGAGCTGCTGTTGTCAATGCCTTCTACTCATCCAGCAAAAACCAAATAGGTATTTATGCATATGCAAATAAACATAATCAGGTACAAACATATATATGTCCAATTATTCAATTTCGTCAAGTGGTGTTCAGCCAAACTTGTTAAGTTTTTTTGTTTTCCCTGGCATTAGTTTTCCCAGCAGGTATCCTCCAGCCACCTTTCTTCAGTAAAGGCCAGGCTAAATCTCTCAACTATGGAGGCATTGGCATGGTAATCGGTCATGAGATCACACATGGCTTTGATGACAATGGTATGATTTTCCACATTGTTGCTCTCTGTTCTTTCCTACAATTTTGGCAGATTGTATTGGTATTTATATAGCAATATTTCCCTTTCTGTAACTGTTACCACATCAGATCTGCGTGTCTCCTCAGATCATTTTTCACTGCGTTCATTTTCACTGGCTTATGTGTAGTCATTACGTTCAAGCACAAAGATGTGAGGATTCTTTTATACTGATATCCATGACTGCAAGCCATCCAGAAACACAATATAAACAAAATGAATGGAATGGAAACATGCAATAGACATCTCTTGCAGCATTTCGGTGCTGTCACTGATAACAAGTTAATGCGGGTTTGGGTCGTATGACACAATGATTTTTTTTTTCTTTCTGACCAAATCAAACCTTTCATCCTTCCATGCATGTGGTCTCTTCTTGTAGGTCGTAACTATGATAAGGATGGCGACCTGAAGGACTGGTGGACACCAGACTCCACTCAGAGATTCCTGGAGCTGTCAAAGTGCATTGTCAATCAGTATGGCAACTTTTCCTGGGACCTGGCCAATGGCCTTCATGTATGTCCTGGTAGACAACCTCTCCTCTACTTCATTCCTCATTTTTCAAGGTTTTTCTAGAATTTTTGGCAGTATTTTCTCAAATATTATCCCAAACCTTGCTTTTTATCCAATGTATTTGTTTTCCTGTTACATTTGTCTGCCTATGCATTACCATCTTTCCCCAAGTTTTGCTGGCTCATCTCTTCTCTGCTCAGGTGTCTTTAATATTTTGTGTTGACATATCAATCCCTCTTCCTGTCTTTGTCTCCCCTCCTCTGTCCTATTGCTTTGAACAATGCTTCTTTTATCCCCCGGGAGAATGCTTCCGTGTATCCCAAGAAATAAGAGCGATATTGGTGATTTACTGAAATACAGAGGAAAAAATTACCATGTCTCTCTCTGTCCTTTTTCCCTGCCAATCTTTGTTCTCTCTCAATATGTCTCCTCTCTAGTTAAATGGTAACAACACCCTTGGGGAGAACATTGCTGACAATGGAGGTATACGGCAGGCATATCAGGTAATGAGCCTGAAAACAAAGGAGGAAACTCGGTTTAAAAGCCCTGGTTTAAAGATGACAGAGAATGGCATTCGTTTCTTATTGTTGTCTGCTTGCAAACATTAACAGATGTGTCATTTTGCCAGGTCACTGACTGGCTCATTAGCTATTGTAAACACAACAATGAAGGACATGATGCTGTTGCTGATTTCACCAGTGATGACCAGAGGTCCACAGAGAAAGGGCACTCTGAAATTTGAATGTAATAATAGACATTAACCATGATGCCATAAAAGTATTTGTTTACATTAACATTTGCAATTTTGCCAAGTGCTTGTTTTTTACTCCTTGATGAATAACAAAGAATGCCTGACAACATACCTGTAGGTGATAATGGTTTCATGCTGGACAGGAAATGTGACAGTATACATGTATAAGGAGTTTACAGGCAGTATTCTCAACACTATACATTTTGATGAGGACAACAGAGTAACAACCAAAGCTGGGACAATGTATTAGAAATTTAGCATGCTTGGTTTATTTCTTTCTTTCCATGTTTACCAATGAATAGTGATGAGCAAGAGATGGTGTTTACTGATAGGAACTTTCACATTAAATTAGCATAACTACAGTATGGAGTGCTATTTGGCTACATTATTACAAACAGTAACAAAACAAGGTCATTTTAGCCACTTTATAATTTTTTTTTTTCGAAACAGCAATGAGATAAGAACATTTGTATTATATTAACATTGCAGGCCTACAGGAACTATGTGAAGGAACATGGAGAGGAGCCACCGCTGCCTGGCATTTCCCTATCTCACAATCAACTCTTCTTCCTAAACTTTGCTCAGGTAGATGGATGGATGGATTGTTTAATGATTTGGTGAATAGTTGATTGGAGGATTGGGTGGATACATAGAAGGATGGATAATTGGACAATTTGCTGCATTAATGGATGGATGGATGGATAAACTGGAAAAAGCACAGATATATTTTACAATATATCTGTTTTCCTAATGCGTCGTAATCTCTCTCTTTTTCAGGTGTGGTGTGGAACACATAGACCAGAGCAAGCTGTTAATTCCATTAAAGTAGATGTACACAGTCCAGGAAAATTCAGGTAAATTCAAACCTGCCATGCACTTGGAGCAAAGGGCAGAAAACAAATAACTGCAGTAGCAAACATTTTGAAACACAAAAACAACAAAATGACATTGCATCCATATTTCAATTTCAAGTAACCATCTAATAAGGCATTTGTAAGCCAAACTAACAATCTCCTCTGCATGTGTCACAGGGTACTGGGCTCCCTTCAGAATTTCCCAGAATTTTCCAAAGCATTCAACTGCAACAAGAGCAGCTACATGGTCCCTGACAACATCTGCCGTGTGTGGTGAACCACAGACCTCCGGAGTGGGGACTGCTCTGACGTGGATCGCCCAGGTTCCCCTACAGTACCTCTCCCCTCTGACTCTTGGAGCACTCGTGGGGGGCTACGGGGAAGTAGAAGCTTCCTTTCGCTCTTTACTCGATGGACCAGGGCTGGTGGACTGACACTGCAGTATGCACTTCCTCTGAGGAAAGCAGTGGACTGTACCCTCACGGACAGACAGAGCACTGTCTCTTCAACTCTGATACTGTAGTTCATTCAATCAGCCTGATTATTCTGCTATTCACTGGATACAATCACTCCTTGTGTTTTTATGTTTCTTCTCTCCATTTTCATTTTGTTTTACTCATTATTTGTGACTCTGCCAATGTGTATGTGAGTGTGTTTCAGTCAAAATCAAGTAGTGCAAGTAGTTGGCAAGAAAGACAAACAGACAGACAACAGGCAGACAGACAAACGTGCTCAAATCCACTGGCATATGAATACATCACGCACCCACAACTTATAAACATGTAACAAGGCTGAACCACTGTACTGTATGTGGGACTGAGCTGTATGCCTCTCATAAAACCTCAGCTGGTTTCAGCCTCCATCTATGTGCTGACACACTCTACAATGTACTCGTTATGTACTCTTTGTTAATACGTAGGATTAGATAAATTAGATAAATTATTACAGAAAATCTGAATTTATTTTGTCGAATAGACCAGCAAGTATTTAACTGTAATCACATATTACATAATACTGTTCTATATTTAAAGTTAATGACTTAACTGCAGTTGACAGACGGCTGCTGTTCATTAGCAGCACGTCAATTAAACCAAAATGAAGTTTTTCGCCTTTAAGATGACAGCTGGTCATGAATCACTGAGCTGACAATCGACAGACATCAGACCCTTTTTATACGTTGACTGAGCCTCCTGTGTGTTTCTGTGTGGATGTGTGTTTTCCATTCTCTGTAAGTCATTATGATCGCTGCCTACTGTTTGTCAAGCAAACTGGTATGCCTTACATGATCTTTTGTGCCACTGTGTGTGAGAGAGTGTGGGCCTATGTGTATTCACGGGAGAACAAAAAATAGGGAAACACAACATTAAATGACTGGTTTGATTATTTCAGGAATATGCTTATTTGCTTTCTTGCTGAGAGTTAGATGAGAAGATCAGTGCCACTCTCATGTCTGTACGCTACAACCAGCAGCCAGCAGCCAGCAGTCAGCAGCCAGTTAGCTCAGCTTAGAATAAAGAGTGTTAACCTGGCTTAAGTTTTTTTCCTACCAGCACCTTGAAAGTTACATAATTACCTTATTATATTGTTTGTATAATCAGTACAAAAACCAAAGTGTAAAAATAACAACTTGTTTTTTTAGGGCTTTTCCCTCTGGTGATGACAAGCCTTCAGGACATGGAGTCTTTACCCTGCTATGGATTACACAAAATAAAACATGTTGATTGCTGAGCTTTCAATATGCTGGTATGCAGATTTATTTTTACTAACCATCTCCTGAATGTAGCTTTATATTTAACAGACTTATATGTGAGAGGTATCAATGTTCTGAACTAACTCTTGCAAGGAAGTGAATAAATGCGTTTCAAAAAATGTTGAGATTGGTTTAAGCACATGAAGTGCACCATATTACCCTTTTTTATTTAACGACTCTTTTACACGTTGAAGCAAAAGTCAGTTGACAGACAATAACAGAATTAAGCTTTTAAAGGAATGTTTATGTCACCTATTTTAAACTGCGGTCTTAGTCTTTGCTGGAACCTAATGAACTTTTCAGAAGTGCATGCATTTTTCTGAATGCAGAAGGTTGTATCAAGTCAGTGGATCCCATCTAGGGATCATTGTTTCGTATGGCTTCATTTTCTAAGTGAGGCTGTGATTTAAGGTTGTTAATTGTGGAAATTTTTGCCTTTGCCTTTTATATAGAAATTAGTGAAATGAATGATGTGCCATGACAATGTAGACCACTTCTTCAGACTGTATACAACACCTCCCATGTTCAGCTTTTATACACTGTTGTTTCCTGTGTTTTGGTCTTATTGTTTGTGCAAGCTCTCTGTCTCCCTGTCAATGTCGCTCACTCCCTCAGGCTTTCTTTCTGTCTGCCTCTCTCTCTCTCTCTCTCTCTCTCACTCACTCTCTCACACTCCACCTGTAGAAAGACAGATATACCTCAGTTGCCTGTATTTAGATACTTTATAATAATGACTGATAATCATCTTGAGGAGCATTTTCTTTCTTTCAAAATAAATCTTTAAATAACAAACTGAGCCTGCAGGCGAATTGTCCTTCAAGGTTTGTGTGTATCTGTGTTGTTTCAGTATCTGAACCCGGTTTCTATATAAACACAAGCTTTTAAATTTGATACAAAGAAATGTTAAGATACGTCGGAAGCGTTGGTGGTTGTTTTTGGCGGAGCCTCAAAATGAGGCATGTTTTTGATGCTGGAGCACTGCATAATAATGTGAGTGTAAAGAATATTTTGGTCCTGCTGACTTGACTTAATGGCTTTTCTTGTAGAAACATTTTACATAAAAAAACTGAAATTCTGCAGTCGCTTCCTTTTGCCCTTTATCCAGGGTGCAGCCTGTGATGTAGGTTAGGTTAAACTACAAAGGGATATTATTACATTCTGTTTCACTCATAGGGAATTATGACTCAAGGGGAGAGTTAGGAATATGGGGTTTAGTTTAATTTTGTCATTTCCACTGAGAGAGAGAACAGTAAGTTAATATAAATGCAGCATTAGCCCAAACTCTTTTCCCACTAATTGGACCTGTAAGCATTGTGGGAGTACGCGCTAATGTGTGAAGTTAGCCAAAGGCATGATGCAAACAAATGAATGTGTAATATCTTTACGGCTGCTCCCAAGCTGCCCACCGGTAAATATGCCCCGTGCTGCGATAACCCAACAGGAACATTTCCTGGCACTTGGAACCAGGCTGCAATTGAGGAGGTAAAAACAGTCTGGGATGTAGAAGAAATAAAAACAAATATTATAAAAAAAAAAAGCCCCACATATACAACATATATACCGCAGAAGTGCCAAGTAGGAGCACCAGCAATGTGGCTGAACTCTGAAGCCAGTTGTCCAAACTATGTGGAGGACTGTGTGTAACAAAAGCCAGAACAAACATACATTTGTGCAAACATACATTTGTTACAAAAGTAAAGTTGGGAAATTCATGATCTTTATTTTGTTTTGTTTTTTCTTTTCTTTTAAAAACATTTTTACCACAAGATATAAATGTCAGCCTATTAGTGGTTCATGCCAGATCATTTTGACTAAACAACTCTAATGGGAACACATTACCTCTGACTGGCGAAGCAGACCAACAACGCTTTCTTGGTTTTTCTCCACATTCCACAGATTATCCACAGTGTTGTCCAATAGGTTGGCTTTGGAAATCAACAACAGACTACAATTCTTACACCATTTCCAAATGTTCATTTGGTTACTTATTCTTTTTACTTTATTTCATTTATGGTAAAATATATATATATAAAAACAAGCTTGTGTGATTGGATGTGAGTGCATTTTCCAGCCATTTGCGAATCATTCAAGAATTATTTCCAGTTACTACCTAGCTTCCCGCTTTGCTCTCACAGAGTGGTAGCACTTTGGCAAATAACTGAAGGTTCACACCACCCACTTTCCTCGTGCTCTCACCTTCCCTGTCATTAGCAGCTAGGCTTGCTATCATCACAGCTAACATTACAACACCTCAGCATGTTCCTGGGAGCCTGAACACAGTATATTGCACTTTGTACACATAGGTGTTGTCCTGAAGTAATACAGAGCATGGGAGATGTTTGGACCCTGCAAACTTAAATGAGAAATGAGCAGCATAACTATATTGAAAACATATCTCTCAGTAGAAAAAAACACAATTAACACCTCTGCACTCTCAGTTTAAGGCAGTTTTTAGAAAGTCACCTATGCCAGACCCTTTGTTTTTGCTCTCAATACAAAGTTATGTTCCCCTCCGTTGCCCCCTAGTCATAAAACGACTCAGCTTTCCTTCATGTGCCCTTTGGGCGACCCTAACAGTGGGTCCACTGGTATGTGTGTGTGTGTGCGGAGGCGGGCATTGTGGCCTCTGGAATGCCTGACAGTGCATGTGGAGCAATGGTTGGGGCAGTGTGTGGTGACCGAGGTGTATGCAAGGGGAGCACAACACAAATGTGTGCACACACACCACATGTGTACCTTAAAAAAACATGCACAAACGCACACATGCTCACACACATGTACACGTGCAAATGATGTATTAAGATCATAAGTGAGAAACCGCTCCAGGTAGGCAATTAGAGTGGGCACCGTACTATTGCACACTTGATTTGAAAGGAGCTCTTATTGTGAAGTGCGCTCTCACTGTGCTCTCATTGTTAAAGGCCCTGGATAACCACCCATTCCGACTTTAAAGAGGCTGAATATTTCTGTGAAAAGTTTTAATTGCTACAGCTTTAATACCAATACTCTTTCAGGCACTGTTACAGAAGAAGAGAAATCATTCTGCCCATTTCAAAGTGTCACTGTTATTGGTGCTCTTAATTTAAAACGCATATTAAGTGACTTCTTTCATTTAAAAAAGAAAAAAACACAGTGCTTTTACTGGCTGAGAGAGCCAAAGAGAACACCAGTCTTTTTCACGTGTTAAGGACTTATGGTTTTTGAAATAAGTGATGCCCTGAACATGTGACATACAATACATTACAAATGCAGATATAAGCACAGGCAACTGTGAGAGCCTCAAAGAATCAACGTTTAAAGTAAACATCATGAAATTCAAACACACACACAGATAAACCCTTTAAAAATGGTTGTCATCATTGGCCGGCTTGTCATTGTTACTTCATCTGTCTTGGAATATAGATTTTATATCTCCTGTTTTAGCCTTCAATGAAGCACACAGTATGTACTCATTCTATAATTAATGTAAAACAGTGACATCCTGTGGTTGTTCAACACATCTGTGCAGATGAGCTGAGCCTGTGGCGACTGACTGAACACCAAGATTTACTCACTTACTACTTTATTAAACATAGGATTCAAGTTCTTTTATGCATTACATAACATTTTGTTCCATAGATAGTAAATATAAACCATCTGTTGATTTATGCATTGAATCTCATTTCTTCTTCACTGGTTAAGCTGCATGCTCACTTGCTCCAATGCACTTCAGTACACTGGTACTGGTTGTGACAGCTCACTGATGACATTTGCATAATTTAGCAATGTGGAGAAAAGTCATTCATGCTTTCGTTTCTCCTCACATTTTCACCAGGCTACTTCGGTGCACTTTCATCCTTATTTTAGTTCAACCTCCTCCCCACAAATAGGAACATTAATCCTTCAAACCCCAAATAATTACTGCTTTCATCCAATAATTTTAGTAGTAGTTTCTAACTGACAATGTAACAACAACATTTATGTAAAAGCCCAATCTTTATTGAGGTAATTGTACAGTTACAGAGACTGCTGCCGCTGAAGTAACCATTGATCCTCTTTTAGCAGCAGACAGGTGAAAGATCAGTTTCATTACTTTTCCATCTTAGTGCAGTCAGTGCACTGACTATGCAGTTCTAATTAACTTCTTCAAGTTCGGGACTGGCATGAAGGTCACAGCACTTAATTGGTTTAGTTGTTATAACGCAAATTCTGTCACAGAGGGAAATGCCACTTCTTTGGCATGCAGTACTCTGTGGGCCTTCTCTAGGTCACAGCATTCAGTTTACTTTCCATTTTGATGCTCCAGTTACACCAAATAATCCATCAGCTCAGCAATTCAGTAGTTCCTTGAATTGTTACACACTGTAGGAGCACAGATAAAGTTGACTAAAATGATGTGTCACTCTCAAGAAATATCATAGAGTCATAAACTGGCAGATGAAAATTTGTCTTTTTTAAGACAAACATACAGTCTGTCTTCTCCAGTTTATCTTAATCATGTGACGAAAGTCTTTTGTTCTTTAATCTCCTGATGCCTGGAGTGGTTGCAATGCTTGTGTGGCAGTTCTGCAGGTACACAACAAAATCACATTACTCCAATTGTGGCTTTCAGTATCTGACTTTATTTTAGGGTTTTATTGATTTCTTTTAAAGCACAGTTGGATTTGGCCTGAAGCTACTGTTATAACCAACATGAGAATTCAATATGAGTCAGGGAGGAGCAACTGAATCACATGCAGGGCTCTTTTTGCAGTCCCAAAAACAAGTTTAAGACCAAAGGAGGCCTGACTTTGCCCTGGACACCCTTGGGCTTTCAAACAATGTGCCTTAGGTCAGCTTGTTCAAAGGCCATGTCTCCAAACAGCACTACTGGTACAGCTCATCCTGCTACTGCTAATATTGCTAGCACTATTCGATTATCAAAATAATAATAGTAAAGGAAAATGTTTGTGGCACATGCTGTAATTATGCACAGAATACATTTATCATTATAACTACTATTCATGTCATTTTTGTTAAGCATGGTTTAACATTTTGTGACACCTCATTTTAGGATGGATTATCAGTTACCTTTGCTACGTTTGTTTGTTTTAATCACATCTTTTCCATATTTTCAATTAAATTCCATTCAATTCAATGGTTTTATTGTCATATGTACAGATAAAAACAAGTTTCACCACACAATGAAATTCTTGCTTTGCCCTTTCCCCTTCAACGCCACTTCAGGATTAGAAAACAATAGATAGACAAATAGATGCAATTCAAGTAATATATACAATTCAAATAATAATTGCACATGGATATGTCTATTGCACGGGGGAGAATGTCTATGACTTAATGACTGCATTTATCCATTCCACTGTGCAAGCAATGCACAACAAACATGAATGGTAAACACATAGAGTTACCAGATGTGCCACACCTGGAAGACATCTTATTACAGAGCACAATGTGGTGTACCTGCATGATGATCTATTTGAGGATTGAGCAAGGCTGCAAGAGTTGGGAGAGGTGTGTGTGTGACAGTGAGAGTACTATTTATCTGTTATTGGGCATGGAAACAGCCTAAACATATAATTATAGCATCAATTACAAACAACCTGATGCTGCTAAATAACTGCAAAGTAGTGTGTGTGTGTGTGTGTGTGTGTGTATGAGTGAGAGTTTGTCTGCAGGGAAGATGCGCGTGCGAGGATCACATGTGTTTCTGCTAATGTTACTGCTTTGCTGTGGTACACAAAGTTTCCATCTCAGCCTCATTATCCTGTCGGACTGATGTTTGCATCTGGTACACATGTTCAACATGACACCAAGTGTACAGGCTTATTTAGCCTGTGCAGGCTTATAAGGTTTGCACCTCCTGCTTACTGGAAAATGGATGTGGCACAACCTGCACTAACAAACAGGAAATCTAATTCCCTGTTATTAAATGCAGACTTAAAAATTGACTTTAAAGCTGACAGTGCTACCATTACAGATTTGGAGGCTCAGCTCTAATGGCAAGTTATGAGCTGACATGTCAGGCAATCAGTTTGATTGCTTCTAGCTAAAATCCAAATTCTGGTTGAAATTTTTAGGCTTTGCTTTAATGTAGAATTCAGTAATGTACCAAAAGTAAAACATCACATCAAGTGCTTATATCTGATAAAACAAATTATGAGCAAAAAATCCCCCAGGCTGCCGCTGCACTTAACAATTAAAAATGTTTGAGAAAGTGCAACTCCCCACACAATTTTCTTTCCATTGTTTTTCATTTCAAATCCTATGAGAGTCCGGGACAACACAAAATAAAAGAGAGAGACTTATGGTAGCCATGGCAACGGCATTGCAAGTCCTAACACCCGAAATGTTTGATGCCCTGTAGTGTGACATGAATACACAGAGGACACGCACACACACATTTCTCATTTTCCTAACTCTTAGTTATAAGTTTTTTTTCTCTATGCTCTGTGCTGCAGCCTTAATGCATAAAAATGTGAAATGTTATGACATGTGACACTGTCCAAAGAAAAATATGGCTGTTCATAATAGGACATCTATTCCATGGTAGAGTTAATGGATTTTAATCAATGATGCCTAAAAGAGTTGTAATTTACAGATTATTTGGTGTATTACATAACTTGAGAGGAAGAAAGCCACAGAAAAATGTTTATTTAATTAATTTACTACAGGGCACACAATAATTCATGCCAAGGGAAACCTTCCTCAGAGCTAAACACCATTACCACTGGACCAAGGTAGAGATCCATCACAATCCATTGTTGACTTATACCAGCATTTCCACATGTCTGAATATAGCTGACAACATGCATCCAATAGAAAATTCATATCATGATGATCCTTTTCTTCCACATGTCCCCTGGAATGAGAACTTCAATTCTGTGATGAACTCAATTTCTTCTTTGAACACCTCTTTTCTGCCAACGAAAAAACACACAGGCTTAGGCATAGGCTGCAGTCTGGCTAGTAGGCAAAAATTTGAAACATGAGCAGTATTTACTGGCTTTTCTTTACACCTTATTATGCTCCGACAAAAGGTTTTGAATTATGAAATGAAAGTGGTCTGACATTAGAGCTTATATTATGCTTGCATTTTAGATATTTCTTCACCAAGGCCAATGCAAGTGAGCTACAAAAAAAATACTAAATCTTTTAAATGATGTTCATCATTTCTTGTTGCCTCTGTATGGCTGTATTTAGGAACAGTGATTCAGTGAGTTAGATGCTAACATCCGCATGCTTACATGCTGATGATCAGGAAATATAATTTTGACAATTTTAGCCATCTGAGTTTAGTGTGTTAACATGCTAAAATGTTCTAATTAAAACTTAAAACAAAGTACAGCTGAAGCTGATGGGATGTCATTTAGGGCTGATAATGACATTAAATGAAAAATCAATGGATGGCTATAGGTGGACCCACTCAAGGTGTTACAACTCATCCTGAGGGAGACATGAATGTCTGCACCAATTTTCATAGTTTGATTCAAAAGTCTCATTCTGGGGACACAAATGTCTTCAGAAAGATTTCATGGTTATCAATCCAATTGTTGTTGACAGTCAGTCTGACATACTGACATTGCCATCCAGCCCCAGTGGTAGTGTGTGTGTAAAAATGCATTAAAATACAGCCATTTAAGCATTTACAGACACATCTGTGTATGTGAGGGAGACACCCACTGCATTGTTCATACACTGATACATGCACGTATATACAGGCAAATCATAAACATTAAAAATTGAATCATACCCAAGCAAAAATGAAGACAAAGTAGACAACTGCTGTGCAGCCAGCAATCCATCCTACGATCAGCAGGACAGGGAAGAGTTTGTGGGATGAAGCTGTTGGAGAGATAAATTTAGAAACACTAACAAAGTGTAGGGAGGGTATTGAAAAATGCATTGAATTGCCTCAATCTTCTGGCTGGAGTGTGGCTGTCTTACCTCTCTTGGACATGGCACCTCTCTCTGCTCTAATCTTATTGTTGTGCTGTGTGCAGCGCCAGGCTCCATGCTGTGAAGAGTTGACATTGGCATCCGGCAGGACAGGGTGGAACAAATCTGGTTGACTTGGGATTAAATCCATTCTTAGCCCTTCATCGGTCCCATCTAACTTTAGCCTTTTCCTCAGCATTCACAAAAAGCATTATACCACTGACAGAAACTTAGATTTTTCCCTCATCTTTTGGAGGTGAGGCCAGTCCCATCACATCCTTTTCTCTGTGGACCTGGTCCCAGCTGTGCTAGGCCCTGGGCTCCACTTCCTGTATTCCCCCGGAGGAGCTGCAGCAGCTGAGGCTGGCAACTTTATCTCCAGAGGGATCTGGATCTTCCTCAGATAGGTCAATACTATGGGTCAATATCAGAGCTGCAGGAGCACAAACAGAACTAATTTTAGTTACCAGCAATTCAGTTATAGGAATGACATTGTTGAAGTGTCTTACGGGAATTTGAATTTGTCTGTATTTGAGCAAGGCTGTGTCTACTAGCTAGGCATGCAAAGGATACATACATTTGTGCCAAGTGTTAGATAAGATCAATACCACTCGCATGTCTACAGGATAAATTTGAAGCTGCAGCCAGCAACCAGTTAGCTAATGACTGGAGGAAACAGTTAGATAGAGCGAGCTTAGCTCTGTCTGAAGAACAGAGTCTGCCGACCAGCACGTCTGACTTAATGTTGTTTGTCTGTTGTTTATCAGTTTAACTGTGACATACAGGAATATCCGTTGGTTGTCCGGCAACCATGAAATAAAAGATTAATTTGTTGTTTTTACACTTTGTTTTTTTGTGAAGTTTAAACATATGAAACACAACATGTTAATTACTGAGCTTTAGAGGTTCTGGGAGGTGGAATTAGTTTTCTTCAGACAGAGTCAGGCTAGCTGTTTACCCCTGTTTTGTGAACCACAGTTCCACAGCTTCATATTGAATGAAGCGACCTATGAGAGTGGTATACAAACCTTCTCATCAAACTCTTGGCAAGAAAGTAAATACGATTTTATTTCCCAAAATGTCAAACTATTCCTTTAAAGGCTAAAGAGGTCAGATGGGAGGAGAGGAGAGGAGAGAAGAGGACCGGTAATTACTGGAGACTATTTAAGGACCCGCAACGGTTGAAGGAGAAGAGCAGAGGAAGAAAGAGATCAGGTGGTCTAGAAAGTGGAGAGCACAGGCAGAAGGGGAGGAAGGGAAGAAAGAGAGAATGGAAGAGAGAGGACACTCATGCTGTAATTGGATGAACACTTGTCACTGACAGGGCCTGCTCCTGAAAATGACAGCTCTCTCCATCTCCCTCTAACCCGTTTCATCTTTAATAGGCCTCTCTAATCTATTTGTACATCTACACAAGCATGCTCTCACGCCCCAAGTACAGCTCGTCATCAGTAACAGTATGGCAGGATTTGAGAGATGCGCGGTCAGATTGATTGCATGATTACATGGAATTATCCAACTACTGCTATCACTGAAGAGTGCAGTTGTTGATGATGATTTAAGATCCAAAATGTACTGCAATAATGAGAGAAACTCTGTTGATCATACCATATGCTGCAGTATCACATATTGCGTTAATAGAAATTACAATTGCATCATCTATTTTGGAATTACTTTTCCCCACGATCTGAATGAACACACCTGGGTTTGGCCCCATTACTGTGTTAGCTCCAAATGACTGTAACCTCTATTCTCTCCCCTCAATAACAAGCTCATTTTCTTCACCTGCTAAATCACAATCTAATTTCACTCCCATGTGGCTGTAATTTCTGTACATCAAATGCATCGCCTCCCTCTTGCTTTCTTTGTAATAGATGACCCAAATTTTGCAAGACCACAACCACTGTTGCTCAAAGTAAGTATCTATCCCTGTCACCGTGTTGAGGAACGGGTCTGTGCTGTGCAGTATAACACTTAATTTGCAAGATATGTTGAACAATTGTTAGAATGCCCTTTGTTTCAGAAGCAGAAACAGCATTTGATATTAAGGTCACAAATATTCTACGGGATTTTTGTGTTTTTCTGGCTCTTGCTACATTCATCACCTTTTCTTGTCTGCATTTACTATACTAACCCATACTGTTTATACATTGTCCATTATTTGGATCTCTCTTGCTGCACTTCTCTCTTCCAAGTGATGCATATCTGCGCTCTGCTCCTCCGTTGCCTTGCTGGGATGATCCAGGGGCTTTATGCAGAGGAACTCTGCCAGCTAATGGTAAAATCTGTTCCAGGTTGTGTTTATCAAGCAGGAGATATAGTGGTTGAAAACCTGTTCCCTGTTCATGTAAAGGTACTGCAGCCTAAGTTGGAATTTTGGAGTGGGAAGGTTAAAGCTTCCTGTGAAATGTAAGATTTTTAAGGAGTTAAATGTTGCCTTTTCTTGGACACATTGTCATCAAATCTCTTAATTTTTGACGATCATCTTTCCTGCTGTTGTTTTCCTGCGCCTCCGTGCCACAGTTTTAACCAGCGAGCTTATTGCTTGTTTCAGGCCATGATCTTTGCTGTGGAGGAAATTAACAATAGCCCAGGCCTCCTGTCCAACTTCATCCTCGGCTATTTGAGAGCTGACACTTGCCTTGCAGAGAGCACGACTCTGTTAGCAGCAGTGGCTAAGGTGACTGGACAGGATGCTCATTTGACAAACTCAAAACGTGGATCTGTGCTGCACTGCCAGTTATTGTTAGTGATGCATGTATTTCAGTTTCCATTGTTGTGGCAAACACCCTTGGGGTGTATGATATACCCATGGTGAGAATAATTGATGCTTTGCAAACATAATGATGATTCATGTGCTTGTTTTGTTGTGAACTATTTCTAATACTGTATCACAGCACAATGTGTCTATCTTGTCTCAGATATTTGTGTCTGGGCTGTGCAGTGTTACCCTGCTGCTTCAGAAGAGGAGGCCCATGGGTTCAACCCCTGATAGATCTAACTTTGGCTGCCTGTGTTCAGTTTTCAGATTCTCTCTGTGCTCACACCGGTTTCCTTTGGCTGCTTCTGTTTTCTTCCAAATCAAAGACATGAGTGTTTGGTGTTTGAGGTTCTCCTAGAATTGCCTTTCAAAAAAACACTTCCCTCAAAAATCTAACTGATTCTTGGGCCCTACATAGACACTGCTCTCTGCTTGTAAATAGTTAACACGGGTCGAATGAGGATAAAGTTTCTCTCTGGGACTACTTGAGTATAAATGTGTATAATATGTGTATGAATTTCTGTCTCAATGCCCATCTTTGTCATCTAACCACTTACGTTCTTCACAGGTGAGCTACCCTCCTGCATGCGTTTGGATGATAACAGGAAGTACCCAATGTCCTTCTGCACAATACCCATCAATGCTGCACAAACATGGGCCATGGCTGAGCTGCTGCACCTGATGGGGTGGACTTGTGTGGCAGAAGATGATTTTGGCAGATTTGGGATTCATAACTTGATGGATGCATTTAAAGGAACTGAAGTGTGTACTATGACACACTTCAGTGTACCTTTCCTTCAGTGTACCCAGTACCTCATTCTGAGTGTCAATGTCACTACATTTATTCTTTCTTTCTTATCATCTCTCTTTTTCATTCCAAGAACTACTTAAAGAAGGCAGGACAAAAGGATTGTTGAGATCATCTAGAAATCTATCAGAGAGGTGATCAGGATGCAAAGATAATTTAATTGCAAAAGCTTAAATGTCCACATTATTTAGACATACATATATTATGAAGACTAGATGGACCCACTCAAGTACAAGATCCACCTCTGCTTCTCATCTTTTTGTCAAGCTGTGTTTGAGGAATTGTTCCACTAGAACATAACAGATAAGCAGTGGATTGCTAATGAGGCTTGAGTTACATATGGAACTATCACAACTCCTGGGACTTTCTCTCCAGAAGACTGATATCACCGGACTCAGGGCCTTTCTGGTTCACATAGATCCCAGCCTGAGCTCATCAGACTGACCGTTTCTCTGGGAAATGCTGGATGCTATCTTACTATTGGCCTGGAAGGTACATTGTGTTCGGGCTCAGAGGTCACCAAAAGGTAAACAAAACTGATGGAAATGAATTCACAAAAAAGTAAACATTTTTAAGTTAATCTGCTATATATATATTTGAGTCTTTTAAATTGAAATGTATATATTCATTTACTTATCTATTCTCTGCAATGAGTAACCTCTAGGCATTTGGGAGAGTTTGTATACAGATGTGTCACAGTTAGGAATTACATATAATGTTTAAAAGGCTGTGTTTGCTATCGTTCATGCAATAGACGACATGCTGACTTGGGAACCTGGAAAAGGCCCCTCGCTGCATGTGGCATGTGTCCTGATGTCAGGAGTTTGGAGCCCATTCAAGTGAATTAGATTCTACAATCTTTAGAAGCCACACATGTTCCTTTTCAGATGTGATATGACACAACCTTTCTCTCTGTCACATAGCCCATTACCTGTGAGAATTACCTTTGAAGGAATGGATGAACTTTGATGAAAACAGAGACCCGCCTGCCTCATACGATATCATCAGGTGGCACGTGACAGGTCATGGAACAATAGCGTTTGTCACTGTGGGCCAGAAACACAGAGTGCAGTTTTTGTGTTTTTTTTCCATCATAAATCTCTTTTACTCACTCTGGAAGCAGCTTCTGAATTTTAAGTGTTGAAATATTACTGTTAGCTTCCTATATTACCTGATACGAGGTGTCTTTGTCTGTGATTAGCATTCCTTGTCCTCCTGGTTCAAAGAAAGCTGTGCAGAAAAGGAGACCTGTTTGCTGCTTTGACTATCTAACTTGTTTTGAAGGAGAAATTAGCAACATATCTGGTATTTGGAGGATAAATTTTATATGTTTGTTACTGAATAATAGTCTGTTCCTATTTCATGCATCCTTGCATACAAGAGCTACCGCCCGGGCTCCCTTGGGACTCCAAGAATAAACAACTGTAAGACACAACCATAATAGCAATAGTAACTTATTTCCTCTCAAAACAGTATTAGCTGTGTCACTAATTTCATTTGACGTTGTGTAAAATGAAAATATATACTTTGGAAGAGGAAACCTGTGTCTGTCCCCTTGAAAATGGCCTGATAGCGTGCAATTAATTTAAATTAGAGCTCAATCCCCCAGGACCCCAATACATTGGTATTTTTAAAAGGCACTAATTAAAACAGAAAACTATGATATGAAGTCATTAGGAACAAACAGATTGACAAAGTCATGAAAAATGGGAATGACAGACTCAAGCACCTGTGAGATATGACCAAAAGTATATATATACTGTGTATAGATCAGAATAATGACCTCATTTCTTTATTTCTTATTTTTTAAACAAGGGATGTTTGTCTGATAGTGATAGGATCAATTGTTTACCACCCCAAAAATAATTTTCATAATGTATGCATGCTATACTTCTTCTAGCGCAAATTCAACTCTATTTCTGCTTTCTCTATTTCTGTCATATTGGAACACTGAACAAATGATTTTAGATACTGCAGTTTTTTGCCACTGCATGACACAATATTTCACAAACAAACATAGTTTCCATCACAAATGCAACTGAACAAGCTCTGCTTCACTGGTTTTATCTCACTATTTAGGTTCTATCAACGTCTTTCGACGTTGTTGGCCATAAAGTTGGAATAATTGTTCAATACCCCCAATTTTGTTAAAGCCTGAATACACAGTTTGCAAAGGTTAATTGTGGTTTAAATTTCACTGTGATATGTTTGGAAGAGTTTGATCAATAAAGTTGAGAAGATATACACTTTATTTATCAAGAATAAGTCACATTGTCACAATCATTTCATGAGAAGAGGTAAAAAACATTTTATTCAAATTTTATGGGCAACAGTGTATATTATATGAGTGAAGAGTCATAAAGGTAAATGTTATGAGAATAAGGTGTAAATAAAAGCTGCAACTCTGGTGATTTATCTGTGGAAAACAGTAAACAGAATAACAGTTTGTGCTTTCGCTATCTCTCTGTCTTAGGATCACTGGGGAGTATATGACATTGTTACGGCCTCCACGTCCGGCTTGCGATAGCCACAGTCTTTCTGTTTTCCCCCCCTCCTTCCTCTGCCCTTGTGTGTGTTTGTGGGTGTGTGTGTGTGTGTGTTCTGGTTTGGGTGTGTCTCAGGTGCCGGGAGGCTGATTGCTGGATCGAGTTCACCTGCGGTGGGGAGTGGTCTTCCAATTTACCCATCAAGCTCTCTCCATATAAACCAGGCTGCCCACTACATGATGCCAGACTGTAGAGCCACAAGACGTTAGTCTGCGCCAGCTCAGTTCCTTGTTCGTATGCATTTGAGATTCCTGACTTACCTCAGTTTTTGTGTGCAGTTGTGACCACTCCTCCTGCTTGCCCTGGTTCCAGCTCCTGTCAGCCACTCACCACGGTACCTGCTACCTACCTGCTCCAGTCCCTCATCTGCCAGCTCCAGTACCAGTCACTGTCCCTGCTCCAGCTCTGGCCTCCCAGTCTCACGCCACCCGCACTCCTCAACAGTGTCCCTGTCTTCCCCCGCTGCCAAGTTAAGTTGCCTCCCATCCCGGGTTTGGTCCCGGCATTCTTGGCTCTGTTGCGGGCTGTGGTGTGGAGGATCTTTTGATAAATTTGGTTTCGTCCATTATTGGATTGTTTTCTGCTTTCCCCCTCCTTTGTAATAAAACCTTTGAAACCAGTAAAGGTGCACTGTGTGTTTGTTGTCTGCACTTGAGTCTCTTTCCCGTTCTGTGACAGGCATCCAGAGTGGTTCTGGTCCAACTCAAATTACAGTCTGCATTCCCCAGCAGGTGGATTTCCTTTCTTACAATGACACCATGGGAATGTTCCCCTCCATTGCTCCATCTGTTGGGCCAGCACTGAAAGCTGCCACCTTCACCACCGATACACACATTCGGTAAAGTTTAGCACCATCCCAGATGATGAGTATTACACTGTAATTTCATCATGCTAAGATAATTGTGAGATGATATTGCAGTTTCTTTATCCATTTAGAATTCATCAATTGATTTAATAAATCATATAATAATTATTATATGATAATAATTAATTTATCCCTGTGTCCTTACTTTAAAATTCCTCCCAAGCAAACAATTCAGAGATGAGCTTTATGCTGTTGCTCAAGTTTTGTTTCTTTTGTTTGTTGGCTTTCATTAGACAGCACTCTGTTTTGAATCAGCTTTGTGTTTTGTAGGAGAACTTGATGCATTACGTGGGTCCTGCTCAGCAGAGGTTGGGCTTCTGCTCCCTGTTACAGATGATTCTGTGTTTTAACACATAGCAGTTTTAATGCCATATATGGGATTCAACTAATCACAGCCCCTTCATATGAAGTGAGAGTCAGTTATACAAATAAATTCAGTGTCCGGTTCAAGGTTCCAAACAGTTTTCTGTTCAACATGTGGATTTGGATTGGAAATATAATTTCTGCTGCAGTTTGCATTTTCTTTCTATTCTAAATATATCTACCTCTCCATTTCCTGGCTGAAACCTATTTTCCCAGGTGCTGATCTGTGTGCTGACCCTGTCTCCTCCTCAGCCTGCAGAGACATCATGGACAACTGGGGACCCAAGATTATTGTTGAATGTACTGTGGGCTCTTTAGAAGGCTCCTCACTGGTTCTAGGCTACATTGGCCTGCTGACCTGTCTGAGCTTCCTCCTCATTTTCCACTAACATGGGAAGCCCCTGGCAACCTTAATGAGGCCAAATTGATCACCTTCAGCATACTGATCTTCTGTGCTGTGTGGGTGTGCTTTGTGCCAGCCTACATTAGCTCTCTTGGGAAGGGCACTGTCGCAGAGAAGATTTTTACCATCCCCACCTCAAGTCATGGCCTCCTGTTCTGTATCTTTGCCCCAAACGTTTTATTCTTCTTCTGAGGCCTTAGAGAATACAAAGTCTTCAAATAGAGTATCAACTTTTGAGAACAGTATGGTGTCTGTCATGACAATTGTAACAAAACGACCAAAACGATGAAAGACTGAATATGTAAATGTTATTGAAATGAATAACATTCAATATTCTTTAAAATATGTAATGAATAAAAATCAAATATAGTCACTTTTCTTGTGTGCTCATGATGTCTGTACATAACTTGATCTAAGCTTTTAAATGTTGCACAATGTATGTCTGTATAAATAGAAGTAAACCTTTCATCATGTTTTCACATCACGAGTTAGTGTGATGCCACTTTGACAGCCAATGATAAACATTCACTCTTCAGACAGTGGAAGTTTAAGTGTTTTTGTGTTGCACACTGTGAGAATTGTTTGCTCTCACACGTACTATTCAGTGTGAGAAACTCGGTATCACTGCCTCTTGATTGCATTCTGTCAACACATTTCTTATCCGTCCTCCCATTTTAGAAGATCCAAACGCAGATCTGGTGCCTAATTAGATTGGCATAGTGACTCATACATATAAGAAACACCCCATCATCACTACTGCTACTTCAATTTCAGGGAATTTTTCTGAGACCTTCAGATCATTCGCTATCCTTTATAATGTAGGCAACCACATGGGCCCAAGTGAATGGTTCCATTATGGCAGAGAGCGTTAGATTCAGCTGCAGTTTCTATGGTGCCCATCTCTTCTGTGACATTGGCTCTCTCTAGATAATAGGTGAAAGAAAGCTGAAGAAAAAGCTACCTGAAAAGAGTTGGTTTCTAGAAAGGAAAAAAAAAACATAAGTGGGGTAATGCCGAAAGAGATGTGTTCATCATGAAAAGATAATTCAGATCATGGTATAAATCTCTGCCAGACATGTATCATTCATTCAGCTCTGCAGCCTTACATAATACATACGTACATTGTACCTTACTCCTTTAAAACTCATGCTACATCATGTCCTCTAATGCTGTCATCATTAACACTGGTATATTTACAAAAGGTGGAGAACGGTGAGGAAATAGAGAAATTCTGCACCTCACAACGAGATAGAATAGCCCTTCAGCTGAACTAAATGGCTTTCAATGTTTAGCTTTTTCTTTAGGGTTTCTTGTTCTTTATGGCAGTTTTTTAAAGTAGTTGTAGGGTTTGTGCAAAAAAATCTGTATTCATTTAGTAAATGTCCTGTTATCTGTATTTTGCCTAATGTTTGCAAAGGGTCGAATATATTATTGTGCATATATTATCATGACTTTTTAAGACCTTTCCTCTTATTACATATCAAGTGCTTGTGACATGTCAGAAATTCGGGCAAGAGATATCTTTGCTCTTTCTACCTTACCTCTTTACCCTTTTATGTTGCCTTGAAGCTCACAAAATGGTGCTTGTCAGACTGAAACTGACAAGTGATGCTTCTGTAACTGTGGTTTGTCTCCTGAATTGTTGGTGTTAGTTGCAAACACTTCAAAATCAGGTGGGAGGAAAAGTGTCAAGTAGTATAATTGCCAAATAGAAGTTAAAAGTGGATGGTCAGCAGTGCCAACTGAAAGACACTAATCAGAATATTTGCTTAACAACTCCACAGGCAACCTTGTCAAAACACACTATTATTTGAAGCAACACACAGGCATTGTCAAAACATACCAAACATTACAGGCTGCACCAAAATCATATTTACTGCGGGGGTGCTGAATTTAATAGTGAGGTTTTTGTGTTCAGTATCACAACTTCATATGACTTACAAAGTATTTTATATTACTTAAACCTCTGTCTTAAGTGAGGTAAACCCTTATATGTCTTTTGTCATTAGGAAAGCATGGTCAGTATTTGCCCCAATAAAAAAACTAAATAGCTGCATTTAAGTACAAGCAATGCTCTTATTACATCTTTTAGTTTCCCCTACTGTGTTTACCTCAGTAAACCTTTTTCTGTTAAAACTGGACTTGTGCTCAACAGCCACTTGCCCTTTTAATATATTTTTCACAGCAGTAACACACATCCTTTTCATTGCCTGTCTACTTACATACCTACATACCTGCCTACCTGCACCCATGCTGCAAATGCAACCATTGTTCATAACTGGAGTCCTCCTTGATAGTTGCACAAGAATGGCAGAGAAATTGTGACAAAAATTTGATTTCATAACATGACTCTGCCTTTAACCTAATATTTTGTTTACTTTATTAAATCAAGCAGAAAGCACTACAGTCTAAGACAGTGCACAATGAAGAGTAGCCAGCCTGCTGTTCTAAAGTAATCTCTGTCAGGAGGACAAGCACAAATTAATGCAGAATAAGAGGTTTGGGATTAAATGTAAATCGAGCAGTACAGTGTCAATAAAACACTGCTGTCCTTCTGCCCCTTCCAACACCTTTACCCCCAGTCTGTCCCTGATGGACGTCAGAGACCTGACATCTCCCCATCTTTCCATTTATTCCTCTGCCTTGGGAGGAACAACAAATCAATCAGTGGTGGATAATCAATGTTATCCTGAGAGCAGCTGTGGAAAGCAGGAAAAATGTCTGACGTTTTAGTTTGTTATTGTAGGGAACAGCCAGGCGTGATGTTTATATGTAAAGGCCTCTGGAGTACGAGGATTTAATTAACCAATGACAGCTGGGATTTCCACAGAGCATACCTCAAAGACCCTGGGCCTCATCATTCTATCTTAGGTCAAATCAGCGTGGACACTGCTGCCATATCCCATTCAGATCTAACAATGAGCTATCATCCACAGTCCCACTGAGGTATGTAGATGATGATGATGTATGTCGATGGAAATATATAACAATTTGATTTAAAAAAAATATGGTTATTCATATTGAACAAGTGAAACAGACTGCAAAGGGCTTCAATTAATAACATAATCTCTTTTTGATGACTAGCTTTTAGCTGCCTGTAGTTGCCCCTACACCACTGACCAAATTGATTGATCAAGTTAAACTAGATATTTAATTATACACAAAAGGTAAGGATTTTCAGTAGTATTGGACTGGAAATGGTACAAATGGAAAATTTATAAAGACACTGGAAAAAGTTCTTACTAAATATGAACATGTGCCACAGCATGGCTGCACATTTCCTTATGGGGATAATGAATGACAGAGAGCAGCATTAACAGCACACTACTACCATCTGGTGGTGAAATGTAACTTATTCAAGGACCTTATGCATCTGTCACCTCTTATTTATTTACATTTTTTCCACAAAATGACACATGAAGTGAAGTAGGTTTAACATATATTTTTTAATATCTGGGAAAATGCCAGTAAAAAGAATCCATAATATGTACATGGAATAAAGATAGTCACCTAAAATTTGTCAGTGGCAGCTTTGGACATCAGGTGTTTCCGTGTGTTCTTTTCTGGCTTTAGTAGGATTATGTAGCACTTTGGTGCAAAGATGCAGCCCAGCAGTCCATAACTGGAGGCCAAGATTGCAAATACCTCTGTGACTGTGGCGTATTTTCCTGGAGAGCTAATATAAGCAGGAATAAAGGCAACCCACACCGCACAAAAAATAAGCATGCTGAAGGTGATGAGTCTGGCCTCGTTGAAGTTGTCTGGGAGTTTCCTTGCGAGGAAAGCCAAGAAAAGGCAGAGGCAGGCCAGCAGGCCAATGTAGCCCAGGACGAGAGCGAATGCTATGCGTGAACCTTCGTCACACAAGAGAATGACAATAGCGCTCTCTCGTGGAATCAGCTGGCGTGGGGTGGGGGGAGCAACAACCAGCCACACTGTGCAGATGATTACCTGGATAAAAATAAATATTTCCAAACACGTTTCTTTTTCAAACATTTGAACTAATGCTCTCCGAATTATTCAAAGCACATGTAAAGTCGTAAATCCTTACCTGGAATAGTGTGCAAAATGTAATGATTGCCTTTTGCTGTGCAGGTCCAAACCATTTCATTACATTACTACTGGGAAGTGTAGCCTTGAAGGCCATTAGCACCACGATAGTTTTCCCCAGAATACAAGAGATACAGAGGACAAATGTGATCCCAAAAGCTGTGTGTCTCAGCATGCAGGACCACTCAGAGGGCCGGCCGATGAAGGTCAGAGAACACAGGAAACACAGAGTCAAGGAGAAGAGCAGCAGGAAGCTCAGCTCAGAGTTGTTGGCCCGGACTATGGGGGTGGTTCTGTGACAGGAGAATATGAAGACCACGATACAGGTGCAGAAGGAGCCAATGAGGGAAATAGCCATCAGGGTAATGCCCATGGTGTCGCTAAAGGAGAGGAACTCCACCTGCTTAGGGATACAAACTGTCCTCTCAGCATTGGACCAAAACTCTGGCAGGCAGCGCACACACTCTATGGCATCTAGAGGAAAGAAAAGAAGAATTTAGCTGCTATTCTGTGGCTTTTCCACTGCAACTGTAGATGATTGTCATACATAATGTGGGCATTCTTTCCTCACCAGTCTGATTGCTAATCTCCCCAGCTGTACAAACCACACAATCATGGCAGCAGATAGGGAAGTTAGGTCTGATTGCCTTCCGGGTGCCTGGGGGACAAATGCTGCTGCATACTGACAAGGGAACCTAAGCAAAAGAGGGAATGCATACTACACTAGTCACAACACAGTCACATTATGAAAATATTACTGCACAAAACACAATTCATTAGACATTTTATTTCGTTGAGGCCCCTACTTCGGTTTTGTTGCCATTCCATACAATCTTCTGTTCCTGGATCTGTAGCTTTTGCTTTCCAGCTGAAGTCGTCCCATCAAATTTGCCAATTGTGACAAACTCCATTTCTCCGTTTGGTCTAAGCTGCCAGTTAACCAGGTCATACATGGCTACAGGGTCACCATTCCCATCAAACTTGGTTTCATCACCAAACAAGTTCAAGTATTCCACTTGTTTTATGTAATGAAGAAGCTATGGGAAGAAAGTGCATGCGAAAATCTATTTACTATACATAAGTTTTGTTAATATAGACTAGATTAGTTTGCATATGGGATGGTACCTGCCATGGCTGTAAATTGTCTACATCTGGACATTCCTGCCGAGGAAATTGCCCTTTTCCTTTCACACAGCTTCTCATAGCCTTGAGTGCATGGGCAATGGCATACACAGCCTTATAGACATTATAGGAAATCCTCAACTGTGACACATCTGAATAGATATTTGTCACGCTGCCCAGCTCCTCTGCTCCAGAGCATGGAGGTTTACCCTTAACATTACCTTCCTGACCTTCAGGCTTCACACCCAGGCTGCATTGAAACACCTCTTCCCAGAAAGGTATCAGGAAGGGATCGTCAAGGGCATCTGGGCTCATGGGATGCAAGCGAAGTAGAAATTCTTCCAATCCAGGTATGTGTGCTCGCCGAATAGCAAAGCCCATAGAACCCTGGAGGATATGATGGTACTTTTTGGGGGTGGAGAGGACAGAGGCTGTGCTCCAGGCCTCACTGGCCAGCCATTGTATTCCAGTGAGCCCCTCTCTAAATTCAAGAGATATGCAATACAATGTTTGCAAAGACAAACACATCAGAACTTCAAACTCTGTAAACAGTAAATCAGTAAAAAAAAAAAAAAAAGTGGATACTAAGGTTTAATATGTGGTGGAAGATTCCAAGTGTCATGCCTGAGTGCTTCGTCAAACAATGCAGCTGCATCTTGTTCCACAGCAAACACTAGAATCACCCGAGTCCCAGAGGAGCGGATCTTGGAAATAATAGATGAAATGGAAGTCTGTGCTCGGTTCTTAGGGATGATCTCATGGAGGGCAACACAAGCACCTAACTTTCTAACCTACGAGAGCAACAGAGGAGATGCACTTTTCTGAATCATAGTAAATACAAAATGGCAATTATTTTGATTAGATTCTTTATTTTTGGGTGTGTGACAAACCTCATTGGCAAAGATGTTTGCCCCACCACGGCCATAGTCATCATCCCCTGCAATCACACCCACCCAGGTCCAACCAAAATCCTTGACAAGTTGTACTAATGCATCAACCTAGATAAAGACACAGAAAGAATGATTTCATTGATTGTTTCAGAGAAGATTGTTTGTGTATGGAGGAATATGTCACATTGTGAGCAATCTGATCGAGTTTCTGTTGCCTCTAACCTGGAAGAAGTCACTGGGCATGGTCCTTAAAAAGGCAGGAAACTCCTTTTTGTCACTGAGACAGGCACAGCTGGAAAAATAGCTAACCTGAGTGGAAAAAAACACATCTCCAGTATTGAAACATTCCTTAAATCAGTAAGTTAGACTTAACAAAGGATAAAGCCTCCATATGTTGAATTTGAGACAGTGGTAATATGTTACAACCTTGCCCAGGGGCTTTTACACACAGCAAACCACTGGTACATAGTTGTAGAACAACCATGACCAACTTACCTGTGGCACCTGGAAGACTCCCAGGAAACGGGCCACTACCAGAGACTGAGTAGAGCCTCCGTCTCCTATCACTGCTGGTACGGTCCCATGACAGATGACTTTACTCTGCGTCTCGACCCCTGAACCATTCTTGCTCCCCATTAACTCCATGGCAGCCTTCAGAGCCTGATGGGGTGTACTGCATGAATCATAGATCTTATAGCCCAGTGTGATGTTAGGCAGGAGTTTGCCATCTCTATTGATCTCCTCAATGGCAAAGATCATAGTTCGCATCCAACGAAATGTCCGAAAGTTAAATCTGAAAGTAGGGAGAAGATGGCATGAGGCAAAGTCTGAAGCTGTTTTAATTTTCAACAAAATTGTAACTGTGAAGCCCTGTAACATAGAACTTGATTTCACTCAACACTGTCCACAAATCATCGTGCACACAACTTTGAAAGCCAGAGTTGTGCCATATTTTGGCGTGTGAGCAGAGATTACAGTTGCTTAATCATGATTTTGCTGCAACAGCAATTTGAGGAACAGCTAAAAAAAGGCTTACCTTGTGCATTGTGTGGGAGGAGGCCTAGAGGTGAAGGACAAACTGGGCTCCACCACCATGTCATGAAGGGAGAAGAGTCCCCCCAAGGTGATGTCCCCCTTTTTCTCCAGCACAGGCAGGGACATTGAACCTGGGATTATTTTGCATTGTTGGCTCTGGTCTTGGTGGGAATTGCAGGGAAAAATCACACACCATAGTAGACTCCAAAACACGAGCTCTGTTGTTCTCCATGAAAGACTGGGTTCTACTGATCTCCACCCAAAAAGGTTCATCCTTTCTTTAAGCTAAGTCACCATAAACCCTTAACAGCAAATAGATATCTACAGAGTATAAGCTCAAGTAACAGATCCCTGGATAGCCCATACAAACAGTAAATAATGAGCCAGACGAACACCTTATAGGCTGAAAAAATACCAAACAATTTGTCAGTGGTCAGTAAAAAGCAAGACCGAGCACATAGAAAAGAATACATTATGGCCCCATATGGACAAACAGTATCTACAGAAATGTAAAAGAGCAAATCTTCCAGCAAAATCAATATAGAGAAACAATCTTTGACTCAAGTTAGTCAGTTACTCAGTTAGTAAAAAAAGCGTCTTAATATCAACCTAAGCCTGTATACATAAGTGCTACACCTTCATTGTATTGACAGTACACAGACAAGCAATCCAGTCTTTAGTGTCAAGTAAGATTTGCTGCCCTGTAGCCTATATACTGCATGCTTCTGCCTCATATCACACTGTTAAATTTACTTAATTTCCCCAGGGCTCCTGATCGATGGAAAAAGAGCCCCTGGTTTAACAGAAAGTAACAACAATAACAAGGAACATGAGATGTGTCATGTCATAATGTCATGCCTGACTAGGCCTATCACAGACAGGCGGCAGACTCATGTCACAACAGCTCTACTGAGAGAGGGGAAAAACTTCAAAGTCATAAAAAATCTCATAAATATTGTTCACAGTGATAAACAGAAAGAGGCACACATGCTCCATTATTGTATTGCTGTGCATGTGCACTTAATGTGAGCATAATACATTGCAGTGTTACCTGACAAACAGCATGTTGTATTAACATTTTTACTTAACGTTTAACCATTTTAACATGCTGTCTGTTTTTTCTACTTTTATTCATTCTAGGATAAGCTATTATTTGATGGGGTTAAACAGGTTTAATATGGTGAAATTAATGAGTCATTAGGGTGTTGTGTATGTCATTATCAGGACAAACCCTGCAGGCTACAAAACAGAACACCACAGAGTGTCTGGTAAAGAGAGTTTTGCATGCTGTATGTTGTGCTGCCTTAGGGCATATAGGTTTTCTTCTTCACTTAATATGTCCCTGTGTGAGGCTCAGAAGAGGAAGGAAGGAGGGTCTCCGAGACAGAATGCCTGGTATTATGATACAGTCATTTTCTTTTTTTTTGCAAGTAAGCCTTTAACAAGATCTTAGACTGAAAGGATATTATTTTCTCATGGGAAAGGGGTCAGCCGTACTGTTTCTGAAAACAAGCAAGTTTGAAGGAACCAATTAGGAGATTGAAATTGTATCACAGTTGTCCTCAAGGGACATGTGATTCAAGATAGCTAAAGCCCTTGAGTACTGAATGGCTCACTGTATTCTATTAAGCCCTTGAATGTGAAGATGAACACGCTGGAAAAAGACAGATAGACAGACGGGAAAAAGAAAAATAAGGAGACAGACAGGAGGTGATATAGAGTGGTGAGAAAAACAGATTCTAGCACAGAGATACAAACAGTTGTGTGCCAGTCAGCAAGAGAGATATGATTAATATGTTGGCTTAAAGAACAAGTTAATTGACTATAAGGGACACACAGACAGAGAGTGAGATGAATGTTTGTTTCCAATCTTTATGTTCAAGTGAAAACTGTTCAGTCATGTCTTTACCATCTCAAACCTCTCTAAAATCAGGTTATTTCTATCATCTGCTAATCCAAAAAAAAGCACTACATACATTTGTGTATTATTGACTGCTGCGCTATGGCCATCAAGCCAAAAAGGAAAATCTTTTGACTTGGTGGGCCCAGGTGAATTCTGAAGCAGCAAACCGGTATTGGGATGCTGGAAGGGCTTCGGCTTCTGTGGTTGTAAATGCAAAAACCTGGGTATGGGAGAAGTCCAGGGAGGCCATGGACGGACTTTAAGTTGCTCTCAAAGAGATTCTAGACAACCATCAGACAGCTCATGAAGGTGAGGCAGCTAAGAATGTTCTCACCATGGAAAACTGCTGGCTTACACTGAGGATCAGAGTCTTACTCTGAAGAGGGCCGAGCTGAACGACACAGGAAAACCATGTCCATTTCTTTCGTGGAGGTCACTGAGGTAGTCAAAAAGCTCCAAAGAGACAAGGCGAATCAATGAAATCCTGAGATTGTGAAGGCTCTGGACATTGTGGAGCTGTCTTGTTGACTTGCTACTTTATTCTTAGCTGGAGGTCAGAGACAGTCTCTGCAGACTAGCAGTCTAGGCTGATTGATCTAACTATCGGGATATCACATTGCACTACATCCCCAGGAAAAGTTTATCTCAAGGTGCTGGAAAATAAGACTTCTTCCTGTTGTTGAATTTCAGATTCAGAAGCAATGCAGAGTCCATTCTGTTATCGGTGGACAAGTTTTTTACCCTTGCAAGGATACTGGCAGGATCAAGTGAGTTTGTGCATCTAGTTAATGTGTTTTGTGGATGTCCTGTTTGGGTGTGAGTTCAGGTACCAGAGCTCTCACTATGAATCATTTTGTCTTTGTATAATCAAAGTGAGAGCTGTGTCCTCATCCTCAGCAGGAAGTCAAACACATTGTCAGCGGGCATTGGGCACTGACCAGGTTGGTGGCTTGTAAATGACCCCTCTGCGATGGTGTGGATAGTGCCAAGTATAAAGGTTGCATAATGGTCTCAGGATTGCGTCTCTGACTTTTGTGTTGTAATCTCCAGTATACACTGGGGTGGTTTGCAGCTGAATGTGAATCAGCATGGACTAGGATTAGCACCTCCAACACCATGCTACTCCATTATACTCTTTCTGAGATACTGGTCTTTGACCTGGGAGTCAATCACTGTAGCCTCAAGTATCTTGGGGTCTTAATGAGTGTAAGTAAGATGGACTGTGATCTCTACAGGTGGATCCGTGTTGTGTCAGCAGTAACGTGAAAGCTGAATCAGACTTTCAGCGTGAAGAGGTAGCTGAACCTGAAGATAAATTCTCGATTTACCATTCGGTCGGCATTCTAACCCTCACTTATTGTCATGAGCATTGGGTAATGACCAAATCACAGCAAGAGCAGAAATAGCATCTGGACGTTCAGAAGGCACTCTTGAGGTGGTTCAGGCAACTAATGCCTCCTCCCTGTGGTGGGATTCCAGGCACATCCGCAGGAGGAGGCCATGGGACAGAAATTGAAATGAAAATGACACTGTTGATATAGATATCTTCAAAATTGGGCTCTGTTGGGTTTTGGCAGACCTCTAGCCACAAATAAATGGGATTTTATTGTTGATGATTTTGAAAGATAGATGTTCTATCCATTATTCTGCTCGATCAGTTTCGTGTTATTTTCCAGGGCCTTTGCACTTTGCGCTATTGGGGTGAAAGCACATTTCTCATACATTGTTGCTACTGGTGAGAAATCTGTGGTCAGACATCCTCACCTGAAACTCTTAATGCAGGGATAGAGTGTGTCAGACAGAGCTGGCAGCCGGGGACACAGGGAAAGGACCCAAATACAGAAATACACTGATCTTCACAGATTTTAATGAAAAAATACTTTACAAACAAACTTCAGTGGGCAGGTGCAGGTGGATATCCAGATACAGGTACAACCAACTACCAGAAAGCAATTAAGAACAAAGATGAACTGAAAGCAACAAAAGATCAGGGCTGGAATAAGAAGAGAGGGTTGAAGAGGGGAGTAAAGATAGTTGAGGTCAACAAGAAACACACAAAGGCAGCAAGTAACAGAAACATGAGGAGAGTAGAATACTACCGAATAAACAGCAAACAATGAATGAACAACAAGACTTACAAAATATAACAGGGGAAGTGACAACCCTCATAAATGTCATTAAAATGATCTCTTTCTGAACCACATCAGGCCCTGAATGGGAAATTCTTCTCAGATTGTTCATAGAAGCTGAGCTGAGATTGGTAAATGAATTGTTGGTCCTGTCAGTCTATCCAAGCTGTTTGCTATTTCAAAGGGACAAAAAGGTGGCTACACTAAGAAGAAATCTTTTCAACTGAGGAACATTTGTTGTTGGTCTATCTAGTAGAGAACTGTGCTTTGGCTACATGATGACAATTTGCATGTCTGTGAATTATTGATCCTCCACAATCCCTTTGTGCTCACTGTCCTCGGAGTATGATTAGTTGGGTCTGTTTGATGCTAATCAACAAATGTGTGGTAGCGTCCCAGTCGTTGCTCTGCCTTTTTGTTCATCTCTGCTTGTTGGATGCTTTGGGATCCCTCTCCTGGTCTTTACCCAGTTCTGGCACAGAATATCTTTGAGGCATATTTTTAATTATTAAAGTTAATGGCTTTATTGAGGTTGGATATGGGGCACACACATTTTGTTATGAGCATTATGTGTC
The DNA here is from genome assembly GCF_042242105.1 of Pempheris klunzingeri. Lineage (NCBI taxonomy): Eukaryota > Metazoa > Chordata > Actinopteri > Acropomatiformes > Pempheridae > Pempheris > Pempheris klunzingeri. Next base: position 10,570,032 of record NC_092015.1, on the reverse strand, counting down.
AGGTGCCCCTTTAACTGTCCATGCCACACTGGTTTGTCATACTGGTTTGCTCCTTTAGCGGTCTGGTGTGGTGTATCTCTCTCATGGACCACTTGTGGATCTACAGTAGGTACGGAAAGTATTCAGACCCCTTCACTTTTTCCACATTTTGTTATGTTACAGCCTTATTCCAAAATGGATTAAATTTGTTTTTTTGAATAAAGAATAATTTTTACTGAATAAAGGGTGTGAATACTTATGTACATATGATATTTCAGTTTTTTATTTTTAATACATTTGCAAAAATTTCTAAAACTTTTTTCACTTTGTCATTATGGGGTATTGTGTGTAGATTGATGAGGAAAAAAAAGATCCATTTTATCCATTTTGGAATAAGGCTGTAACAAAATGTGGAAAAAGTGAAGGGGTCTGAATACTTTCCGTACCCACTGTATTTTTTTTTTTTACTGTCTTTCCACATTTGGTTATGCTAAAATAATGAGCTAGTTGAACTGAGGGGGTCACAGACACTTAGAGTGGAGAAAGGCTCTGTGTCTTACAGTGCACCTCAGTATGACCAACAGAGGAGTCTTGCCTATTAGTAGGACTGGTGGAAAGTGGAAAGTACTGAACCATTCTGACATGGTCAGAGTATGACAGGCAACATTTGATTGCTCTTCATTGTGATTCCTTCAGGACAATCTTTTAATAGCATGACATTTTCTCAGACAAAACTGCCTGAAAAGGAATGCTCTCATGGACCCTGTCTCTCCCCATGTTTCCTGTCTGTATCTCTACTGCCACCATCAAATAAAGCAAAAAGTTAGATAGTGAATAGTAGTAAAATTGTATGGAGTTGTTGATATTGGTATTTCAATCATACAGGGCATTTGTTGAACTGAAGGAGCGTTACATCAATGGAAATTGAACATTGCATAGAAAATACAGAATGTTAAGGACGTGCGTTTGGGAAACTCTTCCACTGATTAGATGGCACATGCGGACCCTTACATATTTAGTAATCTATGTAAAATATGACCTATGGATCCTGATGTTCTAAAGCTGCACCATTCAAAGTGTATATGCTTGCTCAGAGGGTTCCTTAAGGTGTGCCAGAACAAAACAGGCCATGATTAAAAGCATCACTTGTGATCTTTTCACATGCAATTGAATGACTGTCACACTATCGTTGAGATTAGGGCTTTTAGAATATGCTGACTTGAACTCTTTTTGTCAGTGTCAAGTATTTTACTTCTTTAACATCAATACGGTAATTGCTGCTTGAGGCTGTTATTAGTTTGGTTTCAGGTAGAGACAAAAGTAATTTGGACAAATCCATGAGAAGTAGAAATCTGTCCTTGCGATAATCTAGACAAATATCAGTTCATAAAAGCAAATGGCAAAACAATGGGAAAAGTGGACTCTCACAACCAGTCTGGCAGGTAGTCTAGCCATCACTCAGAGGAGCAGATTTGTTGTTATTTAAAAGAGGTATGAGATGTATTAAAACACAGCTGCTGGTTGCATAATCTAGGCCTACGTTTACCATATATATATATATATATATATATATATATATATATATATATATTTCTTATTTCACTAGCTACAGATTAATACAACAATAGATACAACAAAATACCTAATTAAATGTTTGGAGCGTGCATGACAGGTACGACAGAGAGTGTGTGTTTGTGTGTGTGTGCTCTTGTATGACATACTTGATGAGGCCTGAAAACTGTGAGCATATGTTGTTATTGATAAGACAAAAAGTGTTAAACCATTTGTTTAGTGATGGTTACGGTTAAGGTTAGGGTCAGGGTCGGTGATAGGTTAGTATTCTTTAGTTACAGTATACATTGTGTTACTGGGAGATACATGCTGTGTGTATGTGTGTATGTGTGTGTGTGTGTGTGTGTGTATTTGAAGTGTTTTGGGAGGTGACTTGTTTGTGAACTTCAGGAATAGCCTATGAGCATAAAGTGTTGTTTTAATCTTATTCAGGCATGAATAACAACATGCACTGAAGCGTAACACACGCTTGGGAAAACTTGTTATTGTGTAAACTCTGGAATGGAGGTGGCGTCATCTTAAACCTGCCAATTTACCTATTACCCAGAGGACTAATGGTGAACAGGGGGCCTGCTTGGCAAGCAAAGACAAGCAAGTGTTTCCGACAAGACTGATGACATCTAGGCCTGAGGCTATGAAATCGGAGCTCACCAGGTGTTGTGCTGGAAATTAATTCATTTTTAGATTTAATGGAAGGTGATTTCGCCTCTTTCAAAACAAGCCACTCTCATTAATTAGCAAGAATACAGCAGAATTATTATTCAGTACCTCGTACACTAATTACTTTGATATTGGAGTGAATAAAATTTAATCTAAAGGTCAAACACAACAAAGCTGGTAAAGGCTGTTAAACACACTCTGACTGCAATAAATGGTTCTATTTGGCTTTCTGATGTAGATGCTGTCTGTCTTTAGATACTGTGATTCTAAGAAGGTGCTTATTGAAAACACAAGAGAATTTTCTCCAATGAGAAACAAAAACACTCAGTTTCAAATGGTTCCTTATACAGTGATCTTATGTAGGTGTAAAATAACACATTCATCTATTTTATGTATAAGCCAAATAAACCTAACAGACAAACATGTTGTGTCCTATGTGTAATGAGTGTCATAGTTGTCATAACAACACAAAATATTAATATTATAAGTATAAGCCTAAAATGAATCCAAAAAATAAATAATATGAATAATATAAATAATAATATGTTGGCTTAGCAAGGTATAATAATTTGTGTTTTAGGGCGAAGTAACCCTGATTCTTTATTATAGCTTTAATGCATCTTGGCCTGCCTGGCTACCTCACAGGTCCTTCTAGGTTAACAGTACCTCTGGGGTGAGCAAATAGGATCTGGGTGTTCCTCCATCCACAATATGTCTCTAATTTGCTTTCATGTCATATGTGACAAGAGATGCTCTCCAGATGTTAACGTAATCATCAGACAGCCAGATGTTAGGCAGAATGAAAAGTCTGATCACAAAAGATGACCATGTCCTGATGGTCCTGCTGGTCTTTGGCCAACAAAGCACACGTGTGCTTGTTGAGATTTCAGTCCCTCTCTGAGTTTGATGATTTCTGAAGGTCACATGATGACATGCTTTGATTCCTGTAGCAATGTCAGAGCCTTTAACTTTAATTCAAATTCAATTCACATAATTTAATGCACAGTGCAGAAGCCGCTGTCCTCTGGTATACAGTGACCTTTATTTCAGCATTTTATCAGGGACAACATTCAGTCTAAAATACTTTTTAAGTAGTGCAGCCATTAAGACTATAAACCATACCAAATGAGCTGTTTTAACACCTGGGTTAGCAGCAAGGTCAGCAAAAGGTTTTAAAGTATTTGTACCTATAGTAATGAACCTATTTGATCACTATGAGCAACTGTCAGGATTTTCTCAGATTACACGGTTCGTGTGTTATCTACCAGGGGACATTAAAAGTCCAGTTAAGATTAGAATTGATTTTAAGATGTAATGAAATGCTTCAATTACATTAAGCTTGGCTCCAATTCCAATTTATAACCCCTTGTGTTACTTTTATCTTATAAGTTGGTCCACCTGAACCCTCATATTTCTGTCTCTTATTTTGCACTCTATAAATTTAAATTTATATCAATATTCATATTACTCTTAATGCATGTTTTTCCAGTGATCATTGTGCTTTAATTGTGTTGGACAGGTCACCGTTTCCTCTTCTTCTGACGACTATTACTATTGTAATAATATTACTACTACTATAACTACTACTACTACTACTAATAATAATAATCATCATCATCATCATCATCATAATCATCATCATCATCATCATCATCATCATCATCATCATCATCATCATCATCATCATCATCATCATCATCATCATCATCATCGTAGTACATCATATCATTACTAGACCTTATCAGCAGTTGCACAATATCACCAGGAGATGGCAGCATTCTCCATGGTATAAGGCTGGATAGTTTACAAAGCAGAGACAGGAGTGTGATAGTGCATTTGTGTGTATACACATTACAGTGGTTACGTTTAGAGGCCAAAAATATGTTAACAAGGTTGACATTTTGTACTCGTTGTACCACTACCACTTGGGGTAGGAGGATGTGGACTTTTGAAACATCCATACATTACTTGTTTTACATGCCTTTTATGTTTGCTTGGCAACTAGTTTGACACACTTTCAATCAACGTAGTCATAAGGTGTTACAACTGACTCAGGTGCTTCCTGTGGTGCTGCCCTGTTGTAACTAATAAATATACAAAGAAATCCAGCCTTACACAATTTTTAATCCTTGTACGTGTTGATTTTCCTCTTAATCACATGTGGATGTGTATTTTTTCAATCTCTTCAGTACCACACTTCTAACTTTGTGGCAAATTTAGAAATCTTATCGCCGGCCATAAGATAAGATAGACAGAAGATTTACTTCCCCTCCCACATTTTTTTTATTTTTAAAGCATAGAAACTTCACTTCTGTTTCTTGTTGTTGTTCAAAAAACATCATCATGGTCAATTGCAAGGGAGCAGTCTTGACAAAGGCTTCAAGTTCTCCAGTAGAGATCTTAAGGGGATCATGATGCAAGAGCCCTGAAGGGAAGTTTCCAGTGTAAGTTGAGAGGAGAGGTGTGGAGGCAGGCTGGAGACACTGTGAACTCCAGAGGGAGTTTGTTAGTTTGTTGGTGTGTGTTATCTTTGTGAGTGGGAAAAGCCTGAGGTGTAGGTCATGGTCAGGCCTGAGGCACCTGCACATGTGCACCACATGTGTTCCTACTAAATCAGCCCCCGAATGACAAACCCTCAGAGGAGCTCTAAGGTGTTATATAAACTAACAGGCATCTCTACAAACACACTTACAGCATATTCTTTTTTTAATTAAAGAGGGCCTAAGAGGCATTTGAGCTGACAAATAAGCATCCATTTGGTAGGAAATAACAATAACACCAAATTAAATATCACACGGCCCAATGCCTTGCTAAATTAGGTGTTTATGAAATGTATTTTGATCAGTTGTCAATAGTATCACTTTAATTCCTCATTAAAGTCCAGAGCTCCCTAAACGTGATGTGACATGTAGGGCAAAATAGGAGAAAATGAATGAACACAAAAATATATTATTTTCTTAATCTACAGCATTATTTAGTTCAATCTTACTTGCTGGTACAGATATATTAGAAACATGAAGAAAGATTACTACTGTTAAAGTACACTTACTAATGTGTTGTCTGTGAAAAGCAGAATGCACAAAGCGTGACAGGAAGTCCATAGGCATTCCCCACTTGTATTATCTGTCCAACATAGTTTTAAAACTAAGATCTACTGGTGGGTGTTTTCAAATAGGTCAAACTACCCTTAACTGGAGTAGGGCAGTCATTTTAATAACTAATACTGTATGTGTACATAACGACTTAGGTCTTGTCTGTTTGATTGATGAAATATGATACAAATACAACACAAGAATATATCATGATATCTAAAAGACATTCATATTGTTTGTAAGTAGGTCATACATACAGTGTAATATTAGACTGGGTAGCTAGTAGTTTAAATAATGTCCAGTACCTACATATATGTATTTATATAAACACCACTGATACACGGTCAGTACAAAAGATTACACTTACCTCCAGAGTAATTACACTATATGTGGGCTGCAATCTAGAGCATTACCAACGTTTTTATTACAAACATTTTGAATAAAAAACATTTTGGCAATTACCATTTTGAACACATATGTGTGTGTGTTAACATACTGCAGGGGCTGTGATTTACAGCAGCATTGCCATTATTGGAAATGCTTCTGTCAGAAACTGTCCAAAACTTCAAACCTATAAAATAAAGATGACACTGTAACACTGTAAGAAAACAACATAGCAACTGGTTACAATTTGCTGAATTAAAATAATGTGAATTTTGCAATAAAACAAGATGGACCCTGGAAACCTGTTTTCACAAGATGTTTTTTTCATTAGCAAAAGAATTGACAACCTTTGTCTCTTGTATGTGTTGAAAGATTGAATGCAGGTGTCCGACATAGACACACTCATGAAAAAGGCCCATCAGAGTCTGTACTTCTTAGACCAGCTCAGGAAGTTCAACCTGCCTCAGCCAATGCTGATCCAGTTCTACTAAAATGTCATATTTAGTCTGCTTTGACCCCGACCTCCTCGAGCACTTTGGCTGGACCAGGGTCAGACCAGTCAGTAGTGATTGTAACTACACGTTATGGGGAATATCAACACATAGACGAGAGCTAAAAAGCAACATTATTTCAATGTTCAGGATGTATCAATCTTTTATTTCATATAAATAAAAGATTTCAAAACTATTCATGTCTATTGTACTAGTAAAAGCATTCATCATGTACACTACTGATACACGAGCATAATGTAAAGCATAAAACATAAAACAACATAATGTGCATTGATTTTTTAAAAAAGGCAAAGGTCTAAGTGTTTTGTCATGATAAAAAATACTTGAAAAGAACCTCATCAGTGGTCCATGGATTGAACTGGTGAGATAGATAGATAGATAGATAGATAGATAGATAGATAGATAGATAGATAGATAGATAGATAGATAGATAGATAGATAGATAGATAGATAGATAGATAGATAGATAGATAGATAGATAGATAGAAAAACATCATCATGGTCAATTGCAAGGGAACAGTCTTGGCAAAGGCCTCAAGTTCTCCAGTAGAGATCTTAAGGGGATCATGATGCAAGAGCCCTGAAGGGAAGTTTCCAGTGTAAGTTGAGAGTTGAGAGGTGTGGAGGCAGGCTGGAGACACTGTGAACTCCAGAGGGAGTTTGTTAGTTTGTTGGTGTGTGTTATCTTTGTGAGTGGGAAAAGCCTGAGGTGTAGGTCATGGTCAGGCCTGAGGCACCTGCACATGTGCACCACATGTGTTCCTACTAAATCAGCCCCCGAATGACAAACCCTCAGAGGAGCTCTAAGGTGTTATATAAACTAACAGGCATCTCTACAAACACACTTACAACAGTTTCCTTTTTAATTAAAGAGGGCCTAAGAGGCATTTGAGCTGACAAATAAACATCCGTTTGGTAGAAAAATAACAATAACACCAAATTAAATATCACACGGCCCAATGCCTTGCTAAATTAGGTGTTTATGAATTGTGTTTTGATCAGTTGTCAAAAGTATCACTTTAATTCCCTTATCAAATTTCCCAGAATTCCCAAGAACTGATGTGACATGTAGGGCAAAATCAGAGAAACAAAAAACAAATATATTCTTTTTCTAATTTACAACATTGTTTACATGGTAAAATCTTAATTGACTGGTAAAAACTGGTAGAACCACACACACAACACAAGACTGCATCACAATTTGCATCAAAACACAGTAAAAATTAGTGAGTGCATTCAAAAACAAAGGAATACTGAACTCAAACTAAACTAAAAAAACAAAGGAATTGTATTTTTGCCTATTGCCTATAATTAACATATACAATTAACATACTATATTGTCATTATTGAAGACATTTCTGTCAAAAGCTTTCCATAAGTTAAAAACTATAAAATAAAGTTATATAAAGTTACAGAGAGAGAAGTGAGATGTGAAGTTTGAACTGAGTCTCTGGCTTTCATCTCCTGTCTGGAGTTCATCTCCATATTTTAAGGCATAAATAGCACTGCAGAGAGTTATATCTCTATTTCTTACATGACAGGCTTTAATGCCTGCTTATTTGTATGCGCTCTTTGATGTCCAATACAACACTATGGGAGAAAAATGGCAAGTGAGTACAATTTGCTGAATTAAAATACAATAAAAAGAATGGACCCTGTTTTGATAAGATGTCCTTTTCATAAACAAAAATTATTAAAGGTCATCAGTGGTGGAAGTACTCAAACCTCTTGCTTGAAAACAGAAATATCTCAATGTAAAAATAGAGAAAGCCCTGTATTTACAATTATATTTATACTTCAGGACAGAATTAGCCTTCACATATACAATGTAAAAGTGCTGATCATGCAGAATATTGTGATGTGTTATATTGTAATATAAACTCTTTGGATTATTATCATCAATGGACTGATTTATACCATAACTAAATTTTGTAGTTGGTTCGTGTGAATCATTCATTTTTCCTTTTTGATATACTGTCAGACAGCTTAATTTATAACAATGCGTCATATTTGATAACTTATCATCTTTTGTTTACAAAGAACTTAATCTGGAAAATTATAATTTCATGGCAAGGCAAAAGTAGGACTGCCCTATCTTAATTAGCTCTGATTGGCTAAAAAGAGGCCAGTGATGCCTGCTGTTACATAAAATGTCACATTAAAGCCTGCTTTGATCCCCGACCTGTGTTGGGTTGACTTGAAAATGTCACAAGTGATATTAGGGCTGGTTTTCATAGGGCTCCTGTTTGCTTTTGGAGCAGCGGAGGAGGAATCTGTTTGTCAGATTCTAGGGAGTCCAGAGTTCCCTCTGCTGTCTAAAACAGGAGATGTCATGATTGGGGGAGCTTTTTCCATTCATAGCAAAATCACACAACCTCGACTTTCCTTTACAGAGAAACCAACACGTCTGACATGTTCCAGGTTAGTGTGAGCACTGTATAAAAATACTGTCTTGTTTTTCATAGTAAATACAAGGCTGTGTTTTGCTCTTTTTTCCTCAGTGTTAACCTCAGGGAGTTTCGATTTGCGCAGACCATGATCTTCGCAATTGAGGAAATAAACAAAAGTGAATTTCTTCTTCCGAATGTTTCTATTGGGTACCGTATTTATGACAACTGTGGCTCAACATTATCCTCGATGCGTGCGGTGATGGCCCTGATGAATGGTGATGAGCAGACCTTTGGTAAGAGCTGCTCTGGTCAATCATCTGTTCATGCTATTATCGGGGAGTCTGAATCCTCTTCAACAATTATACTGGCACGCACTACAGGACCATTCAAAATACCAGTGGTAAGAGGGATGTCTCGGTGTAACAATATGTACATTAAATGAAAACTCTCCTTATTCTGCCACTATTTTTTGTATTCCTAGATAAGTCACTCAGCTACTTGTGAGTGTTTGAGCAACAGGAAGGAGTATCCATCTTTCTTTCGAACCATTGCCAGTGACCTCTACCAAAGCCGAGCCCTGGCCCAGCTTGTCAAGCACTTTGGCTGGACCTGGGTTGGGGCAGTCAACAGTGACAGTGACTATGGCAACAATGGCATGGCCATCTTTCTGGCTGCAGCACAGGAGGAAGGAGTGTGTGTAGAGTATACAGAGAAATTTCACAGGACAGAACCAGAAAAACTCCTGAAAGTGGTGGAAGTTATCCGAAAGAGCACTGCCCGAGTCATTGTCGGTTTCCTTGCCCACATAGAGATGAACAACCTTCTACAGCAGTTGAGTGTGCACAACATCACAGGTCGGCAGTTTATTGGTGTGGAGGCCTGGATCACTGCTGACAGCCTTGTGACTCCCACCAGCTTTAGTGTGCTGGGGGGTTCACTGGGTTTTGCTGTGCAAAAGGCCAATATTAGTGGCCTGGAAGATTTTTTAAGCAGAGATTTCTGGGAGACAGAGTTTAAGTGCAATGAGACAAAAAGGGACACTGTGACTGAAAAAGCAAATTGCGACGAAAACCAGGATCTAACTGAGCTTAAAGATTATGATGATGATGTGGCAGAACTGAGATACTCCAGTAACATCTATAAAGCCATCTACACTGTGGCCCATTCGCTGCACAGCATCCTAAAATGCTCTAGAAGTCAAGGATGTGACAGGACAGTAAAGGTCACTCCCTGGCAGGTAAAAAGAAACAATAATTTCATTGATTATTTCTTGGTTTTATAAATTGACATATTGACATAATATCTTACTGTTTTTTAGGTAGTAGATTCACTGAAGCATGTGAACTTTACAATTAAGAACGGGGACCAGGTGTGGTTTGACAGCAATGGAGCAGCTGTGGCTCGGTATGAGGTGGTGAACTGGCAGCATGGATCAGACGGCTCAGTCCAGTTTAAACCTGTTGGCTATTATGATGCCTCCCTACCGCCTGGACGGAAGTTTGTCCTAAACACTGAAGCCATTATGTGGCCTGGGGGAAAGACAGAGGCAAATATCGTGACTGACAGTGAAATCTAGTTTGACAATGATTCATCTTAAAAAACTGTATATAAATATATTGAAAAATAACATCTAACATGGTAATTTCCTTTTATTCTCAGTTGCCTGTGTCAGTGTGCAGTGAGAGCTGTCATCCAGGAACTCATAAAGTCCTTCAGAAAGGGAAGCCAGTCTGCTGCTATGACTGCATACCCTGCGCAGAGGGAGAAATTAGCAACAGCACAGGTATATGTACCACAGACATGAATGGTGGCAATTTGCACCCATTATTTACTTGTCATACTCTGTGTATCATGTTAAAGTTTGCTATAATACATTCTCTCACTCATGTTTTTGGAATGTAAATGATGAAATTATAATAATAGCAATAATGTGTCTATTACAGATTCTAATGACTGCAAAAAGTGTCCTGAGGAGTATTGGTCCAATCAAAATAGAGACACATGTATACCAAAAATTGTTGAATTCCTCTACTTCTCAGAGGTTATGGGAATATTACTTGTATTTTTCACTCTGTTTGGTGTGCTCCTTACTTTAATTGTAGCCACTCTTTTCTTGATCAATAAGGACACTCCTTTGGTCAAGGCCAATAACTCTGAGCTGAGCTTCCTGCTGCTCTTCTCCTTGACTCTGTGTTTCCTGTGTTCTCTGACCTTCATCGGCCGGCCCTCTGAGTGGTCCTGCATGCTGAGACACACAGCATTCGGCATCACCTTTGTCCTCTGTATCTCTTGTGTTCTGGGGAAAACTATAGTGGTGTTAATGGCCTTCAGGGCCACACGTCCAGGCAGTAATGTGATGAAGTGGTTTGGGCCTGTACAGCAGAGGCTCAGTGTTCTGGGTTTCACTCTCATACAGGTTTTGATTTGCACACTTTGGCTGACAATCAACCCTCCCTTTTCGTTCAGGAATATGAACCACTATAAAGATAAGATTATTCTTGAGTGTGCCCTTGGATCCCCCATAGGGTTCTGGGCTGTGTTAGGATACATAGGACTCCTAGCTGTTCTATGTTTTGTACTCGCTTTTTTGGGCAGAAAGTTACCTGATAATTTCAACGAAGCAAAATTCATCACATTCAGCATGCTGATATTCTGTGCAGTGTGGATCACCTTTATCCCAGCTTATGTCAGCTCTCCTGGAAAGTTCACTGTAGCTGTGGAGATATTTGCTATTTTGGGGTCCAGTTATGGGCTGCTTTTCTGTATATTTGCACCAAAATGCTTTATTATTGTAATCAAACCTGAACTGAACACAAAGAAAAATCTAATGGGGAAAATATAATCTGACTAAAATTTAAACAAAATGTATATTTCCATTTATTTCAGCTTTCGGAGTGACTTGATTACACTGCTCTAAATTCAAGGTGAATGTGCTCTGAATGTGGGTTTATAGTGTTAAAATGAGATGAGATGAGATGGACTTTATTCATTTATATTCACATGTTACAACAGCGAATAGAAAAATAAGCAATAGTAGATAAATATATTTTGTAATGATAATAAATATTTACACTATGTACATAAACAACATATGTGAGTAATGCGTTTTTACAATTAGATGGGCAGTACATATCCCATCAGCTACTGTAATACTGGGAATCATACTGTTCAAACCATGACCTAAACAAAGACACAGGACTCAGCAGTGTACTGTGGCCTGTCACACACTGGCTCATGTGTGAATGTGTTTTTGTGAAGAAAGCACCATCACATGGTGACACCCTGCAATTGAATGAATGGGCACGTTTACAGTGGATTCTGGACTTTCTCCTTCAGGAAACAGGACTGGGAAGTGGCTGCCAAGAGGCCATGGTTGAAAGCAGTAATTCTGATCGGCTGCCGCTGCACCTCTGCAAGCCTTCATCATGTCCACTGTCATCACACAAGCATAATATGCACATATTTTGCAAAGGCATGTGGACCAAAGGGATTTCTCATCATAAAAACACTAAAAACAATCTCATCAGTGGTCTGTGGATTGAACTGGTGACCTACAAGTCTCAAGCAAGGATCAGCCATATCATAAGATATTTGATTTATACTAAGCATATTTTTGAGGTTTCATTCCAACATACAGTAGCAATACAAGAATTAAAGCTGTAATGTTCAATACGTACAAAATAAACAAATAAATAAAAGAAATGTGGGTTCTTATATACTTATCAATTCATACGGATGTCAGTATTTGACAGGCCAAGATCAATTAATGTCTTTAATTTCATCATCTATTTATTTGATGGGAATGATGCAATTCCAATACAGAGCATGAAACCGATAACTGAAACTAGTTTATAGCTATTGCTAATTTTCAGCTCTTCTCCACCATTGGGCTTTCACCAAGTGTAGATAAGATAAACAGGTGTCAGCATCATAAATCACATTACATTACAGATATGGAATTACAATAAGATACTCAAAATACACACTACAGCACACTAAAACACACACACCATACACCAATATTAATTTAGTGTACAGTTGGGTAAAAATGGGTTCAGCTCTATTTTGCTCGTTACTTTGCTATTTTGAGTTCACAGACAGCTTTTATGGAGAAACCTGATCATCCAAACTGGATTTGACATTTTATAGTTGCCATTCAGCATGCCCCTTTTTTACTGCCTGTCTTTGGATACATCTGGAAAGAGGCTCTGTGGCTTTTTCACTTTATGTAATATATGCAAAATTTCCATATGTTTAAAGCTTAAGACATATGGGTTATGGAAAATTAATTATGGCTAAAATAGTGATGTTAAACTTAGTTTAAGTTTGGGAAAGATAGTGGATAAGGTCACTACAATTGTGAACCTTGGCAGCACTATTGCCTACATTGGCATGTTTTTTTTTTCTTCAGAATTTTAACGTGATTACAAAAAACATATTTTTTGTTTTAAATAAACACATTATATGATAACACACATGAGCCTCCAACCACTGAAGGGCCTCTGTTGAGTGTGGCCTACGACGTATGATGTCATCTTATCAATAAAACCACTGTACAAACCGGCCTCTGTGTGTGATCCCCCACTTGCTTTTAAGAGACCTCCATCACTATGCATAAACTGAATCTGATCTCATCATTCGTCCATGATAGAGTAAGATTAGTTTTAGTAGTTTTCCTCAAGTACTTGAGTCATCACCAGGAACAACCAGGTGATTTTTCAGCACAAACGTGCCAACAAGTATAAGACAAAGGAGTGGCCTCTGTCATGCCAAGAACTCCCAAATTACCTTTGGCGCACAGCACAGCAAGTTTGCACAGCGTTTTCCCTCATCAAGTTCCCTCACAATTTAATTGACCACGTAATGCGACTTGAGTAAAAAGAGTAATAATGACATAATGGTCTAAAATTCACCATCTGAAATGAACAGCAAACTGGTCTGACATCATCACACGGTGATTTGATAAGACAAACGCAATCATCATCATCTGCATGAGTATAAAGCTCTGCCCCTTAAAGGAGACACAGTTGGTTAATGATTTCAAGAATTCATCGCAGAATACAGGTTTGTGTGTGCCTGTTTGTACCAGATGTGTGACTGTATCTATGTAATGTTACTGTTTGTGCTTTTTATGGGAGCCTTTGGAGCAGAGGAAGTCTCTGCACCCTGTGAGATGCTGGGCAGCCCAGAGTATCCTCTGTTATCTATGGAAGGAGATATCATTATCGGAGGAGCTTTCTCAATCCATAGCCAAACCTCAAAGCCTTCATTGTCCTTCACAGATACGCCAGATCATCTCATATGCTCCAGGTACTTTCTGTTGTCTTCTTTCTCATTTGTTGGTTAATAAGCAGAGTCACGTAAAGTCTGAAAACTGTTAATGAAAACTGTTCTTACAATTTTCAGAATAAATTTCAGAGAATTTCGTTTTGCCCAAACAATGATTTTTGCCATTGAGGAGATCAACAATAGTACCACTCTTCTACCTAATATCTCAGTTGGTTATAAGGTATTTGACAGCTGTGGTTCAACAATGCCTTCAATGCGTGCAGTGATGGGTCTGCTGAATGGACAGGAAAGAACGTTGGGTGAAACGTGCTCCAGCCGGTCATCTGTTCATGCCATCATTGGAGCATCTGAGTCCTCCTCAACCATTGTGATGCTGCAAATTTCAGGGATTTTCCAATTACCAGTGGTAAATTTGTGATATTTATGTTTCTTTTTTGACTATTTGGACAGCTTACTACAAAGTGACTAAATGACTGTCAATGAAAACTGAGTTCTGGTAGTATTATGATTTATTTTAAGGCTATGTTAAAGATGGAATTAAGGTTATTGAACCAAACGATATTTTGTCTCCGTTTTAAAACTTTAGTGTCACTCTCTGGCCACTCAAATGTTACAAATGGGTTTTTGTTTATCTCTTTTCTACTAGATCAGCCACTTTGCCACTTGTGCTTGTCTGAGTAACAGAAAGGAGTACCCCTCCTTCTTCAGAACCATCCCCAGTGACCACTATCAGAGCAGAGCCTTGGCAAAACTGGTAAAGCACTTTGGCTGGACGTGGGTTGGGGCAGTTAGAAGTGACAATGATTATGGTAACGATGGCATGGCAACATTTATCACAGCTGCAAGCCAGGAGGGGGTCTGTATTGAGTACTCAGAGGCCATCTCAAGGATTGACCCCAGTGAGCAGGTTGCCAGGGTGGTCAGAGGAATCCAAAGTGGCAGTGCAAGGGTTTTAGTTGTCTTCCTCGCCCAGAGCGAGATGGAAATTCTGCTTGACGAAGCTCTGAAACAAAACTTGACTGGACTGCAGTGGGTGGGTAGTGAGTCCTGGATTACAGCAGGTCATCTGGCCACAACAAAATATTCGAGAATCCTAACAGGATCTCTAGGTTTCACCATCAAAAAGACAAAGATCACAGGTCTGCAGGAGTTTCTTTTGCAGGTTAACCCAAATCAGGACCCTCAGAATAATCTGCTGAGAGAGTTCTGGGAAGCCACATTTGGCTGCACTTTTCTATCTGGTCGGCATGATCAGGTCCAGTGCTCTGGCTCTGAGAGACTACAGAACATCACCAATCCCTTCACCGATGTGTCAGAACTAAGGATATCTAACAATGTGTATAAGGCTGTATATGCCGTGGCCCATGCTATACATAATATGTTAAAATGTGGACAGAGTGGTGAAGAAGCAAATAAGTCATGTATGTGGAAAGGTGATTTTGAGCCGAAACAGGTAAAAATGCCATTTTAATCAATTATAGAATATTGATACTGTGACACTTATAATGCTGTACTTTAAGTTATTCACCCTTGTTCTCTATTGGCAGCTTGTCAAACACCTCCAAGATGTGAATTTCACTCTTAAATCTGGAGAAACAGTGTATTTTGATGGAAATGGAGACCCTACAGCGACTTATGAGCTGGTGAACTGGCAGAGAAACCAAAAAGGAGACATTGTGTTTGTGGCTATAGGGAGCTACGATGCTTCACTACCAAACGGAAAGCAATTTCACATAAATGGAATAAACATAACATGGGCTGCCAAATCCCCGAAGGTATCAAACATTTTACTGTATAGGATATTCATTTTGGAGGTTGATTTACAAAGTAATAGCTATTCCCTGAGCCATCTCCATCATTAAAAATATGCCAATTCAGCACTATTTAGGAAGTCTAAGTAAAGTAAATCCATGTTCTGTTACTGGCTTTTGATGTGTAAGATCAAGGTATAAAGCTTAAACTGAAGTTTTTACACATTATCATGTGATGCTGATCAAATTTAACCAATTAAATTAAGTTTTTGGATTGTCGGAGGAACAAGCTATGAGTAAGTGATGAGATGTGGTTTTGTTTCAGAAGCCACAGTCTGTCTGCAGTGAGGGTTGTCTGCCAGGTTACCGGCAGGCTGTGATTAAAGGCAAACCTATCTGTTGTTTCTCCTGCATTGCCTGTGCTGCTGGAGAGATCAGCAACTCCAGCAGTGAGTGGAAGCTTTATTAACTGTGATTTATTGTATGTAATATTTGTGAAAAATAATATCAGTGCTGATGCTAATAATGAGCTCTGCTGGCATAATTTGCGGCTGAGAGCAAAAACACATGTCAGTGTTTCATGTTTTCCCTTTAGATTCTGCAGAGTGTTCACGGTGTCCACTGGAGTACTGGTCAAATGAAGATCACAGCCAGTGTGTTCCAAAGGTGATCGAATTCCTATCTTATGGAGAAACCATGGGGGCCCTCCTCACTGCTTTCTCATTGTTTGGAGCAAGTTTGACGCTGTTGGTGTCATGTGTCTTCTTTTGGTTTCGTCACACACCTCTTGTGAAAGCCAGTAACTCTGAGCTGAGCTTCCTGCTGCTCTTCTCCTTGACTCTGTGTTTCCTGTGTTCTCTGACCTTCATAGGCCGGCCCACTGGGTGGTCCTGCATGCTGCGACACACAGCATTCGGCATCACCTTTGCCCTGTGCATGTCTTGTATCTTGGCTAAAACCATAGCAGTGGTGATTGCCTTTAAGGCGAAAACTCCAGCAAACACAGTTCCTCAGTGTTCTGCTCCACTACAGAGAACAAGTGTTCTCAGCTGTATTTTACTGCAGGTGTTAGTTTGTCTGCTGTGGTTAACTCTTGCCCCACCATTCCCCCACAAAAATACAGCTCATGCCACTGAAAGGATTATTCTAGAGTGTGATTTAGGGTCGCCTATTGGGTTCTGGGCTGTATTAGGGTATATAGGGTCCCTGGCTGTACTGTGCCTCATTCTTGCTTTTCTGGCTCGAAAGCTGCCTGATAATTTCAATGAAGCCAAATTCATCTCATTCAGCATGCTGATTTTCTGTGCAGTGTGGGTCACTTTTATTCCAGCGTATGTCAGCTCTCCTGGGAAGTTCACTGTAGCTGTGGAGATATTTGCTATTCTTGCCTCTAGCTTTGGGTTGCTTTTCTGTATATTTGCTCCAAAATGTTATATTTTACTATTGAAACCAGAGAAAAATACTAAAAAACATATGATGGGGAGAAACTAATCAAAATCACTGTAAATGTGTCGAATAGTAACACTAAAATGTTTGAATTACTATTTTAATATTAGTCTATTACAGGTTATGAATATAATATGACAGGCCATGATCCATCAATATGTGCCGTATAGTACGTTTTTCTGCCTCTTTATATTTGCGTTGCTGTTCTTAAAATTGAAAACTCAATTAGATGTTCTCAGCTGCATTGAATTAAATATTTGAAAATATTAAAAATATATATATGTTGCATAAGATTCTACTCCAGTACACTTGAAAAGGAAACACATAAACTTACCCTAACCCTAACCCTAACCTCAACATCTGTCTGATTTAAATATGGTTTAACTTTGGCTTTTAATTTCTCTGTAACATAATAGATGTGGTAAATAAAGATCAGTTCCTTGAATGCAACCCTTTAGAATTCAGCTTCCTTGGAGCAATGGGATAGTTCTGCCTATTTTCAGAAGTTCACAAAAGAAATGGTCTCCTTCATACACTGCTCCAGATGGTCCAATTTAGATTTTTTCACAATTTAGCTTGAAATAAAAATTCAAAACTGAAACAAAATATAAAATAAACAACAGGTCAGATATCCCCAAAGACTTGCTCTGGTTACCGTAATCATTACTGTTAGGAATTGGTTATGCTAAAAACAAAGATGACATACATATGTAATAGGTCTTCTAATAGGCTGATCCATTTGTCAGTCACACCACAAGTGCTGTCATTGGTGCAGAGAAACACAATATTCACATAGGGTGCACCCAAGCCCTGTGGCTTTGTTATAGCTAAAGAAAAACCCTATAAAATGCTAAGAGTTGACAGGTTTTATCTTTGGGCCTTTGGTTGGTAAATATTGAGGAGAGCAACTATGCTGCTGATAGCAGATCTACTGCTTCTTTCCCTTCTGGCTGTCAGAGGAGAGAAGCCTATATGTCAAACATATGGGACAAAAGAACTGTCTCAGTTTTCTAAGGAGGGAGACATCAACATTGGAGGCATTTTCTCCTTCCATCAGGACCCAGTCAGTGTCAATCCAGCTCTTCAAGTCAACCCAGGAACAATCCAATGTGAAGGGTAAGAAAGGAATGTAAAGAAATGTAATTGTAAACCTAAATTAAAATATGCGCTAAAAAATCTGCTCTTTATTCACATTTATACAATTGTTTTCAGACTGGACCCCGGAGAGCTTCAGTACGCCTACACTATGATGTTTGCCATAGAGGAGATCAACAACAGCCCAGAGCTGCTGCCAGGAGTGGCACTGGGTTATAGGATATTTGACTCTTGCCCCAGTATCCCTCTGTCCATCAGGGCGTCGCTAAACCTGATGAATAGGTATCAGAGTGGGTACGACAGCTGCAGCAAACTCTCCAATGTGCATGCTGTCATAGGGGAAACCACATCCACCTCCACAATAGGTATTGCACGCACCATGGGACCCTTCCATATACCTGTGGTGAGTGTTGGGGACATGAATGCCATCTGCACACAGAACTGTGTTGTTGTATGAGAAGTGATGTAATATGTGAAAATAATGTATTATATGTATAATTCTTATTAGGTACTGAAGCATTGTTAAAATGTGGTTCATCTCTGTTTTAATCATATTGCAGATCAGTCATTCAGCCACCTGTGCATGTCTTAGCAACAGAAGAGACTATCCATCTTTCTTCAGAACCATACCTAGTGATATTTATCAGAGCAAAGCCCTTGCAAAACTTGTGAAACACTTCGGCTGGACCTGGGTAGGGGCTATCAGAACGAACAGTGATTATGGGAATGGAGGCATGGCCACTTTCCTGGAGGCAGCAGAAAAGGAAGGTGTTTGTGTTGAGTATTCAGTGGCTATTTACAGAACTGATCCAAGGAAGTGGTTCTTAGAGGTGGTGGATATTATAAAGAAATCCACCTCTAAGGTAATAGTGGCGTTTGCCGATGGCACAGACCTTGACATACTTATTAAGGAGCTTCACGCTCAGAATGTGACAGGCCTGCAGTGGGTCGGCAGTGAGGGCTGGATCACTTATCGCTACATTGCCTCTCCGGAAAACTACGCTGTGGTCCAGGGGGCAGTGGGCTTTGCAGCACTAAATGCTCACATCCCTGGACTGCAGGAGTTCCTCGCTAACAGCAGGCCGTCCCTCACACCCGGAGATCAGGGGCTGGTGGAGTTGTGGGAGACGGTGTTCAGCTGCACCCTGACTCCCCAAGCAGAGACTCAAGCTCAGGGTTCAGTCGCAGCTTGCACTGGGAAGGAGTCTCTGTGGGACACAAACACACGCTTCACAGATGTTTCAGATGCCAGTTTGCTGAATAATGTTTACAAGGCCACATATGCTGTTGCTCATGCTTTGCACATGTTATTTACTTGCAAAGATGGACAAGGGCCTTTTGAGAACAACACTTGTGCTGATAGGGAAAAAATACAACCATGGAAGGTAAACATAGACAAAATTCTGTGTCTAAATCAAAACCACTGCACATGTTAATGATTGTAAGTCAAATAAAAATATCACTGTTTCCCTGCAGGTCCTGCATTACCTAACACAGGTCAATTTTACCACGAAGATTGGTGAAAATGTGTTCTTTGATGAGTTTGGTGACCCTGTGGCACGTTATGCACTGGTAAACTGGCAGATGGATGAGACAGGTTACATACTGTTCGAGACCATTGGTTACTATGATGCCTCCTTACCCGAGGGTCAGCAATTTGAGATGAAACCAGGTGTGAGAGCTGTCTGGGCAGGCGAGAATCTTTATGTAAGTAAATGTAGACAGATTGTTCTTTATTTTGGACATTCCTGATTTTTATTATGAATGATCAGTAAGTTAATATTTCACATGATTATGAATCTTGAAGTTGCAATGATTTTTTAATGCTGTTACTGTTGATATAGGTTCCGAGGTCTGTTTGCAGTGAGAGCTGTCTGCCAGGGACCCGCCGGGCTTTTGTCAAGGGCAAACCTATCTGCTGTTTTGATTGCATCACCTGTGCTGAGGGAGAGTTCAGCAACAGTACAAGTGAGACAGCAGGATTCCTAGCCTTTACTCTAGTGCTCGTCGTGTTTCTGCTGGGCAAAATCACTGCCAACACTTTACTGGTCTATCTGAAAATGAGTGTGTTGTACAGCCTAAACATATTTATGCTTTCAGATGCGGTGAAATGTGACAAATGCCCTCCAGACTACAAGTCCAACGATGAGAGGAATGACTGTGACTTGAAAGCTATTGAGTTTCTCACCTTCAGGGAATTGATGGGTATACTGTTGGTCGCCTTCTCTGTCTTTGGTGCCTTCCTAGCGATGACTATAGCCCTGATATTTTTCCACTACAGGCAGACTCCTATTGTCAGGGCCAACAACTCTGAGCTGAGCTTCCTGCTGCTCTTCTCCTTGACTCTGTGTTTCCTGTGTTCTCTGACCTTCATCGGCCGGCCCTCCGAGTGGTCCTGCATGCTGAGACACACAGCATTCGGCATCACCTTTGTCCTCTGCATCTCTTGTGTTCTGGGGAAAACTATAGTGGTGTTAATGGCCTTCAGGGCCACACTTCCAGGCAGTAATGTAATGAAATGGTTTGGTCCTACACAGCAGAGGCTTAGTGTTTTGGGTTTCACTCTCATACAGGTTTTGATTTGCATACTTTGGTTGACAATAAATCCTCCCTTTCCCCTCAAAAATATGAAACACTATAAAGACAAGATTATTCTTGAGTGCGCCCTTGGATCACCTGTAGGCTTCTGGGCTGTGTTAGGATACATAGGACTCTTAGCTGTGTTGTGTTTTTTACTCGCTTTTTTGGCTCGAAAGCTGCCTGATAATTTCAATGAAGCTAAATTTATCACTTTCAGCATGCTGATATTCTGTGCAGTGTGGATCACCTTTATCCCAGCTTATGCCAGCTCTCCTGGAAAGTTCACTGTTGCTGTTGAGATATTCGCTATTCTGGCTTCGAGTTATGGAATGTTGTTTTGTATTTTTTTGCCCAAATGCTACATCATTTTATTAAAGCCTGAGAATAATACAAAGAAACATTTAATGGGTAAAGTGACAACAAGAGCCCCTTGAGCTATTTATTGTCTTATCATTTCACTTCCATTTGTTTTGTTGTTTTACTTATGATATAGTGATTTTGGTGGAAATCTGAATTTTCTGGTTACACTATAACTACACTGAAGCTTTCATAGAAAGGCAGATTCTCTTGCTTAAATGAGAAAGCAATTTATAACTCTGCTCAAAACCTTCCTGTGGTGGTAGCTTAGATGACTTAAAAAATTATTTCATTGCTCAGGTATAAACGGAACTTGTAACGTGGCAGCAAAGTCATCACATGGTAATGGCTCAGAAAATACTTTTTCAACCTTGAGTTTTCAATTTTTGAACTGTTCAAAATGAAACAATATGCTTTAACAAAATAGAAATAAAATTTTAATATTACCTGAAATGTGTTGTCTTTTTTGTGTTGTTTCTCACAGCCATGAAAAAAATATTCATAGTGTTCATGATAGAGACTATTATTTTAGAATTTACCAGTCAGTGTAACTCATGATGATTCAACGCATCAGAAAGTCATGAATTCTTAATTAAACAGTAGCATGAATAAAATAAACATGAACATGAATAAAATATCTAGGCGTAGTCTGACACTCTCCTTTGTTTAGAACCTTACACTCCATCTAAAACATATTGCATATTTTAACACCACCATCCTTGGGTTTCTTGAAAGGCGCTATATAAATCCAAGTTATTATCATTATTCTGGGAGACTCTCAGTGAAGTATTCACATTTCTCTAGTCCCATGGGCAACTACACACAGTGCTGCACACTCTGCTTGTGCACACAATGTTGAATATATCTTACATACAGTATGAATTATAAATAATCCATCATTCAAACCTTTCTGCAGTGAATATTTCTCAGTCGGACACTGGATATAAATGGATGGGTTTTAAATCCTTTACATGAATTTGTGAAAGTTAGGTGAGCCACCTCACTTGTGAACACCTTGAATAAGCCAATATTATGCAAAATAATATGATTATGGATTTTAGTTATGCTTACGATATATTTACAACCATGTCAAGTGATCTAGATATTGAATGGGCAAAAATTTCAAATCTGAAAATCACAGAGCCAAAAGGATCCAAATGACTACTGATCTATCTACAGTACAACACTGAAGCCCACAACAATGGTTACTGTCCTTGTTCTATGACCTGTACACAAATAACTACAGGCTGACTAGTTACAGTCTCATATTAAATACAATATACTTAAAATACAAAAATGTGGTATGAGAAGACTTATTGAGGAGAAAAAAAGGGAGGAAATTATAGATTGTGATTCCCTATCAATCAAATGTAAATGTAGAATAAGGAAAACTTTTATCAAACACAAGTGAATATTGTATCATATACAATAGTCACTAAGATAATATGATATCATAGTGCAGTTACAATAGTCTAAATAAGCTAAAGATCAAGAGTCTTGTTTTGTTTGGGCACCTCCCTCATCTCGCCCCACCTTGTGGGTCCACAGAGATAAAACATCACTGTTCAATATATTGCTACAAAATGTATAAATACCAGTGCAAGCTTTTGATTTACATGAAGGTACATGTACATGCCACCCGGTGGTTTAGCAGTCTTAGACAATATGATCTCCATTCAGAGACGTACAGAGAGGGGGTGGGCATTTTTACAGCTGTTGTTGATGGCGTCTGTCTCTCATGCTGAGGAGCCAGTGTGCAGGCGGAGAGGGGATCTAGAAAACCCCCAGCTATCTAAGGATGGAGACATCATGTTGGGGGGAATCTTCTCTTTCCACAGCAGCTGGAAAGACAGAAAGGATACCTACATGCACAAACCACTGCCACTGGAGTGCACCAGGTAAATTGCATCATAAAAAAATATTTTTAGATTTCATTATCTAAGAGAAAGTGAGTATAGACAAAAAACAGGCACAAAAATAAATATAAGGCAGATTATTAAAGTAAGAAATGTATTTTTGTGTGTATAAAAAACATCCAATGCGTTAATTTACAATAGTAATGTTTGTTTGCTGTTCCAACTATATAACTGTCCATATCAAGTTTGAATTTCAGAGGGTTCCAGTATGCCCAGGCTATGCTGTTTGCCATAGAGGAGATTAACAACAGCACAGACCTACTGCCTGGCATCTCTTTGGGCTATAAGGTCTATGATCCCTGTGGCTCCATTGCCAGAAGTGTAAGGGTTGCACTGGCCTTAGCTAATGGTAATGAAGTGATATATGTACCCTCTGGAGCACCATGTACCAGACCTGCCCATATTCAGGCTATTCTGGGAGAGACCTCTTCCTCTCCCTGCATGGCTATATCTACTGTCATCGGACCCTTTCATATCCCAGTGGTGGGTGAGATTGGTAAAAATAAAATTACATTTGTGAAAAATAATGATTATTCTGTTTATAATAATAACATTTCCTGCTAGTCAGAGCAAAGGGAGAATTGTAATGCATTATATGTGCACTACACTATTTTTTTTTGTAACTTTGGCCTTAATTTTTTCTTTTTTCTTTTAGATCAGCCACTTTGCTACATGTGCTTGTCTCAGTGATAAAACCAAATACCCATCCTTCCTCAGAACAATACCCAGTGATTACTACCAGAGCAGAGCCCTGGCCCAGTTGGTCAAGCACTTTGGTTGGACTTGGGTTGGAGCTATTAGGACAAATGATGATTATGGAAATAATGGCATGGCCATATTCACAGAAACCGCCCAGCAGCTGGGAATCTGTCTGGAGTACTCTGTGTCTTTCTTTAGAACAGATCCACCAGACAAAATACAAATGATAGTTGACATTATCAAGGCTTCCACTTCAAAGGTGATTGTCACGTTCCTCTTACCCACAGATATGTATGTGCTAGTACAAGCCTTGTCTCACCACAACTTAAGTGGGTACCAGTGGGTTGGCACCGAGGCCTGGATCTTTGATCCCCAAACTGCAGCATCAGATAAGCATCATATTCTGGATGGTGCCATAGGCCTGTCCATCCCCAAAGCACATGTCAGTGGCATGAAAGAGTTCATGTTGGATGTGAAGCCGCTCAATTCATCAAGTAATGAAATGTTTACAGAGTTTTGGGAGACATTATTTAACTGTAAGTTCAAGCAGTCAAAGTCATCAGCAGGGAATCAGAGAGAATGTACTGGACATGAAGATCTGACTGGAGTGCAGAACAGCTTCACTGATATGTCGCTCATGCCTATCTTTAACAATGTTTATAAAGGAGTGTATGCTGTGGCCCATGCACTTCATCGTATTCTCAGCTGTAATACAACATGTGACAATAAGGTGAAGCTGGATCCATTTATGGTGAGCTGAATTTTTACATTAAGTCAAAAAGAAACTGGGTTACAATTTGTAAAACGAGTTGTTGCTGTCTGTCTATCATGCTAATTTACATTAATGCATATCGTCTTAGATTTTACAGCACATAAGAAAAATCCAGTTCAAAACAAAGGAAGGAGAAGAGGTTTACTTTGATGAGAATGGAGATCCAACAGCAAAGTATGAAATTATAAACTGGCAGCCAACAGAAAATGGTATTGTGGGTTTTGTCACAGTCGGTCTTTATGATGCATCTTTACCTGCAGACCAACAGCTGAATCTGCAGAATGAGTCTTTGATTTGGGCACAAAACTCACAACAGGTAAACTACCACGTGATCATTACAATTGTTACTGACAGTCTATTTGAAGTGTTATCGTTACATAGTATTAGTAATTGTTACTGTATCATATAGTTTGCTTTTTATACACTCATTAATTTTTCTAATAGTTGTTTTGTTGATGCAGGTGCCTGTGTCAGTTTGCAGTGAGAAATGTCCACCAGGAACTCGCAAGGTTCTCCAGAAAGGAAAGCCTGTCTGCTGCTATGACTGTTTAAGATGTGCAGAGGGAGAAATAAGCAACATTACAGGTGTGATGTTTGAAAAATACAACAGCGTGATGTCTCCAAATGAACATATTTTATCAACTGTAAAACGCTTATTGAGAAAAAATCAATGAAAATGAAAGAGACGCTTTCTATGCTTTGTCCTATACATAAGATCCAAATAATTCTTAGAACGTCATGTCACTGTCATTAAGTTATTCATTTATTATCTGGTAAGCATGTAGTGTCTGTCTTTAGGGTTAGGAAAGATTACTTAGATAAAAAATGTAAAAAAAAAAAAAGACAAATGTACTGACTAAGTTTAACACCTGCTTCAATATTATTCTTCAGATTCTATCACCTGTGTGAGATGTCACCCTGAGTTCTGGTCAAATGAAAGAAGAGATGTCTGTGTAAAGAAGGAGGCAGAGTTTCTGTCCTATGAAGAGATTATGGGAGCTCTGCTCACTGCAGCCTCCCTGTTTGGAACATGCTCAACTGCTGTTGTGGCATTCATTTTCTTCAGATACAAACAGACTCCTATTGTCAGGGCCAACAACTCTGAGCTGAGCTTCCTGCTGCTCTTCTCCTTGACTCTGTGTTTCCTGTGTTCTCTGACCTTCATCGGCCGGCCCTCTGAGTGGTCCTGCATGCTGAGACACACAGCATTCGGCATCACCTTTGTCCTCTGTATTGCTTGTGTTCTGGGGAAAACTATAGTGGTGTTAATGGCCTTCAGGGCCACACTTCCAGGCAGTAATGTGATGAAATGGTTTGGGCCTGTACAGCAGAAACTCAGTGTTCTGGGTTTCACCCTTATACAAGTTGTCATATGTATCCTTTGGTTAACAATTTCTCCTCCTTTTCCATTTAAGAATTTTAAGGAGTCCAAAGAGAAAATCATCTTAGAGTGTGCTCTGGGCTCAGCGGTAGGCTTTTGGGCTGTACTTGGGTACATAGGACTTCTGGCCATGTTATGTTTTATTCTTGCTTTTCTGGCTCGGAAACTGCCTGATAATTTCAATGAAGCCAAATTTATCACCTTCAGCATGCTGATATTCTGTGCAGTGTGGATCACTTTTATCCCAGCATATGTCAGCTCTCCTGGGAAGTTCAGTGTTGCTGTGGAGATATTTGCTATTCTTGCTTCAAGTTTTGGACTCCTTATTTGTATTTTTATTCCAAAATGTTACATTATTTTACTGAAACCAGATAAAAATACAAAACAGAATATGCTGGGGAAGGGGGCACCAAAATCATTCTGAAAACTTAATTATGTAATCTGAATAACAATAAGATATCAGATATATGCTATGATGGCTAAGACTCTCCAGTTCCATCACAGTTTTTACAGAATATTTTACATAGATTTATCACACGGCATTGTTGAATACTCGATTCAGATTGATCAATCACAGGATCCTATGGTCTGGTATTTCTGTGTAGCAGACCATTGCCACTTTATGGACACTGTTCTGATTGCGGAAGCCATAAAATAATTTTTAGATCAATAAAATGACTTTTAAGCCAGTATTCTGTCTCCAACTGTTGATTTATTTCATCCTGCTACACCAGCGGATTTATTTCTCTCTCTCTGTATATCTCTCTCTTTATATATATATATGCAGTGCTGCAGTGAGCCTGCTGCACTACCGAACAGATAATTAATTTAGGAGGGGCCAAGATTAGCATATAGGGGTCTCTGTTGTATTGAGACACAGCATTAGCTTAAATGCTGATGGAAATGCTTTTAAATTTGGCAACAGCACTATCAGATAGGCCTGTAGTAATGACTTTTTTTGTGCATAGTCCAGCAAAAGGAAATCAAATGTTATCAGGTAATGGTCCTATAAAATAGAGTTTTGTGGAAAGACTGTTAACTGTTAAGTTTCAATGCCATATGCCAGAACAAGGTCAAGGGTGTGGTTGAAGCAGTGAGCAGGTTAATTTACACTCTGAGTGAAACCAATTTGAACATGAAGACCACTTTTCAAAGTAAGGCCCTAGCCAAAGGATTTAAAAGTGATCAATAACTGTCTCCCAACGGGTTTGGAGGTGGATCAGGCAAAAAAGAGGCAGTTTGGTGTCGGCTCTCAAAACGGGTATTTCCTTGACCCCGGGGTCAGCGTTTTTTCCAATCGCCCCTTCTCCACTGTTTTGGCTGCCAGTTGTTTGCTGGCCGATTTACGATTTATTGTCAGTTGTTTGCTGGCCGATTTACGATTTATTGCCAGTTGTTTGCTGGCCGATTTACGATTTATTTTTTAGCAGAAGTGACATGAAGACACTTTAATCCTGCATTATTTCTCTGTGTGTAAATTGGAATCATAAAGTTCATTACAAATTGTGCCTGATCAAATGTTTAATGTAAAAAGGGGAAACCTTGGTACAGCACAAATGAATATTCTTCTGATAACATCCACTGTTAAGATATTTCATAAAATTAAGGCCCAAAACTATTTTTCTATTTGAACACCACCCTCCTCTCGCCCCACCTTGAAGGTCCACAGAGATATAAAACATCACTGTTCTATTATTATCTTTCATGCTGCTCCAAAATATATGAACACAAGTGCAAGATTTTGATTCACATTAGGGTTCATGTGATGCCACCCAGCGTTTTAGGTCTCTTAGGCAGAATGACATCCACACAGACTTGGCCAGGCAGGTGTTGGGTAATCTTACAGCTGTTGTTGGTTGCTTCTTTTTCTCATGCTACAGAGCCGGTGTGCAGGCAGAGAGGTGATCCTGAGAACCCCCAGCTATCTAAGGATGGAGACATTATGTTGGGGGGAATTTTCTCTTTCCACAACAGCTGGATAGACAGACAGCACACCTACAAGCACAAACCACTGCCACTGCAATGCATCAGGTAAATTATATTTTAAAAATCTACTTAGATTTAAAATATTTAAATAGTAGTACTACTACTACTAATAATAATAATAATAATAAATATCCAATGTGGTGTACTTTAATACAATCAATTTCTTTCATTTACTATGATTTTGTTTATATTTCAAGAAAAAATGGTTTCAGTTTCAACTATTTATAACTATCCATTTGAAGTTTGAATTTCAGAGGGTTCCAGTATGCCCAGGCTATGCTGTTTGCCATAGAGGAGATTAATAACAGTACAGACCTACTGCCTGGAATCTCTCTGGGCTATAACATCTATGATGCCTGTGGCTCCATTGCCAGAGGTGTGAGGGTTGCACTGGCCTTAGCTAATGGTAATGAAGTGATATCTGTACCCTCCGAGGCACCATGTACCAGACATACACAGGCCATTATGGGAGAGACCTCTTCCTCTCCTTGCATGGCTATAGCTACTGTCATCGGACCCTTTAATATTCCACTGGTGGGTGAGATTGGTAACAATGAAATGATATTTGTAAAAAATGATCATTTTTATTCTGTTTATAATTATAATTTCTCCTGCCAGTAAAAGCAAAGGGGAAATTGTAGGGTGCTATGGAAATGCTATGTTTTTTATATTTATCTTGGGACATTTTTTTCTTTTAGATCAGCCACTATGCTACTTGTGCTTGTCTCAGTGATAAAACCAAATACCCATCCTTCCTCAGAACAATACCCAGTGATTACTACCAGAGCAGAGCCCTGGCCCAGTTGGTCAAGCACTTTGGTTGGACTTGGGTTGGAGCTATTAGGACAAATGATGATTATGGAAATAATGGCATGGCCATATTCACAGAAACCGCCCAGCAGCTGGGAATCTGTCTGGAGTACTCTGTGTCTTTCTTTAGAACAGATCCACCAGACAAAATACAAATGATAGTTGACATTATCAAGGCTTCCACTTCAAAGGTGATTGTCACGTTCCTCTTACCCCCTGACATATATGTGCTAGTACAAGCGTTATCTCAACACAACTTGACTGGATACCAGTGGGTTGGCACTGAGGGCTGGATTTTTCATCCCCAAACTGCAGCATCGGATAAGCATCATATTCTGGATGGTGCCATAGGCCTGTCCATCCCCAAAGCACATGTCAGTGGCATGAGAGAATTCATGTTGGATGTGAAGCCGCTCAATTCATCAAGTAATGAAATGTTTACAGAGTTTTGGGAGACATTATTTAACTGTAAGTTCAAGCAGTCAAAGTCATCAGCAGGGAATCAGAGAGAATGTACTGGACATGAAGATCTGACTGGAGTGCAGAACAGCTTCACTGATATGTCGCTCATGCCTATCTTTAACAATGTTTATAAAGGAGTGTATGCTGTGGCCCATGCACTTCATCGTATTCTCAGCTGTGATACAACATGTGACAATAAGGTGAAGCTGGATCCATTTATGGTGAGCTGAACACACATTAGCAACAAAAATGGGTTGCATTTTGAAAACGAGTTGTTGCAGTCTGTCTATTATGCTGTTGAAAAAAAAGTCTACAAACTGGTAATAAGCTACACTGATGCATATCTTCTTAGATTTTACAGCACATTAAAAAGATTCATTTTAAAACAAAGGAAGGAGAAGAGGTTTACTTTGATGAAAATGGAGATCCACCGGCAAAGTATGAAATAATGAACTGGCAGCCAACAGAAAATGGTATTGTGGACTTTGTCACAGTTGGTGTTTATGATGCATCTTTACCTGCAGACCAACAGATGAATCTACTTAAGTCTTTAATTTGGGCACAGAACTCACAACAGGTAAACTACGATGTGATTCTTAAGTTCAGTGGATTTTAATTGTTGTAATTATAAAATGTCTTAATTATTGTAAACGTATCATAGTTAGTAACAGAATCTTGCAATCACAGCAATTTGTCAAAGTGTAAATGCCCATACATTTTTCTAATAGTTGTTTTGTTGATGCAGGTGCCTGTGTCAGTTTGCAGTGAGAAATGTCCCCTAGGAACTCGCAAGGTTCTCCAGAAAGGAAAGCCTGTCTGCTGCTATGACTGTTTAAGATGTGCAGAGGGAGAAATAAGCAACATTACAGGTGTGATGTTTGAAAAAGTATCCTTGAAAAACACACACACACACATATGATGCTTAGTTATTCATGAAAAGTGAATTAATGAATAATTCATCTTAATACTTAATTTTTTTGTTTTAAGATTCATATCTTTGATGATGATAATGTATCTATCATAATGTTATCAATTTACTATCTGGTAATGATGCACTGAAGTGTCCATCTTGTAGGTGTAGAAAAAACACGCATATAAAAAGGAAACAAATTTACTGACTAACACCTTCTTCAATACTATTCTTCAGATTCTATCACCTGTGTGAGATGCCACCCTGAGTTCTGGTCAAATGAAAGAAGAGATGTCTGTGTAAAGAAGGAGGCAGAGTTTCTATCCTATGAAGAGATTATGGGAGCTCTGCTCACTGCAGCCTCCCTGTTTGGAACATGCATGACGGCTGTTGTGGCATTCATTTTCTTCAGATACAGACAGACTCCTATTGTCAGGGCCAACAACTCTGAGCTGAGCTTCCTGCTGCTCTTCTCCTTGACTCTGTGTTTCCTGTGTTCTCTGACCTTCATCGGCCGGCCCTCTGAGTGGTCCTGCATGCTGAGACACACAGCATTCGGCATCACCTTTGTCCTCTGTATCTCTTGTGTTCTGGGGAAAACTATAGTGGTGTTAATGGCCTTCAGGGCCACACTTCCAGGCAGTAATGTGATGAAATGGTTTGGGCCTGTACAGCAGAAACTCAGTGTTCTGGGTTTCACTCTCATACAGGTTATCATTTGTATCCTTTGGTTAACAATTTCTCCCCCTTTTCCTTTTAAGAATTTTAAGGAGTCCAAAGAGAAAATCATCTTAGAGTGTGCTCTGGGCTCAGCGGTAGGCTTTTGGGCTGTACTTGGGTACATAGGACTTCTGGCCATGTTATGTTTTATTCTGGCTTTTCTGGCTCGGAAACTGCCTGATAATTTCAATGAAGCCAAATGTATCACCTTCAGCATGCTGATATTCTGTGCAGTGTGGATCACTTTTATCCCAGCATATGTCAGCTCTCCTGGGAAGTTCAGTGTTGCTGTGGAGATATTTGCTATTCTTGCTTCAAGTTTTGGACTCCTTATTTGTATTTTTATTCCAAAATGTTACATTATTCTACTGAAACCAGAGAAAAATACAAAACAGAATATGCTGGGGAAGGGGGCTACGAAATCATTATGAAAATTAAATGATTATAATGTAATACATAATTATATACGCTGCTCTAAGAAATTAAGGGAACACTCAATCATCACAGCACAACACCAAGTCAGTTAAACTTCAGCGACATCAATCTGTCCAGTTCAGAAGCATAAGCGATTCGGAATTAATTTCACTTGTTTTGGTGCAAATGAACGTGACAACAGGTGCACTGGAGAGAGAACAGCAAGACAACTCCCAAAAAGAGAGTGGTTTTGCAAACAGAGGCCAGAGACAGTTGCTCTCTCATTATCCTTCCTGACTGATTCTTCTCTAGTTTTGCATTTTGCTAGTGTCCTTGTCACTACTGGTAGCATGAGGTGGTAACTGAGGCCATTCAGGTTGCACAGGTAGTCCAGCTCCACCAGGATGTGCTATCGTAAGAACATTTGCTTTGTCTCCCAGCACAGTCTCAAATGAATGGAGGATACCAGGAGACAGGCTGTTACACAAGGAGAGCTGGATAGGGCCATAGAAGGGCATCAACCCAGCAGCAGAACCGGTATCTGCTCCTTTGTACAAGGAACAGGAGGAGCACTGCCAGGGCACTAGAAAGTAATCTCCAGCTACTGGGCTACTGGTGTGCACATTTCTGACCAAACTGTCAGAAGCAGATGCCATGAGGGTGGCGTGAGGGTCCGACGTCCAGAGAGGGCCAGAGAACACCAGAATTGGCAGGTCCGCCATTGTTGCCCTGTTCTCTTCACAGACAAAAACAGGTTCACACTGAGCACATGTGACAGATGTGAAAGAGTCTGGAGATGCCGTGGTAAAAGTTATGCTGCCTGCAACATCATCCAGCATGACTGGTTTGGTGGTGGGTCTGTAATGGGGGAAGCATATCCTTGGAGGGTCGCATAGCCCTCCACATGCTAGCCAATGGTACCCTGACTGCTGTTAGGTACCATTGTCCGACCTTACACTGGTGCAGTGGACCCTGGGTTCCTCCTACAGCAGGACAATGCCCGCCCTCATGTGGCCAGAGTGTGTAGGCAGCTCCTAGATTAAGAAGGCATTGATTCCATGCTCCCCAGACCTGAATCCAATTGAGAACCTCTTTTGAATTTGAATAATTAGTTTTCATCTAAATCATATGTGTGATTTAAGTGTTCCCTTAATTTTTTTGAGCAGTGTATTTAATGTGGTATCTGGTCGTGGTACCACCTAAGTGGTTTTGCCTGCCTAATTACCTTCAGCCGGGAGGGCAGCTAGATGCTTTTAGTAGGGGATGGTGTTCGTGTGTCTTATGGTGTCTGGATGGAAAACAATAAAGGCCACATTGGTGTGTTGCATCTTACCTCTGTTTCCTGCCTCTCTGAGTGGAAACTCAAAGCTACTGCCGGTCAATCCGACAGGCACTATGGTGCAGGACTGGAGGCAGACCAGACGGCAGGAAACCAGGAAGGCAACACCCCGTAGCATGCTAGAATGCAGGGTATACCACTCCTGGGCCGTGTGATTGACAAAACAGGAACCAACCGTGGCAAAAGGAAGCCAGCAGTTGAATCTCTGGAAGACTCAGGAGCTGGGCAGCTGGGAGTGCCGCAGCCTCTTTGGGTGGAGCCACAGGGGTTGCAGAAAGTGAAGAACTGGACTCCTTTGGAGTGCTTGGTCCAGGTGAATTAGGCAATCACAGTGTAGTGGGAATGTGTGTGTGCAGGCAAATTTTGCATTTCCTGATTTTCTTGAACGCACCACCTGAGAATTAGGTCGACTCCTCCCATGGCCCAGCCTCTGATTGAGAGTATTTAAAGCACCTGTGGCATCATGGCTGCCCTTTTTGTCTGCTTGATTGCCACATGGGCTCCTTTGTGACTCTGAATCCCCTGTTTGCCTCGTATGGCTGTTTGGTTGAGGTTTGTGATGCCAAGTTTGTCGGCCTTGGTGTGTAACCAAGACACCGTTGTATTAAGGTTTTTATTGGCTGTTGTTTTGCTTTTGGTTAAACTAGCTTTGCCTTCAGCACTTTGTTTTGCCATTATATCTCTGGTTTGCTTTTATACCTTTGTTTTGCCTTCATAGCTTTGTCTTAGCTTGCTGTGTTAGCATTCATTGTGTATTTTAGACTGAGCTAACTGGATTTGTGCTAATCATCCCACTTTAGTGGAGCTGGTTGCTAGCCAGTGGTGGAGGTTGGGCATTATAGTGTGGTTTGTTGCCTTCACAGGCTGTGGTGTAAGAACACTGGGGCACCTCATCTTACAGTTTGTAGTGGTTGTGATTTGCCGTGAGCTCATGAGTGGTTGGTGGTTTGTGGCATTCTGAGAGCACTTACATAAATGGCCACCTCTCCCCGCTGGCTTCCGTCCACTTTCCTCAATGTGGTATTTTATTACTTTGGAAGTGTTTCTTTTTTTAAATACTTTTATTGTTAAATGGAACTAAATTGATTAATATTGTGCATTTTGATTGGTCCAATTTATTCTGTATTTTTTAGGTTACTTTTTCCACAGGCACTTCCAGAACCTGAAATTCAATTGATTATTCCACTAATTATTCAATAAATGTAACTTCTTAATTTGAACCACGTCTCTGTCTTCTCTCAGTTAACGAACTTGTGTGACCTGTATTTGACTAAGGTGGTGGTTGGATTTAAGGTAATACTTCCTGGGGTGAGAGTCCCCAGGTGGCGTTATCAGTCTTCTCTTCTCTCCTCCTCCCCTTTTGTAAAAAAAAAAAAAAACCCGCCACCACAGGAGACGGCCATACAGCATCCCAAAAAGCAGGGACTCAACTATTTCAGGCAGGCAGGGATAGGACCCCTTAGGACAGGAACCCTGAAGTTCTGGTTCATGTTCAGGGCCAGGTTGAATTTCAGCAGGGGCTGATGAACAATCTGGCTGTGGGATGACTGGGAATGTAAATGGGGGTTCAGGCAGGGCTTTGACAGTGGCTGCCACCTATGGTTCAGGCAAGGGATTGGTCTGGCAGGGTAGCCAACTGGGGTTCAGTTAGGGTGTTGGTGGGGTTTGGCAATTGGGGTCTGGATGGGGGTCAGTGGAGATGGCCACATCTGCTGATCCCCAGCCAGACCTCAGTTCGCTAACTGCTGAGGATCATCTGCCAACAGCTCAGAATCTGGCTTGCTGGAGCAAAAACAGGAGGTCACACCAACTCAATGGGGTCGCTACAGGAATAGGGGTCACCCTACGTGAACAGGGATTGCTGCCATCAGGCAGGAACAGGGGATCACTATAATTCTGGGCAGCTGAGACAGCCAGTGATATTGGGAACCATGATGATCATGCCTTCTAGGCATTTTCACATTTTCCTGTGAAAATTATAAATGCTAATGCAGACAGTAGACCTGATGTGATGCTCACAAGGTTCAATACAACCAGCTGAACTGGCACACTTGCTATTTGAGGCATTTTGTCTCTTCGCACAGGGCAGGATTTTTTTTGTAACTGACACATTTTAGACAATTCCAGAGAATCTGAAAAAGTATCACATACATATTGTTTAGCCTATATATTTGAGACACTAATGTGAAGATATGTTATTTCTTTCTGTCTTACACCACCCCAGCCCATCTCTGATGCTCTTTGATGTTACAACCTTTTCAACCTTCAACTTTTTTTTTTCAAATTTCTTTTT
This sequence comes from Pempheris klunzingeri, assembly GCF_042242105.1. Lineage (NCBI taxonomy): Eukaryota > Metazoa > Chordata > Actinopteri > Acropomatiformes > Pempheridae > Pempheris > Pempheris klunzingeri. Next base: position 10,535,223 of record NC_092015.1, on the reverse strand, counting down.
TCATTCACTTTTGCTTATCCAAATTCACTTATTTAGCAAAAGAGATATTTCTCAATAGATTTGATTAATCTTCATAAGATGATTATGTTGTGCTTACAACTTGTTGCACTGCTATACATTAATAGAAAAGAGGGGAATCTTTTGTACAACACTGAATATTCTTATCCGATAAAGCATATACACTTATGATAGTGACGTAACTGAAAAGACAAGGGCCCAAAACAGTTTTTTCTGTTTGGGTGCCTCCCTCATCTCACCCCACATTGTACGCCCATAGAGATAAAACCAAACTGTATAAATACCAGTGCAAACTAGTGATTTAATTTAAGACCCATGTGATGCCACCCAGAGGTTTTGCTTTCTTAGACAGTATGACATCCACACACATGTGGCTAGAGAAGGGTTGGGCACTCATCCAGCTCTTGTTGATGGTGTCTGTCTCTCAGGCTGAGGACCTGGTGTGCAGGCGGAGAGGGGATCCTGAGAACCCCCAGCTATCTAAGGATGGAGACATCATGCTGGGGGGAATCTTCTCTTTCCACAGCAGCTGGAACGACAGACAGGATGATTTCATGCACCAACCACTGCCACTACAATGCATCAGGTAAATCACACCATCAAAATCTATGTAGAATTAATAAAAAAAAAAAAAGCATAGAAACAAAACGGGTAAAAAAAAAAAAAACACTTCCAAACTGACTAGAAAATGAGAAATAAGGTATGTTGTGTGTATTACAGAAAAAATCATCGGTGGTTAAAACTCTATTTGAAACTGTCTGCATCAAGTTTGAATTTCAGAGGGTTCCAGTATGCCCAGGCTATGCTGTTTGCCATAGAGGAGATTAATAACAGCACAGACCTACTGCCTGGAATCTCTCTGGGCTATAAGATATATGATGTTTGTGGCTCCATTGCCAGAAGTGTGAGGGTTGCACTGGCCTTAGCTAATGGTAATGAAGTGATATCTGTACCCTCTGAAGCACCATGTACCAGACCTGCCCAAGTGCAGGCCATTATGGGAGAGACCTCTTCCTCTCCTTGCATGGCTGTAGCTACTGTCATTGGATCATTTCACATCCCACTGGTGGGTGAGATTGGTAAAAATTAAACTGTATTTGTAAAAAAATATTTTTTTGTAATTTGTTCAGCTAATCATATCCTAATAGATTTTTTTTCTTTTAGATCAGCCACTTTGCTACATGTGCTTGTCTCAGTGATAAAACCAAATACCCATCCTTCCTCAGAACAATACCCAGTGATTACTACCAGAGCAGAGCCCTGGCCCAGTTGGTCAAGCACTTTGGTTGGACTTGGGTTGGAGCTATTAGGACAAATGATGATTATGGCAATAATGGCATGGCCATATTCACAGAAACCGCCCAGCAGCTGGGAATCTGTCTGGAGTACTCTGTGTCTTTCTTTAGAACAGATCCACCAGACAAATTACAAATGATAGTTGACATTATCAAGGCTTCCACTTCAAAGGTCATTGTTACTTTCCTCTCCCACATGGATATTGATCTGCTAATACATGAGTTGTCTCACCACAATTTGACTGGGTACCAGTGGGTTGGCACCGAGGCCTGGATATCTGATTCCCAAACTGCAGCCATGGATAGACATCATATTCTGGATGGTGCCATAGGCCTGTCCATCCCCAAAGCACATGTCGGTGGCATGAGAGAATTCATTTTGAATGTGAACCTACTAAATTCGTCTAGTAATGAAATGTTTACAGAATTTTGGGAGACATTATTTAACTGTAAGTTCAAGCAGTCAAAGTCATCAGCAGGGAATCAGAGAGAATGTACTGGACATGAAGATCTGACTGGAGTGCAGAACAGCTTCACTGATATGTCGCTCATGCCTATCTTTAACAATGTTTATAAAGGAGTGTATGCTGTGGCCCATGCACTTCATCGTATTCTCAGCTGTAATAAAACATGTGACAATAAGGTGAAGCTGGATCCATTTACGGTGAGTTGAACACCAAAGACATAAATCACAGATTTTACACCAAGATAAATTAACCAAGAAAATGTTACATTTTGAAAAATACGTTGTTGCAGTCTATCATGTTGAGATATGTCTACAAACTGTATAATAATCTACACTGATGCATATCTTCTTAGATTTTACAGCAAATGAAAAGAATTCAGTTCAAAACAAAGGAAGGAGAAGAGGTTTACTTTGATGAGAATGGAGATCCAGCAGCAAAATATGAAATTATAAACTGGCAGCCAGGAGAAAATGGCACTGTGGAATTTGTCACAGTTGGTCTTTTTGATGCATCTTTACCTGCAGACCAACAGATGAATCTGCAGAATGAGTCTTTGATTTGGGCACAGAAATCACAACAGGTAAACTACCATGTGATCATTATTGTAATTTACTCTATTCAAAAATGTTATCTACCGTATATGTTACAAGTTATTGTTACTGTATAACAATGTTTGGTTTTCATGATTCATAATTATAGAACCTTGCAAAGATGACACCTTGTCAAATTTAATGTCTGTACATTTTTCTCATTGTCACTTTGTTGATGCAGGTGCCTGTGTCAGTTTGCAGTGAGAAATGTCCACCAGGAACTCGCAAGGTTCTCCAGAAAGGAAAGCCTGTCTGCTGCTATGACTGTTTAAGATGTGCAGAGGGAGAAATAAGCAACATTACAGGTGTAGTAATATCTAATTCACGATAAAACAATTTGACAATTTCAAATGACATCTAAAAAAAATTGTTTTGCAATCTGATTCCAAAGGTTCTTGGATGATTTTGTACTAAACATGATTTTGATTTTGTAGCAAACCGTATATTAATATCATTACACTAAAAATCAACATTTCAAACATCAGATATACTTAGCAAATACTGATACATCATTCTCAAATCAGCTACATTAATATTTGCAAAGTCATGGAAATGCATATCAAATTTAAAGCCAATGTGAAAAATGTATGAACTCAATCCAATTAATTGTTTATATAAAAATGAAACTTCCATTGTCGGACATCCACGGAGGGAGAATGGAGGGATTATGACATGCATGCTACTATGTTGCAAGCATGGCAGCCTAATGCTGATCATGAGAAGATGAAAAGTATGGTGTGAGGATTTAGAAATATATTTCATAATATATTGTATGCCAATATTAAATCAATTCAGTGCAGTGGGTTAAAAAACATCTTCCCTTCAGGTATAAATCATGTCCACAGCTGCTCCTTCATGTTAAGATATGACATTGCTACATTGACATGGCCCTGTATAAACAGTAGAAAATGGATTAATGGATGGATTTCTCTGAGAATGCATGACTTGAAAAACAAATCAGTATTATACCTTTCAAGAAACAATATATATAATACTTGGTTAGTAAAAAATGAAACAATTGAAGAAAAAAAAAATTAATAACCCCTCTTTATATTATGTCTTGTACAACAGTGTCCAGTCATCCTTTTATTAATGGATAATTATTTAGTGTCTGTCTTGTTTTTATAGAAAACAAATAATACAGTCAAACAAATAAGACAAAGGTTCTAAGTTTAACACCTTCTTCAATACTATTCTTCAGATTCTATCACCTGTGTGAGATGCCACCCTGAGTTCTGGTCAAATGAGAGAAGAGATGTCTGTGTAAAGAAGGAGGCAGAGTTTCTGTCCTATGAAGAGATTATGGGAGCTCTGCTCACTGCAGCCTCCCTGTTTGGAACATGCATGACTGCTGTTGTGGCATTCATTTTCTTCAGATACAGACAGACTCCTATTGTCAGGGCCAACAACTCTGAGCTGAGCTTCCTGCTGCTCTTCTCCTTGACTCTGTGTTTCCTGTGTTCTCTGACCTTCATCGGCCGGCCCTCTGAGTGGTCCTGCATGCTGAGACACACAGCATTCGGCATCACCTTTGTCCTCTGTATCTCTTGTGTTCTGGGGAAAACTATAGTGGTGTTAATGGCCTTCAGGGCCACACTTCCAGGCAGTAATGTGATGAAATGGTTTGGTCCTGCACAGCAGAAACTCAGTGTTCTGGGTTTCACTCTCATACAAGTTGTCATATGTATCCTTTGGTTAACAATTTCTCCTCCTTTTTCTTTTAAGAATTTTAAGGAGTCCAAAGAGAAAATCATCTTAGAGTGTGCTCTGGGCTCAGCGGTAGGCTTTTGGGCTGTACTTGGGTACATAGGACTTCTGGCCATGTTATGTTTTATTCTTGCTTTTCTGGCTCGGAAACTGCCTGATAATTTCAATGAAGCCAAATTTATCACCTTCAGCATGCTGATATTCTGCGCAGTGTGGATCACTTTTATCCCAGCATATGTCAGCTCTCCTGGGAAGTTTAGTGTTGCTGTGGAGATATTTGCTATTCTTGCATCAAGTTTTGGACTCCTTATTTGTATTTTTATTCCAAAATGTTACATCATTCTACTGAAACCAGAGAAAAATACAAAAAAGAATATGATGGGGAAGAGGGCACCAAAATCATTGTGAAAACTTGCAGCGATATTGTAACAAAGCCATTTTGGTCATCTTTTGATATTTTTCATTATGTATGTGTGTATGTTGCCGTTTCTTTGTGGACCTTAAAGTCATAACCCCCACCGTAGCCAACATATCAATATAAACCCAGAGCATTGAACTTGCAATCTATTTCAGCCAAGAGGGACACTCCTTGAATGCTACTCAGCTTCGATGCTGAGAAGCATTTGATATGGTCATCTGCACCTTTTTGGAACAGACTCTAAGATATATTGGCTTTAATGCTACATTTGTTGAGTGGATTCAAATATGTTATAAAACCCTTGGATGTAGAGGTAGGGCAAATAGACATTGCTCAGATGGAACATGCCAGGGAGAAACTTTATTACTTTCCTTGTTCACACTCGGCACTAAATCAATGGCTGAATTTACAAAAACTGATCCCCCCCTTACAGGGAATATTTGTTGAAGGAAATGGTTAACACAAAGTAGCACCTTTTGTAGATGATATATTATTATTCTTTGAAAACCGCAATACCCCAATCCTTGCCCTCTGCATAGCCTTAGCAAGTGTAGTGGAACATCAGGGTGTAAGGTCAACCCAAACAAATTTGAAGCCATGATGGTAGGCGAGGACATCCAATCACAATTAAATGACATGAGGTCTGTACTACGAACTAAGCTCACAATACCCAGAGTTTCTTTTTCTTCTGGCTTCATAAACCCTAACAAATCCAATCAGGATATGTGCTCACATGATGGTGGTTATCAACGAAGTCAGCCAAGGGATTCCCAATCTAGTTATGAATGCATTTACACAAAAGCATATTGCAGTATATGACCAATCACAAGCAGTGACAAGTGTACTGGCAGCAGGGTGGCATATTTCACAAAAAAAGAATTAACTATCATATTAGAAAAATACAAATAATTTAAACAAATAATTTAGGCAAAAGCCTCTGTTGTAGGATGGTATTAATAAACACAGCACAATGCAGGGTAGTCATTGAGAATGAATATTCTAAGATTACTTTTTTGTATCAAGCCCTTCATGTTCGAGTAGCACAATTCCCAATAAAATTGTTAAACTAATGATAGTATGTATCTGGCAAAACAAGAGCCCAACAATCGGATTGATGTCAGTGAAAGAAAAAGGAGGTCTGGGTTTACCTAACCTAAAATTTTACTACAAGGCAGACCAGCTCCGAGCAGTGCTGGAAAGGGTTGTCTAAGGTTTCAGAGACTGAATGGGTTTCTGTTGACCAGAATACCTTACCAAGAATATCACTACCTACTCTCTCATTTCTTAGTCAATAGTCTTAGAAATAAATGAATGAACTGTCAGTTTTCACCATAATTTAAAAAAATGTGTCTTTTCTGAAAAGCTTCAGGAGGCTTACTGCTTTGTTTTTGAAGTACACATCAACAAAAATGGTAGATTCATGGTGTCCAAGGTGTTGAAAGGTGTGCTCAATATGTTTCCTGACTGCTAAAATAATAGTCCCCATCCTGATGAAAATGCCTACGGTGCATGCATAAGCACAAACACACGTGTGTGGATGAATGTGCAGTACACATTTACGGTTTGGTGGATTGAAAAGCTATAACTCTGTCAAGGGAGGAATTTCTTTCTTCCAATATAAAATATTGGCTGGGCTGAATACAATTAACCAACTGCTTCATGCCAATATATTTAGATGTTATTCACAACTCCAACACAAGTTTGACACTCCCTCGAATGCCCTATATAGATATCTTTAAGTCAGAAAATACAGAGAATGCAGACTTTGACAATGATGAATGAGGACCAACCAATAAAGAAATCGATTGTATATATCTGCTTGAAAAAAAAAATCATCTAAAAAAAAACAACAACAAATAACCGAAGGAGAAAATGCTTGACATGTCAGCTAGCACACTACATATTAAAGAACAATGGAAACTGGAGCTGAGCAGTTATGATGGAATAGATGACTTTCCAGTTACAACTAAAAACAAAAGTCTTAATCTTACTTAGGAATCTTGTGTATTTTTTAGATACAAATGTCTGTAGTATATATTGTATATTGTTAGACATGTATGTGCTTACCCTTTATGGTGTCTTTTCATGTATATAAAGTGAAAACTAATCTCAAGGTGTTTTTGTTGAGTTCTATCAATTGCGTGTTAATATGTGTCAATTAAGGTAAAACAAAAAGGAAATGGGGATTCAAAATTACTTTCTCACTTCCAGAGGGAGGAAACAAAAGTTGTGCACTGCTGGTTTAAAATGTAATTATCAATTGAAGTAGAATTTGTCCTTCATAATGCTATTGGTTAACTTGGTTAACAAACCTTTTGTAAAGCACAGTAGAATATTAAAATCTGCTAACATTCACTGTTAAGACATAAACAAATTGGCTTAGGCCCAAAACTCTTTTTCTGTTTTCCCTGTTTCACTCGTCTCGCCCCATCTTGTAGGTCCACAGAGAGAAAACATCACTGTTCAATATTATTTTGATGCTGCTTCAAAATGTATAAATATCAGTGCAAGCTCTGGTTTACATTAAGGTACATGTGATGCTATCTAGTGAATTTGCTCTCTTAGACAGCATGACATCTGCACAGAGGTGGCCAGAGAGGGGTTGGGCACTCTTACAGTTGATGTTGGTGCTGTCTTTCTCGCAGGCTGAGGAGCCGGTGTGCATTCGAAGAGGGGATCCCCAGAATTCCCAGATATCCAAGGATGGGGACATTATTCTGGGGGGAATGTTCTCTTTACACAGCAGCTGGAAAAACAGACGGGATACCTACATGCACCAACCACTGCCGCTGCAGTGTACCAGGTAAACTAAATGACAAAAATCTATTCAGATTTGAAATATATCTAAGACAGTATGGTTATAAAGAACAGAGATGATCAAATTTAGCAATAAAATCAGAAAGATTCTAAGTTTTGTGTATTCATATCACCAAATGGTTTCACTAAATATGCTATTGTTTCTATCTAAAGGATAATGTGGCTGCAATTTCACCTATTTGTAACTGTCTGCATCAAGTTTGAATTTCAGAGGGTTCCAGTATGCCCAGGCTATGCTGTTTGCCATAGAGGAGATTAATAACAGCACAGACCTACTGCCTGGAATCTCTTTGGGCTATAAGATATATGATGTCTGTGGCTCCATTGCCAGAAGTGTGAGGGTTGCACTGGCCTTAGCTAATGGTAATGAAGTGATATCTGTACCCTCTAATGCACCATGTACCAGACCTGCCCAAGTGCAGGCCATTATGGGAGAGACCTCTTCCTCTCCTTGCATGGCTATATCTACTGTCATCGGACCCTTTCATATCCCAGTGGTGGGTGAGATTGGTAAAAATTAAACTGTATTTGTAAAAAAAATTTTTTTCTAATTCGTTCAGCTAATCATTTTTTTAAAATGTTGTAAATGTTTTATATTTTGCATCTTTATCTTAGGATATAATTTTTTTGTCCTTTTAGATCAGCCACTATGCTACGTGTGCTTGTCTCAGTGATAAAACCAAGTACCCATCCTTCCTCAGAACAATACCCAGTGATTACTACCAGAGCAGAGCCCTGGCCCAGTTGGTCAAGCACTTTGGTTGGACTTGGGTTGGAGCTATTAGAACAAATGATGATTATGGAAATAATGGCATGGCCATATTCACAGAAACAGCCCAGCAGCTGGGAATCTGTCTGGAGTACTCTGTGTCTTTCTTTAGAACAGATCCACCAGACAAAATACAAATGATAGTTGACATTATCAAAACTTCCACTTCAAAGGTGATCGTTGCTTTCCTCTCCCACATGGATATTGATCTGCTAATAGACAAGTTATCTCGCCACAACTTGACTGGGCACCAGTGGGTAGGCTCTGAGGGCTGGATCTTTGATTCTCAAACTGCAGCATCAGATAAGCATCATATTCTGGATGGTGCCATAGGCCTGTCCATCCCCAAAGCACATGTCAGTGGCATGAAAGAGTTCATGTTGGATGTGAAACCGCTCAATTCATCAAGTAATGAAATGTTTACAGAGTTTTGGGAGACATTATTTAACTGTAAGTTCAAGCAGTCAAAGTCATCAGCAGGGAAGCAGAGAGAATGTACTGGACATGAAGATCTGACTGGAGTGCAGAACAGCTTCACTGATATGTCGCTCATGCCTATCTTTAACAATGTTTATAAAGGAGTGTATGCTGTGGCCCATGCACTTCATCGTATTCTCAGCTGTAATACAACATGTGACAATAAGGTGAAGCTGGATCCATTTATGGTGAGTTGAAGTCCAAGTACTTAAATTATAGTTCTTACTCAAGCCACATTAAGTTAATGCAGTCTTTCTTTCATGCTTCCCATAAAATGTTTTTCAGATAATGTTTTACATTTAAGCATATCTTCTTAGATTTTACAGCACATCAGGAAGATTAATTTCAAAACTAAGGAAGGAGAGGAGGTTTACTTTAATGAGAATGGAGATCCAGCAGCAAAATATGAAATTATAAACTGGCAGCCAACAGAAAATGGTATTGTGGACTTTGTCACAGTCGGTCTTTATGATGCATCTTTACCTGCAGACCAACAGCTGAATCTGCAAAATAAGTCTTTAATTTGGGCAAAAAACTCACAACAGGTAAACCACCATGTGTCCAGTTGCTAATGACAGTCTATTTTAATTGTTATAGTTGTATGAGTTATTAGTTAGTTACTCTATCATAATGTTTGGATTCTAAATGAATAATATATGTTTGCAAAGGCAACACATTGTGAAAGTGAATGCCCCATTTTTTTTCTCATTGTCACTTTGTTGGCGCAGGTGCCGTCATCAGTTTGCAGTGAGAAATGTCCCCCAGGAACTCACAAGGTTCTCCAGAAAGGAAAGCCTGTCTGCTGCTATGACTGTTTAAGATGTGCAGAGGGAGAAATAAGCAACATTACAGGTATATGCACATGTACAATAATATTCAGTACAAGACAAAACTAAAGCGTAAAAGCTGTCATGTTCATATGCCAATTTCAATAAAGCCCTTCTAGCATGCCACAAACCAATATCAGTGTATCAATAAATAATACTTCAAACATCAAATATACTAAAGAAAAACTGATACATAAGTCTGAAATCATCTACAAATATGTATGCACAATCTTGGAAATGCATATCAAGGTTAATGCCCTCGTGAAATATGTACGTAACTTAAGTGTATTTAGAATTATGCCATTTTTGTTTATAGAAACATGAGAAACTCTCGGACACTAAATAAAGTGTCAAGATAAATATCTGAAGCTATGTAAAAACGTGATTCATGCATGCATGCAGATTCAGATGATTTTGGAGTCAACCCACACATCACTACAGCATTTACAATCGTTTTACAGTTTCAGATTGTGGCTGAAATATAATTCTGAGTACTCGATCAATCTGAAATGTTCAGCGATGCAGACTCCATCTCCAAAGTTCCTGTATTTCAGATGCAGGAAGTACTATATCCCAAGTAGGGACTTTCTAGGGGATAAGATAATGTTCCTGGAACTAGATTTAGACTTTGGTATCTGTGGTGGAAACAGGTTTCTCCAAAGGTTCCAGAAGAAAGTTCCAGCAGTGGAAATTCTGCTCGATTGAGCAAATCTTGCTTCAATGTTTTCTTTCAGATTCTATCACCTGTGTGAGATGCCACCCTGAGTTCTGGTCAAATGAGAGAAGAGATGTCTGCGTAAAGAAGGAGGCAGAGTTTCTGTCCTATGAAGAGATTATGGGAGCTCTGCTCACTGCAGCCTCCCTGTTTGGAACATGCATGACGGCTGTTGTGGCATTCATTTTCTTCAGATACAGACAGACTCCTATTGTCAAGGCCAACAACTCTGAGCTGAGCTTCCTGCTGCTCTTCTCCTTGACTCTGTGTTTCCTGTGTTCTCTGACCTTCATCGGCCGGCCCTCTGAGTGGTCCTGCATGCTGAGACACACAGCATTCGGCATCACCTTTGTCCTCTGTATCTCTTGTGTTCTGGGGAAAACTATAGTGGTGTTAATGGCCTTCAGGGCCACACTTCCAGGCAGTAATGTGATGAAATGGTTTGGGCCTGCACAGCAGAAACTCAGTGTTCTGGGTTTCACTCTCATACAAGTTATCATATGTATCCTTTGGTTAACAATTTCTCCTCCTTTTCCCTTTAAGAATTTTAAGGAATTCAAGGACAAAATCATCTTAGAGTGTGCTCTGGGCTCAGCGGTAGGCTTTTGGGCTGTACTTGGGTACATAGGACTTCTGGCCATGTTATGTTTTATTCTTGCTTTTCTGGCTCGGAAACTGCCTGATAATTTCAATGAAGCCAAATTTATCACCTTTAGCATGCTGATATTCTGTGCAGTGTGGATCACTTTTATCCCAGCATATGTCAGCTCTCCTGGGAAGTTCAGTGTTGCTGTGGAGATATTTGCTATTCTTGCATCAAGTTTTGGACTCCTTATTTGTATTTTTATTCCAAAATGTTACATTATTTTACTGAAACCAGAGACAAATACAAAACAGAATATGATGGGGAAGGGGGCTACGAAATCATTCTGAACACTTAAAAAATATTGTGGTAAAGACATATAGGTACTTATGTAGGTTTTTACATAAACTCTTGATCAGACTTTCAAGTAGACATATATCCTCATTTGACTTGAACTGTACTACTCTAAAATTTTTGCTATGTGTAATTTCATTTGTGACATAAAATTGAGATGACAGCATTTTGCACAATGTAATAAATATTTTTTGAGCTCAAACAAAATCACAAGCCAAATACCCAGTTTCACAGTGATTTTATAGCATTTAATACAGTTCATAATATTTCTGATGAAACAATTAAACCCTCAGTTTCACACAGAGCAAAACATCTTTGACTCAACATTGTTGGTGTTCTTTGGCCTTCTAATGCATGACTTTAAAGGTCCCATGTTATACAAAATGCACTTTTTAATGTCTTTTCAAGAGACAGTCCATCTGCTCCATCTTTCAGTAAATGTGTGTGACAGCACGCAGTTAGATTTGGCTCCCCTTATGATGTCAGAAGAGAGAAAGGCACAGCTTTTGCTGAGTCTGCTCCTCTTTTTTTTTGAAAATGTGTGTGCCGAGTGCAAGGCTCAGCACTCAGCACACATGGCCAATGCAAAATGTTACTGGCCACAACTTGATTGCTTGGAGTCGTCTTCACAGGCTGCAGACAACAGGATGTATTCTACAAAACAAATCTCAAAACCCAGTGAATGCTGCCTGCAAATATAAGTTGGTAGCGACCAAAACAGAGCGTGAATAAAAGGAGAGGGAATATTACACTTACATTCATCAGGTGAACAAAAACACAACCCCAAATGAATGCAAATATTGCTTTGTGTATGTTTGATGTTTGAGATGATAAATGTAATGGCTTACAGTGTATCCTATCAGCACTACAATATTGTGTTTACAACTTGTTACACTGGCCCCTGAAATAAAATGGAAAAAAATGACTCAATTAATACAGTTTTAACACATGCTTTATTTTTAATATTAAACTTGCAAGGACTATGAATTAAAGTGCTTCAATAATGTTAAAATACCTTTTGAAAAGCATTTATACAACACAATATTAAATTAATAGTCTCATCTAATAACATCACCAGTTAACATAGGGTATAGTTAAAATAGGGTATGGCCCCTCCTTTCTATCAACTTACCCTACAGGTCCCTGGAGATCAAACATAACTGTTCAAATATTATTTTTTTCATTCTGCTCCAAACTCTATATATGCCAGTGTAAGCTATTGATTTACAATACAGTACATGATACTCTTTGAGAGCTCTCTTAAACAGTATGACGTCCACACAGACGTGGCCAGAGAAGGGCTGGGCACTCTTACATCTGTTGTTGGTGATGGCGTCTTTCTCTCATTCTGAGGAACTGATGTGCAGGCGGAGAGGGGACCCTGAAAACCCCCAGCTATCTAAGGATGGAGACATTATATTGGGGGGAATCTTCTCTTTCCACAGCAGCTGGAAAGACAGAAAGGATACCTTTATGCACAAACCACTGCCACTGCAGTGCACCAGGTAAATTAAACCACAGAAATCTATTTAGATTTGAAATATCCAAGAGAATATGGGCATAGATTAAAAACATGTACAAAAAAGGATATCAAATTGAGTATTAGATAACAAATGCTCCAAGCTGTGTGTATTCATATTTTTATTGTATCTTTTTAAACAAAAATTGGTTGCAATTTCAACTACTTATAACTGTCCACATCAAGTTTGAGTTTCAGAGGGTTCCAGTATGCCCAGGCTATGCTGTTTGCCATAGAGGAGATAAATAACAGTACAGACCTACTGCCTGGAATCTCTTTGGGCTATAAGGTCTATGATGTCTGTGGCTCCATTGCCAGAGGTGTGACAGTCACACTAGCTTTGGCTAATGGTAATGAAGTAGTAACTGTACTGTCTGAGGCACCATGTACCAGGCCTGCCCAAGTTCAGGCCATTTTGGGAGTGACGTCCTCCTCTCCTTGCATGGCTATATCTACTGTCATTGGATCTTTTCATATCCCTCTGGTGGGTGAGATTGGTAAAAATGGAATTGTGTTTGTGAAAAACAATTAGCAAAAGTGATTTCTAAATAATTTTGTTGTGCTGAGTAAATGTTTGATGTTTTTTATCTTTATCTTGGGACATTTTTTCCTTTTAGATCAGCCACTTTGCTACGTGTGCTTGTCTCAGTGATAAAACCAAATACCCATCCTTCCTCAGAACAATACCCAGTGATTACTACCAGAGCAGAGCCCTGGCCCAGTTGGTCAAGCACTTTGGTTGGACTTGGGTTGGAGCTATTAGGACAAATGATGATTATGGAAATAATGGCATGGCCATATTCACAGAAACCGCCCAGCAGCTGGGAATCTGTCTGGAGTACTCTGTGTCTTTCTTTAGAACAGATCCATCAGACGAATTACTAAAGATAATTGAAATAATCAGGGCTTCCACTTCCAAAGTAATTATTGCCTTCCTCTCCCACATGGATATGGATGTCCTAATACACGAGTTGTCTCACCACAATTTGACTGGATACCAGTGGGTTGGCTCTGAGGGCTGGATCTTTGATTCTCAAACTGCAGCATCAGATAAGCATCATATTCTGGATGGTGCCATAGGCCTGTCCATCCCCAAAGCACATGTCAGTGGCATGAAAGAGTTCATGTTGGATGTGAAACCGCTCAATTCATCAAGTAATGAAATGTTTACAGAGTTTTGGGAGACATTGTTTAACTGTAAGTTCAAGCAGTCAAAGTCATCAGCAGGGAATCAGAGAGAATGTACTGGACATGAAGATCTGACTGGAGTGCAGAACAGCTTCACTGATATGTCGCTCATGCCTATCTTTAACAATGTTTATAAAGGAGTGTATGCTGTGGCCCATGCACTTCATCGTATTCTCAGCTGTGATACAACATGTGACAATAAGGTGAAGCTGGATCCATTTATGGTGAGTTGAGCATCAAAGCCTTGAATTATACACCTAAAATATTATTTCTGAATGAAGTCAGATTACAGCAAAATGTTTTGAATTTTGAAAAATTATTTGTTGTATTCTGTCTCTCATGCTGTTAGAAAATATGCCTACAAACTGTTTGTCAGATAATGGTCTACACAGACATATATGTTCTTAGATTTTACAGCACATAAAAAGAATCCAGTTCAAAACAAAGGAAGGAGAAGAGGTTTACTTCGACGAGAATGGAGATCCAGCAGCAAAATATGAAATTATAAACTGGCAGCCAACAGAAAATGGTATTGTAGACTTTGTCACAGTTGGTGTTTATGATGCATCTTTACCTGCAGACCAACAGATGAATCTGCAAAATAAGTCTTTAATATGGGCAAAAAACTCACAACAGGTAAACTACCACGTGATCATTGTAATTGTTAATGTTAGTCTATATGACTTATTTTAATTGTATAAGGTTTTCAGTTATCGTTGCTATATCATAATGTTTGGTGTTGATGCATCAAAATGAATAACTGACTCTTGCAAAAAGTGAATGTCCATACATTTTTCTCACAGTTGTTTTGTTGATGCAGGTGCCTGTGTCAGTTTGCAGTGAGAAATGTCCACCAGGAACTCGTAAGGTTCTCCAGAAAGGAAAGCCTGTCTGCTGCTATGACTGTTTAAGATGTGCAGAGGGAGAAATAAGCAACATTACAGGTGTAGTAATATTCAATGCAAGACGAAGCAAAAGCCTAGTTCAAGATGTGTCGTTCACATGCCTATTTCAAGAGAAACATTATTACATAAAAATCAGCTCAGCAAGCATCCAATATCCTAAAGTAATACTAATATAGAAGTCTGAAATGAGCTGCAGAGATTTCTGCACAGACTTGTAAATGCATATCAAGGTGTAAAAATTAAATATGATCATTTAAAGATCAGTTTCCCCCTGAAATTGTAATAAATGCATTAGAGTGGATGAAAATTTGTTGGACATTCTAACAACGCAATAGCGTGATATGTTTAAAAAAACAACATATATAATGATTGGTTATGAATAAAACTTATTCATACCATGTAGTTGTCATACAGTTGTAAATTTTTTTTATCTGGTAATCATGTAGTGTCTCTCTTATAGAAAGAAAAGAAAGAAAGAAAAGATGTAACAAAGGAAAAAAGGAAACAAATGTACTGACTAACACCTGCTTCAATATTATTCTTCAGATTCTATCACCTGTGTGAGATGCCACCCTGAGTTCTGGTCAAATGAGAAAAGAGATGTCTGTGTAAAGAAGGAGGCAGAGTTTCTATCCTATGAAGAGATTATGGGAGCTCTGCTCACTGCAGCCTCCCTGTTTGGAACATGCATGACGGCTGTTGTGGCATTCATTTTCTTCAGATACAGGCAGACTCCTATTGTCAAGGCCAACAACTCTGAGCTGAGCTTCCTGCTGCTCTTCTCCTTGACTCTGTGTTTCCTGTGTTCTCTGACCTTCATCGGCCGGCCCTCCGAGTGGTCCTGCATGCTGAGACACACAGCATTCGGCATCACCTTTGTCCTCTGTATCTCTTGTGTTCTGGGGAAAACTATAGTGGTGTTAATGGCCTTCAGGGCCACACTTCCAGGCAGTAATGTGATGAAATGGTTTGGGCCTGTACAGCAGAAACTCAGTGTTCTGGGTTTCACTCTCATACAGGTTATCATATGTATCCTTTGGTTAACAATTTCTCCCCCTTTTCCATTTAAGAATTTTAAGGAATTCAAGGACAAAATCATCTTAGAGTGTGCTCTGGGCTCAGCAGTAGGCTTTTGGGCTGTACTTGGGTACATAGGACTTCTGGCCATGTTATGTTTTATTCTCGCTTTTCTGGCTCGGAAACTGCCTGATAATTTCAATGAAGCCAAATTTATCACCTTCAGCATGCTGATATTCTGTGCAGTGTGGATCACTTTTATCCCAGCATATGTCAGCTCTCCTGGGAAGTTCAGTGTTGCTGTGGAGATATTTGCTATTCTTGCTTCAAGTTTTGGACTCCTTATTTGTATTTTTATTCCAAAATGTTACATTATTTTACTGAAACCAGAGACAAATACAAAACAGAATATGCTGGGGAAGGGGGCACCAAAATCATTCTGAAAATTTTAAATAATGCAGTGGTAATGGCATAATAATTTATTAACCTATCAAACTGTCAAGTAGACGTCCATCCTAGTTTTAATGATGACTCTTTTTGCTGTTGTATTGTTAAGCTGTATTGACTGTATCGTGACATAGTATATTGATATAGAAATTTAAAACAAAATCCTAATTTTCACAGACAAAAATGTGGCTTGACTTGTTTGGTCTCCTGTGGCCTCCTAAGGCTTGAGGTCAACCATGATCACTTCCTGCTTGTTGTTGAACAGATATAAATCCTTGTCAGAGCTGTAAAGCTGATTGGCCTGGCTTGAAGAGCAAAGCTATGCCATTTTTAGGGCTGCACCCCTTGTTTCTCGTCTACCATTTAGATCTTAAACAAGACAAAGACGTCTATGACATTCTACTCACGAATACTCTCGTCAGAAGTTTTAAGTCAGAGATCAGAGCAACAGCAGTTCGAACCTATGTTGCCTTGGAGGGAGCAGACCAAAAGACTGGGGTGTATGTTGTTCATCTGGGAAAAAAACTGGACTGACCTCCAACAAAAGCAGGGTAAGAAACAATAACTAGCGCACTTCATGTGAGCTTATAATTGAAGGTGTTCTAGTGATTTTTCCTCATAGATTATTGCGCAGATTTTGATGTTGTGCAAGCAAAATTATAATACTGCCTATGGCCCCAAAATTATTGTCTGACTACTGTGCCGATACCAATGTTACTACCATTATGGCCAAGGTTTTCTTTGACTGCACCCACTTTTCAGTTGGCAAGTACATTTTTTAGCATCCATCCCTGTCTGCCTAGACTCAGTTTTGACAAGCACTTTGTTATTATTTGTTGAGCCCAACCCGTCTTAACCCTGCAGGGTCCAGTCCCACCTCAGCTCTCATCCCCCCGGGCTTTGCTGGAGACCAGCTCAAGCCTTGCACTTTGTTTCGTCCTAGGTCCCTGAGGGTCCGGTTCCAGGCCTGCAGCTTTCTCCTCCACCACCAGCCAACCAAGTTTCTCAGCACCAGCAGGTATGGCAAGGAACAAAAGAGTGATCGGAGTCCTCCAGCCTGCAACCAGGACAAAGAATCACAACCCTTCGTCCAGCTGGGCTCATCAACAGATTGGCCAGCTAAGGTAGCAGTAATCTGAAGGACTGGTAACAAACTCTAACTGGGCATAATAACATAGCATAACTGTATACATGGGTAAGCAATGTTTTAACCTTCTGAATGTATTGGTTTGGATTTGCGTTAATGTTCTTTGAGTTTGATTATTGTGATGTGTTGTAGTTTACTGTGCAGCCATAAAGTTAAATTGATATTAGTTTGCTCACAGACACAGGGTCTTACATGCAACTAACCATCCTTTCCTAACCTGGAACCTTTATCCTACCCACTCAGACATACAGTGTTACAAATAGGCCACGACGGAGAGACGAAGCTAAGCTAACAGCCACAGCACATGGCTTGGGCCTTTGTCTTCCTCTGACACACACACCAAGGCGTCTGGCAGCCATTTTGTAGGGAGTTACCATTTGGTTCTCCCATCTTACCTACGTTTGCATATTCACATGTATATACACACCCCCTCACATACACACACACACGCACTCTCCCTATTGTTTGTTAGATTGCTATGTTTGACTTTAATGTTTAAATGAATGTTTTACTCCACATGCTGTCTTCTTTAATGTCTTATATTTGCAGTTTAACTAGCATTTGCTTATTGTAATTGTCAGTTTTACTTTTTCGTTTTATCTTCTGACAATTCTTGAATATGTTGTTGTTCCCACCTTGTGTCAAAAGGAAAAAAAATGACATAATAGATAAAAGGTTATTATAACAGTAAACTTACTTACTTAGTTATGGTTTATTACTCTTAATAAAAGACAGGTAGAAACTGCTGAGCAAGCGCTGAGAAACTTGAATTCACAGACATATTTCATTTTTTCTTTTATTAAGAACCTGAAGTGGACAGAATTCCTCTAGAACAAGACATTGACACAAGGACATATTATTTAATCCATCTGTAAACACCACTTCAGTGTTTTCCTTAACCTTCACCACTCTCAGGTACAACAAGCTGTTTTTAGCAAAGCAAAATCTAAAAATACAATGTGTGCTACCTGCCTAGCACTAAATGTCTGAAACACGAAGTTAGCAAAGTTAGCCAGTGGACATAGTAGAGCTTTTAGCATCTAAAGAGTTTGTGGAGACCAAAACATAGCTAAAAGGAGAATTCATGTTGGAGTTAGATTCACAAAGTGCAAGCAAACACGACTCCAAAGTGAATGCTAAAATTGTCCTTTGTCTGCTGAATGTGTAAATAAGCTAACACATGTAATGGATTAGCCAATGGCAATAGTAGCTTTATAATGTGATAATGTTATGATTATGGCTTGTTTCACCACCTCCAAGTCACCTAAAAAATAAAATGAATCCTAAAAGTTTGATCAGTCTCTTAAATAAGACTGTACTGTTGTGGGGCATTTCAGTAATCTAATAAGTCTAATGTTCCCAACTTTACATTATGTTGATTCTTCATTTACGGAATTTCCCCTCGGTGATTAATAAAGTATTTTTGATTGATTGATTGATTGATTTTCAATGTTTAAATTGCAATATATTGTGATTCGTGTAAAAAAAAAAAAAAGGAAACAGCACAAGTAATATGCTTATATCTTAATATATAGTTAAATGATACATATCTAAAATCAACTAAGACCCAAAACTCTTTTTGTTGGGCACCTCCCAGCCTTTTCCACCCCACCTACTAGGTCCACTGAGATCAAACTTTTCAAGCTACACCAAAATGTATAAATACCAGTGCTAGCTTTTGATTTCCTTAAAGATCACCCTGACCATTTTAGAGCCAGTGGTTTAGCTCTCTCAGACAGTATGACGTCAACTCAGAGGTGGCGTGAGAAAGGTTGGGAACTCTTACAGCTGTTGTTGATGGCATCTTTCTCGCAGGCTAAGGAGCCGACGTGCAGGCTGAGAACTAATCCTGAGAACCCCCAGCTATCTAAAGATGGGGACGTTATTTTGGGGGGAATGTTCTCTTTCCACAGCAGGTGGAAAGACCGACAGCATACCTACATGCACAAACCACTACCACTGCAGTGCACCAGGTAAATTATACTGTAAATATCTATTTACATTTTAAATATCTAGAGGAAGTGAGTACATGTCCAGAAAAGGTTTTTTTAAACTTATCATTAAAGTAAGAAATATTCCTTGTTATGAATATTAATATCATCAAATGGTTTAGTTTTCTGTGCTATAGTTTTTGTTTTAATTACATTATTTGCAGCTCCAACTATTTACTACTGTCTGCATTTAGTTTACATTTCAGAGAGTTCCAGTTTGCCCAGGCTATGCTTTTTGCCATAGAGGAGATTAATAACAGCACGGACCTACTGCCTGGAATCTCTCTTGGTTATAACATCTATGATATCTGTGGCTCCATTGCCAGAGGTGTGAGGGTTGCACTGGCCTTGGCTAATGGTAATGAAGTGATATCTGTACCCTCTAATGCACCATGTACCAGACCTGCCCAAGTGCAGGCCATTATGGGAGAGACCTCTTCCTCTCCTTCTATGGCTATATCTACTGTCATCGGACCCTTTCATATCCCACTGGTAGGTAAGAATGACAATGCAATGAAAAATTATATTTAGGAAAAATTATCATTGCTGTTTTTACTGTAATTTACTTGTTTGTCATGGCAAAGGGGGTTCTAGAAATTGTGGCACTCTGTGTAAATTCATGCTTTTTGCATATCTTAATTCTTTTAGATCAGCCACTTTGCCACTTGTGCTTGTCTCAGTGATAAACCCAAATACCCATCCTTTGTAAGAACAATACCCAGTGATTACTACCAGAGCAGAGCCCTGGCCCAGTTGGTCAAGCACTTTGGTTGGACTTGGGTTGGAGCTATTAGGACAAATGATGATTATGGCAATAATGGCATGGCCATATTCATAGAAACCGCCCAGCAGCTGGGAATCTGTCTGGAGTACTCTGTGTCTTTCTTCAGAACAGATCCACCAGACAAAATACTTAAGACAATTAACATTATCAAAGCTTCGACTTCCAAGGTGATTGTTGCCTTCCTCTCCCACTTGGATATGGATCTGCTAACACATGAGTTGTCTCACCACAACTTGACTGGATACCAGTGGGTAGGCTCTGAGAGTTGGATCTTTGACTCCCAAACTGCAGCCATGGATAGACATCATATTCTGGATGGTGCCATAGGCCTGTCCATCCCCAAAGCACATGTCAGTGGCATGAAAGAGTTCATGTTGGATGTGAAACCGCTCAATTCATCAAGTAATGAAATGTTTACAGAGTTTTGGGAGACATTATTTAACTGTAAGTTCAAGCAGCCAAAGTCATCAGCAGGGAATCAGAGAGAATGTACTGGACATGAAGATCTGACTGGAGTGCAGAACAGCTTCACTGATATGTCGCTCATGCCTATCTTTAACAATGTTTATAAAGGAGTGTATGCTGTGGCCCATGCACTTCATCGTATTCTCAACTGTGATACAACATGTGACAATAAGGTGAAGCTGGATCCATTTACAGTGAGTTAGACTCCAAAGACTTAGTAGTTTTCACATCAAGCCACATTAAAGCAAATGGTTTATAATTTCAAAAATAAGTTAATGCAGTCTTTTTATCATGCTGTTGAGACAGTATGGGATGATGCTGTCTGTCTATCATGCTAATTTACACTGATGCATATATTCTTAGATTTTACAGCACATAAAAAAGATTCAGTTCAAAACAAAGGAAGGAGAAGAGGTTTACTTTGATGAAAATGGAGATCCACCAGCAAAGTATGAGATAATGAACTGGCAGCCAACAGAAAATGGTATTGTGGACTTTGTCACAGTCGGTCTTTATGATGCATCTTTACCTGCAGACCAACAGCTGAATCTGCAAAATAAGTCTTTAATTTGGGCACAAAACTCACAACAGGTAAACCACCATGTGATCATTATTATTGTTAATGTCAGTCTATATGTCTTATAAGTTTATACGGTATTGATTACTATTATTGTATCATAATGTTTGGTTTAGATGAATCAAAATGACAATAGATGCTTGCAAAGTGAATGCCCGTACATTTTTATCATTGTCACTTTGTTGGTGCAGGTGCCTGTGTCAGTTTGCAGTGAGAAATGTCCCCCAGGAACTCACAAGGTTCTCCAGAAAGGAAAGCCTGTCTGCTGCTATGACTGTTTAAGATGTGCAGAGGGAGAAATAAGCAACATTACAGGTAGTAATATTTAATGTTATGTTGATGTTGTAATTATTGTCCCCGGAGGGCAATTCTGTTGTAAGATAAAATACATGAGACAAAGATACTATCATCCACAAGTCATTGGTAAAGACACCATGAACAACATCAACAGCAAACAACAAGTTTACAAAGTGTAGTGAGTGAGAAATACAAGTGCTCAAATGTATGAATTGTAACAATGAAAGGTGGACAGTACAGTTTGTAGTTAATGGCAGTGGTTCCCTGAGAAATGAAGGAGCCCTGACCTCTTGAGCTCCCAAATCCAGGGGCTCTATATCTCCACCAAGAGGGCAGAAGGTGGAACTCATAGTTTAAGGCATGAGATGGGTGGATCAAGGTGGAGGTGATCTTGTTTTCTGTTGTACAGCAGAGAGAGACTGAGCTTGGACATCCCTGTAGTCTTGGCAGCTGTCTGAAGCTTTGTCTTACCCCTCAACCTAAGATTCGCAAACCAGAAGATCATACATAAGTCAGAAAATAGTAAATGAATGTATGTTCAGTCTTGAAAATGCTCATTAAAGGCCCAATATGAAATATGTATGCTTCTCAAAGTGTATTTAACATTACTCAAATTCAATTGTTTATCTTAAAAATTAGAAAATCCTAGGAAGAATTGAGAAATCTGTGTTTTCAGCCGAATTATTCTCACACTTCTTGCGTCGCATACATAGTAGGGGAAGGGGAAATAGTGGCATGCATTGTCAGCTGAAGTGTAGTATTTGGTATATCCACTATAAATCACAAGTGCAGATATAACTAATTACAAAGTTAATTATGCAGCACTCCCCCTAAATTGTAAAAAAAAAACATTATCAATAATAAGTTATGAAAAATGGTGCTTAAAGGGTCAGCTCATTCCAATTACAAAAACACCTACAGTATTTTCTTAACTTGTGATGAACAAGCACATATAGTTCATGCCAGTGCAATAAAGGTATTAACAGTGAATTTGGTTGTTTTGCTACACTAGGCTATTGGAAAAAAAAAAACATCTCATACCTGGTGATACTTTTCAAGAAACAATATATATAATGCTTATTCATTAATAAATTTTAAAAAACAACTGAACAAAAAATAGTGAATAATTCCTCTTTATAATGTATCTTGGACTTGTGAAATCCAAATCATGTAATCATGTAGTGTCTTGTAAGCAAAGAAAAGCTGCAACATAAAGACAAAAGAGAAAAATTTACTGACTAACACCTGCTTCAATATTATTCTTCAGATTCTATCACCTGTGTGAGATGTCACCCTGAGTTCTGGTCAAATGAGAGAAGAGATGTCTGCGTAAAGAAGGAGGCAGAGTTTCTGTCCTATGAAGAGATTATGGGAGCTCTGCTCACTGCAGCCTCCCTGTTTGGTACATGCATGACAGCTGTTGTGGCATTCATTTTCTTCAGATACAGGCAGACTCCTATTGTCAAGGCCAACAACTCTGAGCTGAGCTTCCTGCTGCTCTTCTCCTTGACTCTGTGTTTCCTGTGTTCTCTGACCTTCATCGGCCGGCCCTCTGAGTGGTCCTGCATGCTGAGACACACAGCATTCGGCATCACCTTTGTCCTCTGTATCTCTTGTGTTCTGGGGAAAACTATAGTGGTGTTAATGGCCTTCAGGGCCACACTTCCAGGCAGTAATGTGATGAAATGGTTTGGTCCTGCACAGCAGAAACTCAGTGTTCTGGGTTTCACTCTCATACAGGTTATCATATGTATCCTTTGGTTAACAATTTCTCCTCCTTTTCCATTTAAGAATTTTAAGGAATTCAAGGACAAAATCATCTTAGAGTGTGCTCTGGGCTCAGCAGTAGGCTTTTGGGCTGTACTTGGGTACATAGGACTTCTGGCCATGTTATGTTTTATTCTCGCTTTTCTGGCTCGGAAACTGCCTGATAATTTCAATGAAGCCAAATTTATCACCTTCAGCATGCTGATATTCTGTGCAGTGTGGATCACTTTTATCCCAGCATATGTCAGCTCTCCTGGGAAGTTTAGTGTTGCTGTGGAGATATTTGCTATTCTTGCTTCAAGTTTTGGACTCCTTATTTGTATTTTTATTCCAAAATGTTACATTATTTTACTGAAACCAGAGAAAAATACAAAACAGAATATGCTGGGGAAGGGAGCACCAAAATCATTCTGAGAGCTTTAACTGTGGTAGCAAAGGCATTGTAGTACCATTATGATTTTCAAATAATAATTTGTTAATGTTCCCATATTATTCTGCTCTTTTTGAAGTTTGTACTGATATTTGGGGGCCCTACCAGAATAAGGGAACATGGTTTAATGTTCCAAAAACATAGAATTTTTTTCATACCAGACATGGTTGTTTTCAGCCTCTTTCTGCAAACTCCATTTAAGAATAACAGAACAACTGACACGTTCATTTTACAGGTAGCTGGTTGTAGTGAGGAAACACTAAGGAGGTTTTCAGAGGGTGGGAACAGTCAGCCTACGAGGTCACGTCGCCTTATGACATCATCAGGGAAGCTGAATCTAAACATCGTGTTTTCACATACATTTGCTGAAAGAGGAGTAAAACAAGAGAGGATGGTCTATTCAAATAATTTATGAGGGGACATTAAAATGGTCATCTTGGATAATATGGGACCTTTAACCAGACTGTCAAGTAGACTTCTACCTTTATTATACATCTGTATTATTTTTTCACTGTATTCCATTTGTGGCATAGCATGTTAACCCTTTAACCTTCTGCTCAACCATATGGTAGAGCACATTTTGACTCACTATATCTTATTGAAAACATGTCTTACTTACGACATCTCAACCGTTTGGTAGAGGCCAATATTTCCAAAAATGTGGGGTCTGTTCATAAAAAAACATTGATTTTTGTAATTAGTGCCCCAAGGAAATAAAATATATAAAGAATACATTTTTTCATTGCTTTTTTCTTGGTGAGGGGGTATGATAGCATTTAATACTATGTAATGTACAGTTGGTATACTTAGCTAAAACTAATGCAGTCTAATGAAAAAGCTAATGAAAAATAAATCCTTCCCTCGTGAATGTCATAATGTGCAGTTTTTTGTTGAAACGCTTTTGAGAAGTTTAAATTGAATTGTATAGTCATAGTCAATTGCTTATAGGATAACCCTATCAAGTCTAGAAGGTGATAAAATAGTCTGTAGATTCTGCGGCCTAATGTGCATTTAGGGATGTTTCAATGAGAATCGCATCCTCAAATTAGCATGAATAGCTGAAAAGTATGTTTACATTTGTTGCAAGAGCACACAGAATGCATTCATTTCTTTGCTACCTGCAGCAGCTAGCAGAGCAGACGATCTCTCAATTATCACGTGGAACTGAGATAATTCAACAGTCAGCAGCTCACTCTACTGGCCACACAGCATCTGTACATGAAGCTTCAATGCGCCCAATGAGAGGTGGTGGTGAAATCTTTACAGATGTCTCCACAGCCAGCCACAGTATGCATCTCCCTCTGATCTTTGTTTCAATTTCACGTCCATAGTAGCTTTGAAGTTATGCTCATCAGCTACTATACAGTTTTGAGCCACTGCAAGGGAGCCTTCATCTTGGTTTATAACTGTTTAAGGTATTTATGGATTTCTTGGACCTCTAAAGGAGGCATTAGTTGCTGTTTGATATGTGCAAGTTTGATAAGACATTGAACTTCTTTCAGAAACTGCTATGACAAGTCTCTATGTTGTTAAAGCTCTCCCACCTTTATGCTTAGAGGGTCCCTTTTTCCAAAGCACTGAGTAAGCTGCTCCACTGGGAGAACATAATGTCTGTTGTACATTATAGTAGTGAACAGCCATACTGTATTGCATTAAGCATTAATACAGCCTGCCCATTCTTTATGCAACACTCCATTCATACTTCCTTGCCTGACACTCAAATGGCAGTACTAACGGTTGGAGCTTCATAAACAGGAGTTTGTGCGCCTTGGGCCAACGGGATATTGTAGCTGTAATGTATGGCAATAAGTTTATACGCCATCCTTTGGTGAATTTACTCATTAGGTCACTGGCCCCACTCACAATCAAAGCTATTTCCTTGACCATATCTTTTGGATTTATAACAGACAGCCTGTCTACTAATGTCTCTGTCTTTGATCATTTCACCATTACATTAACCCTGTCTGCAGTCTCATTGCAGTGCATTCCATTATGGGAGAGACCTCTTTCTCTCCTTCTACTACTACTACTACTACTACGTACTGCTATCGGACCCTTTCAACAAATGATGATTACTGCAATAATGGCATTGCCACATTCACAGAAACCGCCCAGCAGCTGGGAATCTGTCTGGAGTACTCTGTCTCTTTCTTTAGAACAGATCCACCAGACAAAATACAAAAGACAGTTAACATTATCAAAAATTTGACTTTCAAGGTCACAATGATATGGATGTGCATGAGTTATCTCACTACAACTTGACTGGGTACCAGTGGGTAGGCTCAGAGAGTTGGATCTTTGATTCCCAAACTGCAGCCATGGATAAGCATCATATTCTGGATGGTGCCATAGGCCTGTCCATCCCCAAAGCACGTCAGCAGCATGAGAGAGTTCATGTTGGATGTGAAGCCACTCAATTCATCAAGTAATGAAATGTTTACAGAGTTTTGGGAGACATTATTTAACTGTAAGTTCAAGCAGTCAAAGTCATCAGCAGGGAATCAGAGAGAATGTACTGGACATGAAGATCTGACTGGAGTGCAGAACAGCTTCACTGATATGTCGCTCATGCCTATCTTTAACAATGTTTATAAAGGAGTGTATGCTGTGGCCCATGCACTTCATCGTATTCTCAGCTGTAATACAACATGTGACAATAAGGTGAAGCTGGATCCATTTACGGTGAGTTGAAGTCCACAGACTTTAATTATATTTTTACATGAACTCACATTATCAAAGAAAATGGGTTATAATTTGTAAAATGAGTTGTTGCAGTCTGTCTGTCGTGCTAATTTACATTGATGCATAACTTCTTAGATTTTACAGCACATAAAAAAGATTCAGTTCAAAACAAAGGGAGGAGAAGAGGTGTAGATGGTGTACTTAAAGAACAGAATCCACAGTTTCGCAAACAAAAACACCTTTGGTTTAACTTGTTTGGTCTCCCGTTGTCTCCTGAGGCTTGATTTCAACAATGACAACTCCCTCCTTGTTGTTGAACATGTATAAAGCCATGGCATGAACCCTAGAGCTGATTGGTCAAGCCTGAAGAGCAGAGCGGAGTTATGCCATTGTTGAGGCTGCTCCTCTTGGTTATGCTAATGGAGAAGGGAGACTCCATGTGCCGACTGCAAGTCTCAGCACAACCAGCTGAACTGGCACAAGATGGTGACCTTGTTATTGGAGGCATTTTTTCATTTCGCACAGGGCAGGATTATGTAATTAACACATTTCAGACAATTCCAGAAAAACGGAAATGCAACAAGTATGTATTTTTGGAGTTAAATATTTTAAATGGTTTTGTATATTTGAGACATTAATATAAATATATATTCTTTCATTCATCTTTCAATACCCCCAGCTTCAATTTTAGAGAATTTAAATTTGCTCAAGCAATGATATTTGCAGTCAATGAGATCAACAAAAATCTAGACTTACTCCCTAATGTTAAACTTGGCTACAAGATCTATGATAACTGTGGAACAATGGACATACTGAGAGCTGCACTGGCACTGGTGAGTGGACTAAAGGGAGAAGTCAGAGATGAAAACTGCACTAAAACTGAGACAGTTCAAGCAATCCTGGGACATTCAGGATCAAGACCAACTATTGCTTTTGCACAAGTTGTTGGAAGGTTTCAGGTACCTGTGGTAAGTCAAAGAAGAAAGGTAATTTGAGTCCATGTCAAGTGTCAACATTGTGTTAAGTGTGCTGCTGGAAATATTCATCACAATGTTCTGCAAAATTATAACGATTGCATGATTCTAAATTGTGATTATGTGATCTAGTTGAATAGTTGCTCTGTCACTGCCAATAAACTGTTTGTATGTTTCATTGCAGATCAGCCATTTTGCAACCTGTGCCTGCCTGAGTAACAGGAAAGAGTACCCTACTTTTTTCAGAACTATTCCCAGTGACTACTACCAGAGCAGAGCACTGGCAAAGCTGGTAAAGCACTTTGGTTGGACCTGGATTGGGGCAATAGCTGTGAATAATGAGTATGGCCTTAATGGTATAGCTACGTTTATCCAAGCTGCACAAGAATATGGAGTGTGCATTGAGTATTCTGAAGCATTTTCATCATCAGATCCTCCTGATAGTCTGCAGAAAATAATAGAGATCATTAAGCATGCCACTTCAAAAGTGATTATGGCCTTCATGTCTCACAGAGAAATTAAGTTGCTGGCAAAAGAGTTGTACAAACAGAACATTACAGGGCTGCAATGGGTTGGCAGTGATGCCTGGATAACAGATCACTCTCTGGCTGACAGTGAGGGACACAGCATACTGTTGCACTCACTTGGCTTCACTGTCAGCAAA
The DNA here is from genome assembly GCF_042242105.1 of Pempheris klunzingeri. Classification (NCBI taxonomy): domain Eukaryota; kingdom Metazoa; phylum Chordata; class Actinopteri; order Acropomatiformes; family Pempheridae; genus Pempheris; species Pempheris klunzingeri. The sequence continues at coordinate 10,507,332 of NC_092015.1, read as the reverse complement.
GCTAAGATCCCGGGGCTGGAAGAGCACCTGAGGCAGCTCCACCCCTCACAGTTTCCTGACAGTCAGTTTGTCAGAGATTTCTGGGAAGACGTGTTCGACTGCTCTCTGAATGACACTGCAAACAC